>NW_021620574.1:686705-703453 GCF_004785775.1 Grammomys surdaster | reverse complement strand
AAAAAAACCAAAAAAAAAAAAAAAAAAAAAAAACAGTCCCAGGTAGCCTACGCCAATCTCAAACTCACTGTGTAGCCGAAGCTGGTCTCAAGCATCCAGCCATCCTGCCCCTACGTCCCCAGCGCTGGGGCTGCCATGCCACACACCTGGCTTAGAAAACGTGCTTCTAAGGACAAGAGCTGAGGAGGGAGAAGAAGGAACGAACACAGAGACATCCAGGGAGAAGCTGCAGGGCGGGGCTAAGACCACGGCAAATGTGAAGGACATGAGGTGGGTGTATGCTATAAAATCCAAGTCTCTGGGCTGGAGACACGGCTTGTCACTTAAGAGCACTCCCTGGCTGCTCTTGCAGAGGACCTGGGCTCAGTTCCCGGCACCCACATGGCAGCTCACAACTGCTTGTAACTCCGGCTGCAGGGGGACCCAACACCCTCTTCAGGCCTCTGTAGGCCCTGTGTGCACATGGTACACAGACAGACAAAACATTTATATATACATAAAATAAAAGGAAATCCAAGACTCCAGGATTAGAAAAGAGGAAGGAGGAATATAAGGAAAATGGTGTTGGAGACAATATCCAGGAGCCGAGTCACACAGGTCTTTTCAGCCATGTTAGACTGGAGTTAGTCTAAAAATGATGGACAAGTCGGGTGATGGTGGTGGTACATGACTTTAATCCCAGCACTCAGGAGGCAGAAGCAAGTGGATCTATGAGTTTGAAGTCAGCCTGGACTACAGAGTGAGTTCTAGGCCAGCCAGGGCTACACAGTGAAACCTCATCTTAAAAAACAAAACAAAAATTATAAAATAAAAAAAAAGGCAGACAGAGACAAAAGGTCCACCAAGAAACTTAGTGTGAAAGGACCATACCAGTACTCACACAGACACTATCATGTAAGGGCACAAGCAGAAACTCGACAATCTGTTAATAGGTTCTTAGCATATTCCGAGGACAGCAAAGTACCAGGACTTGCAACAAGTACCAAATTTAAGGTATATTTATAGGCTGCTAACAAGGTCTGTGGTGGAAAAGAAAGGAATCAAAGCTGGTTCTGTTTTCAAAGGAGCAACCTAAAACCCAACCAAGAAACAAGACCAACAATGAACCCTATAACATCTAATTTAGTTTAATTCTTCCCTTTATTTTGTGTGTACAGGTACGTTGCTGGCATTTACGTAGTACCTGAGGGGGCAGAAGAGGACAATAGAGTCTTCAGGCCTCAGGCCACAGACAGTGTGACCCACCCATACAGAAGCTGTTACAGTGTGACCCACCCATATAGAAGCTGTTACAGGGGCTGGAGAGATGGCTCAGTGGTTAAGAGCACTGACTGCTCTTCCAGAGGTCCTGAGTTCAAATCCCAGCAACCACATGGTGGCTCACAACCATCCGTAATGAGATTGGATGCCCTCTTCTGGTGTGTCCGAAGACAGCGACAGTGTACTCATAAATAAAATAAATAAATAAATCTTAAAAAAAAAAAAAAAAAAAAAAAAAAAAAGAAGCTGTTACAGTGAGACCCATCCATACAGGGGCTGTCACAGTGAGACCCATCCATACAGGGGCTGTTACAGTGAGACCCATCCATACAGAAGCTGTTACAGACAATGTGACCCATCCACACAGAGGCTGTTACAGACAGTGAGACCCACCCATACAGAGGCTGTTACAGTGTGACCCACCCATACAGAAGCTGTTACAGTGAGACCCATCCATACAGAAGCTGTTACAGACAATGTGACCCATCCACACAGAGGCTGTTACAGACAGTGAGACCCACCCATACAGAGGCTGCTATAGTGTGACCCATCCATACAGAGGCTGTTACAGACAGTGTGACTCACCCATACAGAGGCTGTTACAGACAGTGAGACCCACCCATACAGAAGCTGCAAATCCAAAGCAGATCCTCTGGAAGAGAAGCCAGTGCTCAACCACAGAGTGTCTCTCAGCCCCTCTAGTTGAGGGAAGAAAAGGCATGATGGGAGGCTTGTACAGTTACTCATCCACCCAACGGTTTGAGTACCTATTCCACTGCAGACACGGTATTAGGTAGTGGGAACATTAGTAAACTGTGAGCACAGTTCAGTTCTGGAATCAGCTGATTCCACAATCAAGTTATGCCTTACCTGCTGCCTCCATGAAGGCTTTGCTTAGCCAAAAGGTCAGAAGGGGTTCTTTGAGGTTTCGCAGAAAGTCTTTCAGGAGGCTGCAAATGGCATGGATATCATCCACTTTGCTGAGGAGGGGCACAGTTTTCACTTTGAGGAATTTCTCTTTCAGCTCTTTTACCGTCCGGTCGCAGCCTGAGATCCTGTATAAGCCTGCCTGTTATAAAGACAACATTTATTTAGGAACTTCCAAATTACTATCCAGACAACAGACTCACCCTGTGCAGCATGTCCTCTCACCTCAGTCAGGCCGCGCTGCTCAATCTCATTCACACAGCTGACAATAATAGCAGGGATCATGGGAGAAGTCTGAGACACAAAATCTGCCAGCATTCCCTGGAAGAAGGAAGAGGATCTTTATTATTGACACCACTGAGACTAAGAGAGCAAGACCTCATGCAAAGAGTTACCACTAAACACTAAGAAATTATATCAGCTTCTAAATTTCTGTTCTACAAGTACATATTAAAACAGACTCGGCAGCCGGGCAGTGGTGGCGCACGCCTTTAATCCCAGCACTTGGGAGGCAGAGGCAGGCAGATTTCTGAGTTCGAGGCCAGCCTGGTCTACAGAGTGAGTTCCAGGACAGCCAGGACTATACAGAGAAACCCTGTCTCGAAAAAACAACAACAACAACAAAAAAAAACAAAAAACAAACAAACAAAACAACAACAACAAAAAACCAGACTCGGGGGCTGAGAGATGGCTCAGCAGTTAAGAGCATGTACTGTTTTCCAGAGGACCTGAGTTCATTTCCCAGCACCCACATCAGGTGGCTGACAACCACCTATTTACTCCAGCTCCAGGGGAATCTGACATCTCTGGCCTCAAGAAGTACCTGAGCGCATGTGCACAAAGCCTACCCCATGGATAGTTTAAATACTAAAATTTTTGAAGACTCTTGGAGGAGTGAGATACAGCTCTATTAGAGTGTAAGCCTGACATGCATGAGGCCCTAATCTTGATTCCGTGGTGACCAATGCGTACTATTCCCGCACACTGGAGACAGAAGCAGGAGGAACAGAGTTTGAAGTCATCTACATATTAAGTCTGAGGCCATCCTAGACCACATGAGCTCCTGCCTCAAAACAGAAACAAAGAGCCTTAGTCATTTGTCCTGTCTTCATGCTGTGCTTTACATATAACCACACTTTTTCATGAGCAAGTAACAGTGTCACCAATGATGGCTAATTCCTTTTCTTCTACTCAAGACAAGATAAAGTAAGCAGTGCAGATTACAGCATGGGGTTGGGGGGAGTGAGCAGTGCAGATTACAGCATTTTGGGGCAGGGGGAGTGAGCAGTGCAGAGATTACAGCATTTTGTGGGGGGGGAGTGAGCAGTGCAGAGATTACAGCATGGGCTGGGTGTGGCCACCGCTTTAACCCCAGAGAGGTGAGGAGCCCTCTGAGTTTGGATCCTGAGCTGGAGATCTTTGAGAACTGATCCCAGTATGTCCCTTCCCTACTGAAGGTAACAAATCTTTTCCCACTTGTGTGCACTCAACAAGATGCAACTACTACTCAGCTGCACGTCAGCACCTGAAGCTGGCACCGATGCGTCAGGGCTGCTCTGTGATGTGCTCTGCACAGGGAAAAGCAGCCTAGAAAGGTCCACAGATGAGAAGATGATGGACATACGTTTGGAATAAGAGGATAGTCAAGACTTCCTTCCACATTTAATACAGACAACACACAAGTTGTACCTTAGCACAGAACAGCTTTGATACTGTCAGAGTTTCACATCTTCTTTCTAGTGTTATGGAATTTCAGCTGGGGATGGAGATGGCTGAATTTAAGTAAGAGTCCTCGTGCAGAGGGCCTGAGTTCAATTCCACAATGTGTGTGTGTGTGCGTGTGTATGCGTGTGTGTATTCCAGCACCCATGTCCCCATGTCACATGCCCCACAACTACCTGTAGCTACAGCTGGAGAGGCTCTGGTACTCACATGCACAGACACACATATATACAAAGTAATAATTAAATCAGTCTTTCAGTTTGTGGACTAGACCTAAATCAATTGATAAGTTTTATAAAATAAAACAGGCATAGTAGCAGAGGCCTTTGATCCCAGCACTCGTGAGGCAGAGGCAGGTGGATCTCTAAGTTTAAGGCTAGCCTGATCTACAGAGCAAGTTCTAGGATAGCCATGGCTACACAGAGAAATCCTGTCTTGAAAAACCAAAATATTAGTAACTATCAGAAGAAAGAGAATTCACTGGGCAAGACTAGGGATGAGACGGAAGAGCTCATCAAACAAGAGTGGCTGTGAGTCCAGGGCTGCAGAGTCAACCGGTAGGAACAGGATGGGTGGGGCGGGGAGGGGAGGCTCTGAGAATGTCTACAGTGCATGTGGGAAATCTTCCTAGGAGAGGAGAGGGAAGAGGAAGAGAAGAGGAGGACCTGCCACAGAAAGGTTATTAGATAGAAAAACCCAAACAAGATTCTGCTGCACGTCAACATTTTACTATTTCTATTCATCTTTCATGAGGGGAATTTTTTTTTTTGAGATCAATAATTTTAAAATAAAAAACTGACACTCGGCCTTTTAACAACTAAAGTAACAAATGACGGTTGGTTGCCATGAGTCTCACCTCTCCAATCTTAACCGGAGTTCCCACCACGGGGGAAATGCAGGGAAGGGGACATCGGTCCCGACACTCGGGATGAGAGACCAAACGACAGTCTCGACACTTCAGAGACAGCTTGCCAAACTTGATCCGCTTTCCACACGGAACACAAGATTCAGGCTTAATAACCTGAAGATAAAACAGGGCAGAAGCATAGAATAATATGAATTACAGTTACTGTCAGCCATATGCATTAAGCAGTATGTATGAAACAACAGTTTAGACCCATATCACATTTTAATGTAATTCCCACAAAAAAATTATAAAATAGGTCTTGTTTTCTTCATTTTAATTAATAAGAGCAGTGGTCTGGTGAACATGGTGGCACATGCTTTAATTCAAGTACCTAGGAGACAAAGGCAACTGGATCTCTGGGAGCTCAGAACCAACCAGGGTTACAAAGTGAAGCCCTATCTCAAAAAAAGAAAAAAAAAAAAAAAGTCCAACTGCCAACCCCTCCTCAGTCAGGAATAGAGGGCAGAACCTTATGAGCCCTTCCCCACCCATGCCGCAGGAGTTGGGAGAGTTGCTCCTCTCTGGAGGCTGCTGGGAAGTTCTTCATGCTCCAGTGCATGAACCCTCATAACCATGCATACACAGCAGCATTAAGTAGACTCAATTAATTATTAAAAAATAAAAAAATAAAAAGAGGACATGATGGTGAGTCCTTCTGCGGGACTGGTGACCAGGGTGATATGATCTCCACACTACCTGCATGTCTGAAATTCTCTAAAAATAGAGCATGTCATACTTTTAATAAGTGTTGACAAGATCTAGAGACGCTGAAACTCATATATTACTCAGCAATGTAAAATACAGTAGCCACATGAGGGAAAATCTAGAAGAACCTTAGATATGTAAACATAGTTACAATATGACCCAGTAATACCACTTCTGATAGGCATATCCAGCAGAAATGAAAATGTCTGCATGACAGTTGTGCACTATGTAGCATGTAGCATTTTTCCAGAAGATGAAGATGGAAACCCTAAAGCTCTATCCAGTGATGGATGGATATGTGGCATAGGCTTTCCATATAGGGGAACATCATTCATCAAATAAAGAAAAATAAAACAAACAGGCCATAGAAGAGACGACTGACTGAGAGGGGCTGGACACAAAGGCACACATATCACATGTCTCATGTATAGGAAACGTCTTACAGTAGACAGCCCAGAGAGACACACGTGGTGTCTGTGGTGGTAGCCTATGGCTACTGGATGTTGGTGTGGCAAAGGATGGTGAGGGAAATTCTAATAGGTTTAGAATTTCATTTTTGGGCCGGGTAGTGGTAGTGCACATCTTTAATCCCAGCACTTGGGAGGCAGAGGCAGGTGGATTTCTGAGTTCAAGGCCAGCCTGGTCTACAGAGTGAGTTCCAAGACAGTCAGGCTTACACAGAGAAACCCTGTCTAGAAAAACGAAAAAAAAAAAAGGAACTTCATTTTTGGATGGTAAAAATGTTCTAAAATTGCTAATGTTGACAGATATCCAACTATATGACTACACTGAACGTCAATGAATTGTACATTGAAATGGATGAATGAAGCCAGGCAACGGTAGCTCACAACTATCATATAATTCAGCATGGAAGAGGCCAATGAAGCTAGAAAGGTAACTCAGAGACTAAGAGCACTTATTGTTCTTGCAAAGGACACAAGTTCAATTCCCAGCACCCACATTGGGTAGCTCACAATTGCCTATAGTTCTTACTCCAAACGATCTGACACCTTACATTAAGATCGGCAATATCATGCAAGGTAATTTTAAAGAAATCGAAAAAAGGGAGCTGGAGAGATGGTTCACCACTTAAGAGCACCAATGCTCTCCCAAAAGTACTGTGGGTAAAGGCACCTGCCACCAAGCCTAACGGCCTGAGTTCAGTACCCAGGATGCGTGTGAAGGAGGAGAACCAAGCATGGCATTTGCATGCCCCACACTCAGCAAGGGGCATGGAAAATAGTAATTTCTTTTAATAAGATTAGTATATGTGACTGTATGTAAAATCAGCTCAATAAAGTCAGTTGTGCACCCATTTAATCCCAACACCTGGGAGGCAGAGGCAAGTAAATCTCAAGTTCAAGGCCAGACTGGTACAGATCAAATTTCAATAGAGTCAGGGCTGCACAGGGAAACCCTCTCTTGAACAAAACAAAAACAAGCTAAACAAAAAGAAACAATGCCCCCAGCCCCCTAAATATAAAGATATTATCAGAGAGGTGATAAGGTGCTGTAATCCCAGCACTCGAGAGGTCAAAGCAGAAGGTACAACAGAGCTAGAGGCCAACCTGGGCTACAAAAAATGAACCTGTCTCCAAAACCACACTAATTGCCTCAGAGGAAATGAGGCCATGTCAGACTTACCGTCTTTGAGACAAAGTCGTGCAAGCGCATGCCTCCATTACTCTGAGGTGTGCCCAAATTGTCTGTCTCAGCTCTTGGCTCCAGAGGCCTGCTGTTCAGAGCGGAGTCACTGTTCACAGGTTGTAAAGGTCCTAGAAAACAATCAAATTTAAACTTTGTCGTAAAAATGTTCATCCTTATGGATTTTAATCTCATTTTAATTTTCTCTTTTTAACTTCACTTTTAATATAACTGGTAAATGCACAGAAGCACGCACACACACACACACACACACACAAAAGCATGCACAGGTTTCCAAGAAGAGCTACAATTCTCCACTAGCAGTGCACTCAGCCTGACCAGCACCCAGGAGCAAAGGCCAGGCAGACACCTCTCAGGGCAGCCTCAGGCAGCCAGTGAAAACCTCCCACCCCAGCACATCCTTGTCTTAAGAGGCCTCTCAGAAACCAACTCTCAATTTTAACCAGTGTTTTATTTATTTATATTTGGTTTTGGTAGCCAAGGCTAGCCTGAAATATATGATTGATCTGCCCATCTCAGAACCTAGGTGGTCAATTCACTTTCGAGTATAAGATGTCATGCCTGGCTTTCTGGTTTTCATTTTTTTTCCGTCTTTTAAAAATTTTTTGAGACTTTTATTTATGTTTATGAGTGTTTGAATGAATATGTGCACCACAGGTGTAGTGTAGTGCCCAAGGAGACCAGAAGGGTGTGTCAGATCCCTTAGGTCTGGAGCTACAGGTGGTTGTAAGCCGCTCTCTGGGCTGGGTGCTAGGAACTAAACCTATGTCTTCTATAAGACCAGCTGGTTTTTGGTCTCACCATGTATGCAAGGGCTGGTCTTGAAGTCAATATGAAGCCTAGGCTACCCACCAATTCCCTGCCTCAGCTTCCAAATGATCAGGTTATAGCCGCGTGCCACCGCAGCCAGCTCTGTGGTGATAAGGGTGACATGCAGTTATAAGTCCATCAGACCTGATTTCCCTCGACTCCTGGTCCAAGATGGCAAAGTCTCAATCGTAGACACAGCTTCAATGGGCCCGCCATCACTGGGAACAGTCACTGTAGTTTTTGCAACTATTGATTCATTTGCCTGAAACAAAAGCCATAATGAAAGAAAGATAAACAAACTAACTTTGTTTCTATACAGGAATTTCCAGTATGTAAAAACTCCCAAATCCTGAATAAGACTTATATTCCAGCCCTAAGCCCTTAAGTTGAAATCTCATACACTGTAGAAGTGTGTAGATGCAGCAGAAGACAATCAGACCTACAGCTGACAGTTCTGACTTTTTTTCTTGTTTGTTTTGAGACAGGTTCTTGCTTTGTAGCTCTGACTGTCCTGGAACTATGTTAGACCACGCTGGCCTCAGACTTCCAGAGATCCACCTGCGTCAGTCTCCCAAGTGCTGGGATTAAAGGCGTGCGTGTGCCATCATACTTAGCTGACAGTTCTTACTCAAAGTCCACTCACATGGACAATAAAGGATCTTACTACATAGAAGAATTCTCTAACTTCCCTCAAATAACACTGTAGTAATACTGATGCCACCACACTGTGCAGAGCCACTAACCCCTGGTGTGTTTAGGACCCCAGTCCTCTGGGCCCTGACTCCTCTTACCTGGTCCACTGTAGAGCCAATGGAACATGTTTTCTTCACAGGCCCGGGAGGGCCATCGATGAACTGTCTACTGCTGGAGCGCTGAGGAGGAATAAGTGCAGAACTTGAGTGTCAGGTAGAACTGAAACCCAGAAGACACAGTAATCCCATCAGACAACTACACGCAAGTTCTAAGAACCAGGGCTACAACAAATAACAATGCGCTCCTTCTCATGGCCTGTTTGTTAAACAAACACAAAAATGCTTTCAGAGCCACAGAAAAAAGAGACAAGCTTTTGGAACAGAATCAGAAAAAGTAGAACTGTAATCCTATCTAAGGACAGGAAGTCTTTGGAAACACATCAAATACGATAAGCACGCCAGCACAATAGACCTCCATATCCCATTATACACACGCCCGCCGCTTCTGAAGTACCTATTAGAGCACAACACTCCTGCATAAAAATTCACACAACAACTCAAAACAAACTCAAATATATTCTTTCTCACTTATGAAGATGTAGCCCAGATCCGAAAAATACAGTAGAAGCTTGCCCCGAGTCACTACTTCATGCAGCATCACTACGGCCCCATAGGACTGGTGCGATGGCTCAGTGGGCAAAGGTGCTTACCATGTAAGCCTGAGAACCTGAGTTCAATTCCCAGAACCCACAGGGCCTTGGAGAGGAGCAACTACATGCACTGAGGTAAGTATGCATGTGCCTGCACTCACTCACATGGCCACATCACACATTCAATAGTAATAAAGAAAATTTTAAAGTTAAAAAATTATTGCCCCTGTAGCATCAATTCATTTGTGTTCTGTGCCTGTTTTGAAACGGGTTCTCTGGATATAGTCCTGGCTGTCCTGGAACTTGCTCTGAAGACTAGGCTGTGCTCCAATTCACAGAAATCCACCTGCCTCTACCTGGATTAAAAACAGACACCACCATAGCTGACCTACAGTTTGGGTTTATGTTTAATAACGTCTAGAGATGTGTCAGTTTTGTATCCAAATTTCCCAAAAGAGAAAAGCTATTACCAATGGGATGTTTGCTGTTGTTTCTCTCTTCATGTTCATGTTGACACTCTGTGCATGAGCATTAGATCACGTGCATGTGTGCATACCACACACATGACTGTAGCCCACAGAGGCTACTAAAGGCATTGGAGCCTCTGAAACTGGGGTGTCAGACATTTGTGGGTCACCATGTGGGAACTTCATCCAGGTCCTCTACAAGAGCATCAAGTGCTTCTGTCTGAAAGTCATATCTCGAGCCTGTTGCACTTTATTTTTTTTAATAGGATATCGCAATGTAGTTCAACCTGGTCTCATATTAACAAGTAGCCCAGGCTGGCCTCATTTATGATCTTCCTGACTCGGCCTTCTTAGTGTTAGGATCACAGTGTGGGACATGATGTCAGGTAAAAAACCACTCTTATTTTTTAAAAAATGTAAAACATCTGTGCCTGACGGCAAAGGCTTACATTCCAGCCAGCTGGAAGGCTGAGGCAGAAGGACCACAGTCAAAGCTTGCTTACACAGGAGTTAAGGACATCTTAGCACTTAGTGATGAGTGAGATACAGTGAGTGTACTTTCCGAGTGTGCGTGGGGCCATGCATTCAGACTCTACTGGGGGAGGGGTAACAAGAACATACATACCCTCTTTTCTCGTTTCTTCATTTTGAAATTCCTCACCAAAGAAGAATCCCAGTCCTGTTGGCAATTAGACCATGTTAATCTCTTCCTTTGGTTAGGTCACTCATAAATCCTACACAAATAAATTTACAGCAAATAAGTCAGACTACCTAACTTAGAGCCCAGAGGAGGGAAATTAAGACGGTCTCTGGTATTTGTTCCAAAGCTGCAGTTAAGTTAACAGGCTTCCTTCAAATATTGAAGCAACAGTAAGAGAATCAGGAAGCAATGCCACAGGGACAGGGAAGGTCAGAGAATCGGCTCCTGTCGTGATCACCTCAGGAGCCTCAGTCTTTATTGCTCGTTATTTCTCTAATTAGCTTTAGAACTTAGAGAATAGAAGACAGTGTACTGACCATGTCAGATGCGACTCTTTCTTCAAGTGATTGTTACTGTCAACTGTGTCACTTAAAAAGTTAGCTGCACTTACAGAACCCTCGGTGCCCCTCTTCCTTGGTCCTAAGAGCAAGTTTACCTTGAATGCTTTTTACCACATCTAGTTTTACTTCCATTATTGTAATCCCTGGCATTCAGTTTAGTATCTACCCATAATTCCCTTACTCCTGGTTACCCCCTAAAACACAGTTCCTAGAAACAGCGAGAACAACAAACAGTGGCTCCACAGGACTGCACTTCCCCAGTTCACGGTCAAGTAATCTCACTATGGGTTGATCAGCTCCAATTGTAATAGTTAACAGAGCAGAGGTTTTCCTCAGAACTCACCTGATGTTTGATTATATACCCAAGACCTGTCCTGTATCATTCCTTATTTCAGAAGGTGGCTGCCCAATATTTATAACCTTAAAATAGACATCTGCTTCTCGGGTTGAACAAGCAAAAACACTCCTAGGCATGTAGTAAGTCCTCACTATCTGCTTTTGCATCCAAAAACCAAATACTAACAATTTCCTGTGCTTTGTTTTGTTTGTAAGGTATCAGCCTTCCACAGAAATGATAAATTACCAATGGACTACCAGTCTCCTCAACATTAAAGACTAAAATTTCAACAGATATATAAAATATCACCTTTTTTATACAGAAATTCCACAAGTCTGCTGCCCACAAAAGGTAATAAGTCTAGACACAGCAAACCATTGCTTAATTGAAGAATACTACGCTGCTCAGAAATGCAAACCACACCCTTCTAGATGACGCTGAGGGCTTTGGTTTCCTTCTAATAGACGTGAAGGGTGGCTGAGCCTTCCTTAAGAACCAGACTAATCTGGAAATAAGATACAAATCTATTCACCTCAGCAGTAGCAAATAAGCCTTTCCTGTGTCTACACAGTAAGCTCCAGGATAGCCACACCTACTACATGAGACCCTATCCCAAAAATTTAAAGTAAAACACCTTGCCTGGTCAATCTTGCTAATTTCTGGGGCTTTAACAAGTCAAGATATAATCAGTTACTACAGGTTTCTCCCAGAAACCCTTCAGAGACCTTCAGCCTCCAAGCAAATTCTGAATTTCACACATTCTCACTCCAGAAACTTAATATTTAAGTCAGTATTTTATAGCATGTGTGGATTTATATTTTAAATTACTAGCTCAGAATCTATAACAAATCAACGAATACAACAGTCATAAAGGATGGCCAGGACAGGGCAGAGACACTCCTGCAGGGGCACGTTAACAAAAGTACAGAACTAGAGAAATCAAATGTTTATTACCAGTGATTCATCAGTCTTGTCAAAGCTGATATCTGATAAAATGGAACCAGATTCATCAATCGTTGACAGTCTGGATTAAAAACAGTAACAGTGTTAGACATAAAACATAAAAGCCACTAGCACCTGAAAGTCCCACTGGTCAGGAAATGTGAGCGGGCGAGGGAACAAGCTCACAGACCAGCACAAGCTCTAGCCTGAGCTGCAGAGGGCTGGTGTCCATGGCCTCCACGGCCTCCATGGTGCAGCTGGAGTGCAGAGCAGCTCAGCGAGGATTGCAGCCAGGCCCATGGGCTTTTCTTGCTGGGTGTGTAGTACAAGGATGCAGGCTGAGGCTCAAGTTAATTCCAACCGTGTCTGTTGCCGCCTACAAATGAGGACGACCCAGCACTGGGCTTTTGATTTTGCTGTTGTTTTTGCTTTGTCTGTGACAAGGCCTCTAGACTAGGCTGCCTGTGAACTTCCTTTGTCACAGGAGATGATTTTCAACTTCCCTAATGCTGGGATCACAAATGTATAACTCCAGGCCCAGTTTGCAAGGGGCTGGGAACTGAGACTCTGTTATCTGAGCCTACCCCGAGCCCCAGCACTGGCTTTTGAAGACATTAAGCTCAGGCTGGAGACAGGGGTCCATGCAAGAAATTGCAGCATTTTCAATATTCAGACAGAGGATCATAAGTTCAAGGCCAGCCTGAGATATGAAGGATGCCGCCTCAAAATACAGGCTGAGTTGGGGGTCGGGGGGCTGAGAGACGCTCAGTGATTAAGAGCACATGCTACTCTTCCAGGATCGGATGAAGTTCATTTCCTGGCATCTTTAATCTTCTCCTTCTAGGGACTCAGTACCTTCTTCTGGTTCTCATGGGCACCCTGCACACATGGCTCACCCTCACAGCAAGTACTCATCCAAATGAGCTAGGCAGAGTGGCACCACAGCTCCAACCCCAGCATTCGGGAGGAGGAGAAAGGCAGGCATACCCTAAGGCCCGATCTTACCAAACCAAACAAAGTAAGGTTTCCCATGGACCAATCAGTCTACAGAACCAGTAACTCCAATGGTATAAGCCTCTTCCTATTTATTGTGCTGGAAGTATTACATCCAAAGCCTGGCTGAGACTGTTTTAGTGACACTGTAGAACCAAAATGACTGTCTGGCCTTAGCTCCCAGCAGCCACAAGAGCTCTCCAGAGAACAAACAAGGCAAGTTTTGCTGAGCAGACACTTTCACCTTCTCGGTCCTGAGTTATTGATGTGTAATGTAACACCAACATCAAAACTGTACCCACAGTGGACAACATCCTAAGGAAAGCTTAAAAAACAATGAAAGCAAATGGGGAGGGGGCTTTTTGGTCCCCCTCTCCCCCTCCCCCTGCCCTCCCCTAAGGCTCTTTCTGCTTTGCTCAGCACACATCCCGGAAGCAGTGTATTGAAGAGGTCAGATAACGGGACTTCTGACAGCTGTGCCGCGTGTGATGAGATAACAGATGCAGTCCCCCACCTATTGTTCCCAGCGTGGCCACTGGATGCTTGGCCTCGGTTGAGAAAAGCCAGCGCTGATTTTTGCTCCTCACTTAGCTGAATGCTGCCAGATGTGTCACACATGAGTATATCTCGAATCAGCTGAATCTGTTGTTCCTACAGACCAAAGCAGAGTAAAACATTATAACCAGCCAGAGAAGAAAGCCTCACCTCAAATTTATGGGATAGGCAGAAGACATTAAAATACATTATGCAAATAGGCCTTCAGGAAGGCATTACAACAATAGAATATTAATTCACATCAAGCCCAGACTGTGGCCGGCTTCTGGTGAGTAAAAGCAACCCCATACAGAACAGTGGGATCTCCCCTATGACACCTCTAGATTAAACTGCTTATCCAAGGAGAGTAATACAGAATGACAGACCCAGAATAGACTCCACAGAGCAAAAATACTGAAAGTGTTGTCTTTATCAGAACAATTACTGGCTTCTTTTGTGGATCAGAGAAAGCAGTCACATGTTTCTCTACATGATAGAACACAGTGCATCAAAATAGACACAGCTGTAATGCAGTCTGGACTTCCTGAGCATCTACACTGAGCTACGATGGATTAGTTCCACTGCACCATGACCCGTGCTGACACATCAGGACAACAGTGCTGGATTCCAGTCATACTGCTCGGCCATGACTACATCCAGCCTTAACCCTGTGCAGAGAGCCGTGATGACAAAGGGCCAGTGCCACCAATTCATAAAAGGAGGACAATGTTCTTCAAATTTATAATAAACAATATAGGCTGGGCATGGTGGATGCACCTCTAAGCCCATTATTCAGGAAGTAGAGGCAGGAGGATCACCCCTGAGTTTAAGGCCATCAGGGATTATATAGTAGAACCCTGTCTCAAAACACACACCACACACACACACACACACACACACACCACACACACACACACCTACAGATTAGCAAATAAGTTGTATTAGATAAGTATTCTAGAATTTCCTTCTTATTCTCATTTTAATTCTTTAAAAACAAAAACAAGCCGGGCGGTGGTGGCGCACGCCTTTAATCCCAGCACTTGGGAGGCAGAGGCAGGTGGATTTCTGAGTTCGAGGCCAGCCTGGTCTACAGAGTGAGTTCCAGGACAGCCAGGGCTCCACAGAGAAACCCTGTCTCGAAAAACCAAAAAAAAAAAAAAAAAAAACAAAAACAAAAACAAAAAACACCGTAGTGGAGTCCAGGGCTCTGTGCAAGCCAGACAAGCATTTTACCAACTGCACTGCATCTTTAGCTGCTTTGTTTTAATTCTTTAAACTGTCATTTGAAACCTGTCTAGTGAAAAACAGTTTCAAGCCTAAAGGAGAAAATAAATTTTAATTTCAAACTAAAAAACAGAAGTCACAGGCTTCAATTTCATCTCTAGACACAGGCAAGATGTCAAATGAGTTCTTTACATAGAAGCAGAAACTGGTCTCTATGTTAAGTGGAAACATTATCAGACAACGCCTCCCCACCCCTACTGCCAGTCTGACATACAAAGCAGCACACACCAGCTTGGTGCACTCTGCCTCAGCTCTCTGTCTCCGCTTGATCTCCACGTCCACTTGGTTCCGGGCGTGCTTCAGCTTAATGTCCAGAGTGCTCCGCCCAGTCTCTGCTTTCAGCAACTGATCTTTGACTTTCTCCAGCTCCTGGTTGATTCTTTGATATTTCTTCCGGAAGTCCTCGAAGTCCTTCACAACCTGGATGAATTCAACTGAGGACAGGTAAAAACTTCAATAATCCAAGTAGCAAAGACACACCTGGTCAGATAAACAGGTCCTATGGTTAGCTTCATCCCAAATACAAAGTCTCGCTGGACTATGGTCAAACAGCTGGGAACAAGCAGGGAACAGACCCTGTTTTCCACTGTGGACAACAGTGTAGTGGAAAGCAGATCCTGATTCAATAGGCTATGTACTTTTGGCCTAACCAGGGCATCTGCTATGGACTATGTGACTCGTTAGTCACCTGGCTCCAGATGTCACCAACGCTGAAAGCTCCTGAACAGAAGGCAATCAAAGAGGGATACCTTTGGGGTAGCTGTCACACAGCAGGACAGTCACATAGAACCAAAAAAAAAAAACCTTCTTCACAGTCACATATTGGTGAGCCAGAGTTAAATGGCAAATTCCGGTATAACTGCTTCAGTATGCTCTAGTAGGTATGGACTACTATTATAGATATCTAAGGCCTATAATCCCATTCAGTGATAATTATACAAATACTGATTAGAAAGTAAAGAGCCAGTTGCTTTGCTGTTTAACAGTGCCCTGAAGGGTAAGTAAACACTCCAGGATAAGAGCAGAAATGATCACACTGACTGTTGGAAAGTCACTGGTGGCAGAATGGGGACTCTGTTCAAACGTCTGCAAAGACAACACTCCTTTTTTTTTTTTTGGTTTTCCGAGACAGGGTTTCTCTGTGTAGCCCTGGCTGTCCTGGAACTCACTCTGTAGACCAGGCTGGCCTGGAACTCAGAAATCCTCCTGCCTCTGCCTCCCAGGTGCTGGGATTTAAAGGCGTGTGCCACCACCGCCCGGCAAAGACAACACTCCTAAGCAGCATGAAGCACCTCAAAGCAAGACGCTCGGCAGCATTCGTGTTATCTCCTGCAGTTGGCAAAGACTGTCCTAGAGTCTATGCAGCTGCCTCACAACTCCCAAATGAGCCTCAGCCCATCTCTAAGCAACAGCCTCCACCAATGTCATACAGGAAGACACTGAGCTACAGTCATATGAAGCTACCAGATTTATGGGAATTTTAGGGAGTGAGGGCATTTTTCCTATACAAATTTAAACCATGTACAGAAATATACAACATACAAGCAATTTTAATGTGACTAAACTTCCAACTTAGTATACAAACTCATTCAAAAGAAACTGAGCCAGGTCAGTGGGGGCACACACCTTTTAATCCCAGCACTCGGGAGGCAGAGGCAGGCAAATCTCTGAGTTTGAGGCCAGCCTGGTCTACAGAGTGAGTTCCAGGACAGTCAGGGTGACATAGAGAAAGCCTATCTCCAAAAACCAGAGAGAAAGAAAGAAAAGAAGGGAAGAAAGAAAGAAAGAAAGAAAGAAAGAAAGAAAGAAAGA
>NW_021620574.1:685732-686605 GCF_004785775.1 Grammomys surdaster | reverse complement strand
GAAAGAAAGAAAGAAAGAAAGAAAGAAAGAAAGAAAGAAAGAAAGAAGGAAGGAAGGAAGGAAGGGGGGGGAGGGAGGAAGGAAAGAAGGGGGAGGGTAGGTGAGCCATAAGGGAATGAATGTACATTAGCAGACTAATTTTAGCAAAATAAGAGAATATGAAAGTTATCTTAGGCAAAGTAAATAGCAAGCATCAAAAGTTAGAGCTAGAGAGATGGCTCAGTGGTTAAGAGCACTGGCTGTTCTTCCAGAGACCTAGGTTCAATTTCCAGCAACCACATTCTGTAACTCCAGTTGCAGGGGATCCAACATCCTTACACAGACATGTATGCAGTCAAAACACCAATACACATAAAAGTTTTTAAAAATTAAAAAAAAAAAAAAGAGATAAAAATTACAGCCAGGTGTGGTGGTACATACCTTTAGTCTCAGCACTTGGGGACTAAAGGTAGAGGCAGCCAGATGTCTCTGTAAGTTCAAAGCCAGCCTGGTCTATATGATGAGTTCCAGGACAGCCAAGATTGGGAGACTGAGGCAGGGAGAACAGAGCTTTTAGGCTAGCCTGGGCTACTTAGTGAACTGGAGCCCTGACTGTATGATAGGATGAAGAACAGAGCTGCATGAGTTGGCTTTGTGTTTGTAGTCAGGAGAGTGAGGCAAGAGGATTGCCATGACTTCAACTGTCTGGTCTACAGTATGAGACCAACCCTCTTAAGAAAGGAAAAGAAAAGCCGGGCGGTGGTGGCGCACGCCTCTAAATCCCAGCACTTGGGAGACAGAGGCAGGAGGATTTCTGAGTTCGAGGCCAGCCTGGTCTACAGAGTGAGTTCCAGGACAGCCAGGGCCGCACAGAGAAACCCTGTCTCGAAAAAC
>NW_021620574.1:669822-685632 GCF_004785775.1 Grammomys surdaster | reverse complement strand
AAAGAAAGAGAGAGAGAGAGAGAGAGAGAGAGAGAGAGAGAGAGAGAGCGCTAGGTAAAGTTCACTTAAAATCATGAACAATGGCTCAGAGAGAGGACCTGAGTTAGCGTCCTAGCACCCATATTGGGTGCTCACAACACCCAGTAACGGTAGCTCCAGGGGCTCCCTTGCCCTCTTGTGGCTTCCATGGGCACTCAACACACAAAACACACTGCAATTGCCTTTTGGCTTTGGCCATAAGTAGCCATCATTTTTTTTAGGGAACCTGAAAGCACATCAGCTTTCCACATACTTCAGCATTATAAAAACCAGGTCTGCTGGGCTTCCTTTTTCCTTTGGCTCCCCCATGCTCCCTCCCCATCCTCCACAGCCAGGCTCAGAATGACTTACTGGTTTCATTTCCTACGTTGATAATCTCCAACTGGCGCTCAAGCTGCTCAAAGTGCTCAAACAGAGTCCAGAAATTCACCATTGTAGTCTCCATCTTTCTGCCAAGAAATCAAATATACACTAAGGAAGCTGCTTTCTCCCCCTTACAAAAGATTCACCATCAATCTATCAAATCTCCTCTCTTTCTCTCTCTCTCTCTCTCTCTCTCTCTCTCTCTCTCTCTCTCTCTCTCCCTCCCTCCCACACTCTGATTTAAGGGACTTGCCTATGCTAGGATTAAAGGCATGCATCATCACCAGTTTGCTTGTTTATTTTTTAAGACAATGTCTTACTGTGTTGCTCAGGCTGCCCTTGAATCTCTCAATCTCCCTGCCTCAGCCTTCCATATGCTGAGATTACAAGCACATGCCAGGTCAAAGCTGCAATAAAAGACTCACTTATGAAGCCAGGCTGTGGTGGCAAATGCCTTTAGATTTAGTCTTGAGATGCAAAAGCAGGCAGATCTGAGTTTGGGGCCTGCCTGGTCTACAGAGTGAGTTCCAAGAGACAGAGAAATCCTGTCTTGGAAACCAAAACCAAAGATTCACTTATAAACTAGAAAACCACTGAGGACACTGGCCTTCCCTGTCCACGTCTATGCAAGTCCCTCACTCCTCACAGAGATGCCAGTGCTGACTCCTTCAGCAGGAATGAGCATGTCAACGGACTATAAATAACACCACAAAACGTGGTTCTTCAAATCTAACATTTTTTGTTACTTTAATCTTTCAGACTTTGAAAACCTATAATGTAACTTAAAATGTTTATTTTTAATTTCACTTCTGGCTAATAACCTGTCACAACGGCCTCTTCAAAGGCAGGACATGGTCAGCACATTTCTCACCAGTGGCACAGGTGACATCACACAGTGATTAAGTAGGGAAACTGCCAGCTCAGCAGTACAAGAATTATTTCTGTAGTGCGGGGCTCTCTGTCGGACTGCACGCAGGGACTGTGTCTAATAAATTTATACTAAGTATAGGCAAAAGATTGTGTTATAGCACTCTGGCATCAGAGAGACAATACAGCACCTTCACAGTGACAAGGGCAAAGGAAAGACCATTTGTAGTGTGCTCTGTACAGGGATTTCAGGCTTTCTGCTCCCTTCCAAAGACCTGATAAATATTACATTAAAGACTCAGGCCTTCCAAGCCACTCTGTACCAAACAGACTTCAGTCAGAAATGGATTAGGAAAAGGTTCATTTAGTGGTCAAGAAAGACATTTACTGAATATGACAAAAATTACCAAGGAAAAAAAATAGTCAAATTTCACTCAAAAATAAAATATTCTTAGAAACACATTAGAGGATTCTCATGCTTTTCTCACCCCCATACTCTGTCTAGGTCACCACTTTATCTAAAAATGGTTTCAGAGCTCTATTTTGAATTTTTAGTAATTTTGTAAATGTTTGTAAGACTGTACTGCAAGCTATGACACTAAGAAATGGAAAAGGGAAAAGAAACAAAAAACTAAACTCCACAAAGAACGAAGGAATGTCTGAGCATAAAAATATTTTGTATTAAACACTACAGAAACATTCATTTGTAGTTACAAAACAACAGCTATAATAGCAAATAAAATGAAATAAATTCTACCAGTTCCAAGCTTGTCTGCAGTGTAACCTGAACAGGGTTGGAACCATGCTCTTCATGGCAACAGATCTGGTTCCAGGCAACTAACCACGGAGAGCTGCTAAGCAACCACACTAAGCACTGCATCAGAGAGTGAGCGCGGTGTTACGGCCAGCAGGAAGACACTCGGAAGGCACAGGGTCCACAGGCTTAACAAACCCATAGGCAGGTGCTGCAGAGCAGAGCTCTCAGCATCGATTCACATGAGCATCTCCTCTGGCGCCAGTAAACATGGAGGCTACTAGCCAGCAGATTTAACACGGGATATTGATCTCTTCTACCTCAAAATCCTAAGTGAACCCTGCTTCTACCTCAACATCGTAAATGTGTCCTGCAATTCAGAACAAGAAAACTTCTGCTAAGGGACTCAGACAAGCAGTTTCTGTGGCAACCATGAAAATGGGGGAAGGGGCTTTTCTTGTTTTTGAGATCTGGCCTGGAACCCAGAGATCTGCCTGTTTCTGGAATTAAAGGTATATATACCACCACAGCAGGCAAAAACCATATTTTTAAGCAGACTACCACTGGTACTGTGTAATAAAATCTCAGTACTAGAGATAAAGGCGGGATGGTCACAAGCTCTGGGTTGGTGGAGTACATGACAAGACCTCATCTCAAAACAACCACCAAAAATGTCTTAAATGACAGTAAGACCTGACCTGACCCTCTCTGCTGTGCCCCTCCACAATTCATGCTAAAGCTGAAGTCCCTCTGCAGCAAAACTAGGATGTCAAGGGACTGCGGTGCCCTGGGAAAAGGGTCTAAAGGACTCGGTGGCCCTGTTGCTCTTCTGCCACAGGAGATCACAAAAAGGCGTCACCATCCTGACCAAGCGTCTCATGGCACTTTCATCTTGGACTTTCTAAACTTTAAAAGAGAGTTCCACCCATCATGGACTTGCTTCAGGAGCATGAGGACCCAAGTCTGATCGTCAGCACCCACGGCTCAGAGGATAGGGACCCTCCTGCACAAGCTTAACAAGGCCAGTTTAGTCCCACAGTCAAATACGAGGACCAACACCTGCATGCCATGCATGCAAACGACACTACCACACACAGAATGAAAAGGAAAAACAGATTCTAAACTGAGCAGGTGATGGGCACTCACAGTCTTAGCCCTGGGGAAGCAACAGAAAGATCCTTAGAGCACACCCCCAGGTCTCAGTGAGACTCCATCTCAACAGACAAGACACTGGACAGGTGTGGTGATGCATGAGCATGACTTCCCCTCTGTTGTTTAATCCCAGCACTGGGAAGGCAGTTGGATCTCTATGAGTTAAAGCCAGCCTGGATACACATAGTAAGACCTTATCTCAAACAAACAAGGCAAAAAGCCCATGGTAGATAGCTCCCCAAGGAACACCACTGGACACTGAGCTGGTCTCTGTGTACACACACAAAATAAATGTCTGTTTCTCATACATAAACTACCCAGTTTAAGGTATTCTATTACAGCAGCAGAAATAAAAACAGAACCCCCACATCCCTCAGCCTCTTTAGCTCGCTACCACTCTGCTCTCTGCTTACTTTGAGGGTTGGTTTACGGTGGCTCTGTGGCTTTGTTTTGTTTTGAGGAAAGGGATGTTTTGAGACAGTCCAGGCTGGCTTTGAACCCACAGCACTCCTACATCAGCCTCCCAACTGCTGATATTATAAGGCATGAGCTACTGTGCCCAGCTCAGCAGCAATCAGCCAGGCAGTAGTGGCGCATGCCTTTAATCCCAGCACTTGGGAGGCATAGGCAGGCGGATTTCTGAGTTCGAGGCCAGCCTGGTCTACAGAGTGAGTTCCAGGACGGCCAGGGTTACACAGAGAAACCCTGTCTCGAAAAAAACAAAACAAAACAAAACAAAACAACAAAAAAAAAAGAAAGCAGCAGTCTCTTGAAACAAACCTGATTCTAAAACCACAGATTTACATGATACGATGCACCATAGCAGCTGTCATATAGAGTCTCACACTGGTCTCCGTGATGTCTACGTACCTAGGAGATGGTTATTTAAAATCCTAATGTTCTATTGTAAGCAGAGAGGCAATTCTTAGATCTTGTCAGTTCCTCAGGTTTACCAGCAGTCCAGGTATCCTTCCTAGTGACAAACATTACCTAAATTAATCCCTCAAATTCTCTGAATTCATCCAACTACTCTACACAGCCACTACCCAAGCTCTGACAGCTCATCACACCACTCCCAATCTGGAGCTGTCTGTCTAACTAACTAACGTGCTGTAGCTCTCAAGGCACTTCCCTGAGACACCACCCTCCCTTCTCCTGCATGTACATCAACTGTCCCACCGACTCCCAGGTGCTACTGTTGGTTCTTGAGACAGAGTCTCATTATGTAGCCTATGCTAGCCTGGAACTTACTCTATAGACCAGGCTGGCCTTGAACTCGATACAACTGCCTCTGCCTCCTGAGTGGTAGGATTAAAGGTGTACGACACCAGGCCTGGCTCTGACTCCCAATTTTTATCTCCCTGTTTTTATTATCCTTCTAATCATTCAGTTCCAAATTTCAGAAGTATCTATGGTTTCTCCCTTTTCTGTGGACTTTTCTCATACATGGGTCAGAGCCTCCTCATCCCACGCAATTGTCACCACTCAGTCGGACTGACTTCCTGCCTGAACTGTCCTTCCTGCCTCCAACATCCCCCAGCCCATACCACATACTCTTATCAGTTGCTATTCAGACACACCAGTTTAACTTTACTAAATTTGAGGACAGAAATCTTGCATTTGCAGCTATGGTGTTAAAATACACAAACACGCAGTATTTAACGTGGTACCTAGACACGAAATAGACACACACAATACTTCTGTCACGCCACCTCAGCATCATTATGAATAGAGGCTGGCCGGTGAAGCCTAGGACCCTATCCATGCAGATGGATTTACTTTTGGACAGTAACTTCTGAGACCATCTACAGAGTAGAAAGGACACTATCCACCTCACAAGAGAATGCAAATGTAGGTGAAAATGTTACAATGTAAACAGGAGTGGGTCTCGGTGTGGTTCCAGGTCTGATAGCTATTAATTAGATTCTGGAAGAGTGATTCACAACTCTAGTAATTTCCCCTAAGTTGTCTAGACTGTCTCCACATGAGGCTCCTCTAAATTCAGAAGCACAGACTATTTTTTAAAATAGTACTACATAATATTTAATATATGCCTTTGCTGTGAATTGAGTACTAAACTTGACATTTCACATTTTTTCCTCACGTGAATCTAATTAACTAAGCTGCCATTTTACAGACAACTTAGAAGCTCAGAAACCTGAAATGACTAAACACCGAGTGCCCAGTGACACCAGGTGTCTGTTTTCTTTCCACCCTAACACACTAAGATGTTGAAAAGCTCTGTTGTATATGCTGCAGATTTTTGCAGACACCTGCAAATCCTAGGAGTCACTAAAGCATAGCCATGTGTGTAAATGCCATGTCAGCTAGGACCCATACCAAAAACACTGCAAACTTCTGACCTGTCAAACAAGCTGTTCTTGATAAAGCTCTTACTTCTGGGGCTGGAGAGATGGCTCCGTGGTTAAGAGCACTGACTGTTCTTCTAGAGGTCCTGAGTTCAAATCCCAGCAACCACATGGCGGCTCACAACCATCTTTAATGGGATCTGATACCCTCTTCTGGTGTGTCTGAAGAGAGCAATGGTGAATACATACATAAAATAAATAAACCTTTATAAAAAAAAAAAAAAAAAGCTCTTACCTCTGAAAAAAGCTGATTTTTCCCTCCTTTAATACAGGTTTGCTTAAGAGAATCAAAATGTGGTTTAGTAAAATATACTCTTCTTTATATGCCGGGGCTCATATAGTCTTACTAACATCTACAGAAGTGACTCTCAGGAATTATTTATGGATGACAAACCCACCCCTCTGCTTCACTACTGACTCTCAAATCGCCATGTGGGGAGGTAAAACTCACTCAGCCTTCTCAGTGACGGTTAGAATGACTTTCATTTTCCTGCTGGGCCACATTTTCATCACCCCTCCCCTTTATTATTGAGCAGCACGGGTAGGAGATGTGATGTGAGAGGAAACAGAAGCAGCCGTGCTGCAGAGCACTGCTCTCAGCTGTGGTGCAGCTGTCACTTGCCAAGCAGAGGCTGCTGCCTTTTGACAACACTGCAAAGGCCCCTGTGAGCATGGGATCTGTTTATAGAGCACTTTAAACAAAAGGTGCCCAAAACCTCAGCTGCTATTGATGGGGAGCCCCAGAGGTGGAGAAGTCACTGTGTTACATTCCCGATCTGTGAGTATCCCTAAGGGAGCAATTTGGCAACACCGGAAGAAAGACTCTCAGCTTGCTATGATTGCTTTGAGCCCCCAGTTTAATTTCAATCACCCAGGAAAGAGACAGACAGTCCTTCAGAACAACAGACTATTACAGAGCTTACTGCAGGGTATCCTGGGAAAGAATCTATACTCGTCCTACAAACAACATTATTAAGAAAACTATATACCAGGTTTTTTAGCTGCATCAAGAGTGTTACATCGTATAAGACAAAGCAATGACAGATTGATTTTTTTTTTCTAGCAAAGTATTTTAATGAAAAACATTATTATACACATTGCTGTTCTGGAAATTCCCAAGACATTAACAGTGTAGGTTTCCTGCAGCCACAGACAAATACTCTCAAAGACAAGCTCAGACTAAGGTGCTTCCATTCAAAAGCACTTGAGAACAGTTCACTTCCCCTAAATGTCCGGCTTCTGCTCTCTGTCAGAGGCTCCATCCAACTGACAGAAGAAATTCCACTGTGAGACCAAATGTTCCTATGAGCAAATCAATTGCAGAAAGAGTAAACAGAATGTTCCCAGCTCACCATGAGTGAAGACCAGAGTGAGGGAGGGGAAACTGGGTGTGATGGGTAAGTTCAGCACACCGCTGCTGTTTCCTGTTAGGTCTACCCAGAGTCTGTCTTAGCAATCACTGAAGCCTTTTCCTAATGACTGCAACTCAGGCAGACATAAAACACTGTCTCACAATGTGAATGCATATTGGGGGTGAGGGAAAAGAACAACCTTTAAACCTGCAACACAAACCTCACCACCCTCAGCCAGCCCTTTCCCATCACACTCCGTCAGAGCTCCATAGCCATGCACACACAGGGTTGATCGTAGCATCGTGTGTCCACTCAGCAAGCACTAAAGAGTTGGTGGGCTACCACTGGTCTAGTCACTCTCCTTGGATTCAGTTTTTCAGTTACCCTCTGCTGCAGTCTCTAGCATGGGTGGTCCCCATCTCATCCAGTCCCTATCTCCCCCACCCCTGGGAACTTACTTCTCAGTGAAGTGTCTACCAACCACACTATTTTAAATTCAGCCTTTTCCATAACTCCTGGTTTATTCTGCTCAGTCTCCACCTAATATGTTTAGTTTACTGTCTGGAAAGCAAGGACTTTCCAGAGCCACTGGTATCTAGAACAGTTCCCAATGTTTGGTAGGTGACCTGACACTCACTGAATGAATGAACCTCCTCAAGGCCAGTTTTCTTCCTCAGGTTCAAGGTGAGTCCTTGCAACAGGTTTTTTTAATTAACGTAGCATAGTGTAAAAACCTTACTGGGGAGGTTGCTGGCTCGATGGCTCAGCAGTTAAGGACACTGGCTGCTGTTTCGGAGGACCTGAGTTCAATTCCTAGTACCCACATGGGAGCTGACAACTGTCTGTAACTCCATTCCCAGGGGATCTGACACCCTCACACAGATATACATGCAGTCAAATTACCAATGTTCATAAAATAAAAATAAATTATATATATAAAAAAAGAATCTGCCACATGCCCCACATAAGGATATATATATATATATATATATATATATATATACACACACACACACACACACACACACACACACACACACATGGCTTTTGCTAAATACTGCCAGAGATTTTCTAAAACTGTAGTGACTGACCATGGTGGCATGTACCTCTGTAAGACCAGCTACTTGGTAGCTGAGGCAGGGGAATCCTGATTGGAAGCCAGCCAAGATAATATAGGAAGACTATACTGAATTGAAATTTTTGTCAGCTGAAATTCCCATGGGGGGCTGGAGAGATGGCTCAGCGGTTAAGAGCACTGACTGCTCTTCCAGAGGTCCTGAGTTCAAATCCCAGCAACCACATGGCGGCTCACAACCACCCATAATGAGATTCGATGCCCTCTTCTGGTGTGTCTGAAGACAGCTACAGTGTACTCATAAATAAAATAAATAAATCTTAAAAAAAAAAAAAAAGGAAAGAAAGAAATTCCCATGGGAAAAAGCCAATGTTAAGAATTCTATAAAGCTATCTCAAAAAACAAAAACAAACAAACAAAAAAAAAAACAGAACCAAAAAAGTATAAGTCTAAGATCAGAGCCTGTGTATTTGTGGAGAGTTAGGATGTCTCAGATATGCAGCCAAATTATCTGAGTGATCTTTAGCACCACTAACACGCCAGCCACCTCCTTATGAGTATCAGATGAAATTCTGCCCTGAATTAATTACCTTTCCCCCCAGGGAATGGTGGCACACACCTTGAATGCCAGTGCTAGGGAGACATAGAGGAAGGCAGATCTCTGTGAGTTCCAGGACAGACAGGGCTTTTACACAGAAAAACCCGTCTCAGAATAGAAAAAACAAAAACAAAACAAAAAAGAAACAAACAAACAAGCAAACAAACAAAACTACCTTTCATCAACCCAGAAGCTAAGCTGGCCAGCAGACCGCACTGAATCTAACACAGCACAAGGGTGCCTCCCCATCTTTACTGTACCCCAGCAGCCTGACATGCAGCCTCAACAGTCAGCAGAGTTTTTAAGGGTTAGTAGAAGACAGTCTTACTTGAATTTACATGTACAGTTGTGCTGGCCTGTAGCTTAGCTGATATCATGTCTGCCTAGCATGGCAAGCCCCCGGTTTCTGTTCTCAACACAGCAAATACTGACAATGGATCACATGTGTGATCTCCAAATTATCCTGTAATGTCTGTAATCCCAGCACTCCAGGGACAGGAGGATTAGAAGTTCAAGGTTATCCTTGATAACCAAGGCCAGCCCGGGCTACATAAGACACCATCACAAATACAGAGTCTAGTTTATTTAAGACTGATAGAACTTTAAAAGATAAACAGTAGCCGGGCAGCGGTGGCCCACACCTTTAATCCCAGCACTTGGGAGGCATAGGCAGGCGAATTTGAGTTCGAGGCCAGCCTGGTCTACAGAGTGAGTTCTACGACGGCCAGGACTACACAGAGAAACCTTGTCTCAAAAAAAAATTGGGAGTGCTGCAGCCAGTCTCTCCCTCTCTCTCTTTTTCTTTCTTCTTGAGGCACAAAACAAAGCTCTCACCCCTAGGGAAATGCGCGTTCCTTCCTGAGCCAAATATAACAGATCCCGGCTCGTGAACGTGAATCCAGGTTACCTAAACACCATGTCGTGATATAATCGTCCTCACTAAGTTTTATAGTTAAGAACAAACAGTCATAAATCAAGGGGCGCTAAAAACACTTTGGTGGGAGCTTCAGGAGGGTTTCTGATGCTTGCCAGATTACAGTCTTAGCTTTTCTGTTGGTGGAAGCTGTTAATATAAATTAAGACATCCCAAAGGGTTTCACATGCTAATCACAGAACGGTAGGTAGGTCAGTGACAGAGTTGGGCAATAAATTATTAAAATGGAGGGAGGAGGGCTGAAAAATCACCCGAGATAGGCTCGGAGTTTGCCACATCCCAACTCTCCACAACTAGGGATGTTCTAATTAGCCTTGTGGGAGACAGCCTAGAAGGCAGAGGCTCTCCGCTTGAAGACGCCAGGTTCCTCAAACACCTGACTTCTCCCTCCGAAGAGATTGTTCCTCCGAAGAAGGTAAGAGGGGGGCTCTCTCCCGGCCACTCCCACGCCAAGACCACCTTGAGGGGACCACACCCGCACCCGTCGGGCCACGCCTCACAAGGACGCCCCCGACTTGGCACCCAGCGCCGCGCCGAGAGCAGTCCCCTCCCGCCGCCCGCTCGCGGCTTCCACCGGCTTACCGAGGCTCCCGGCCCCGCGCACACGCAACCCCGCTCGGCCCGCGGCGCTCACTCTCCGGCCGCCGCGCCCCAGGAGGGCTGCTGTCCACCGGCTGCGTGCCTCACTACCGTTAGTGTGAAATCGCGCCGCCAGATCCGGTTCAAAATCGCGCCCCAGCCAATCACAGAGGAGATCATACTCTCGACGACGCATGTGTCAGGGCCAGGGGGCGGGCGTAAAACGGAATGCGCATGCGCTTTACGTTAGCGAGCCGCCGAAAGGCGGCCATTTTTACTAAGGGCACACTTTTGCTGGGGTGGGGGGGTTCGTGGCCCGTGTAGGACTCCCGCTCCAGGCTCCGGCTCGGCTCCCTTTCTTGCAATTATTCTAATGACCTGTTGACTAATTGCGTAGTATTCTTGCCTCCCTGTTTCCCCAGGCAGGCAAATAGGACTCTTGGAAACTAACAACTGAATAGTTTCGGGTCTCACTGTAGAATAGGAAGAATTCCAGAAGGAGACAGAGCAGCAATCATTTTAACCATATTTACAGAGCTATAATTATCCCTCCATTCATTCAAGCATTCATTCAGACTTCTATTTGATGCACAATAAGTATGCCAACTTCATAGCAAGCACTCTGCTAGGAATCAGGAAAAAAAATACAGAGCATGTGGTCTCTTTCCAGTAGCTATGAATGGGGAAGACAGCTCAATAAAACAAATAGAAATGCAAAATGAAGTGTTATAATTCCATTTAATAAATGGCACTTAAAACTTGGCATTGTATTGGCACAGAGGCTTTGGAACTTTTAAAGATCTGGACCCAACATCAGAAATTAACTTTACATAGAACAGCGAACTATTCAGTTTAATCTACTACTGTACTCCCTATGTTTCTGGTCTTTTTTTTTTTTTTTTAATTCTCTGTGTTGGAGTCCCTTTCTTCCTGAATTTACTAATTACTGAGGTGTGGCTACCACCAACTTGACAAAATACTGGCTAGCTAGAGCTTACTAGAAACAGTGAGCCAGGCACATGCCTTTAATCCCTGCCGACAGATTTCTGTAAATTCAAGACCAGCCTGGTCTGCCTCAGTAGTCTAACCACCAAGGGAACTGTGCCCTTCCTTGAGCTCTTTACAACTGTGGTATTTTAAGGCAGTTCTGTGTGGGCATGGTGGCACACACCCATAACCCCAGCACTTAGGGAGTGGAGGCTGAGAGACCAAGACCAGCCTCTAAGCAGATGTAACCATGGCTCTTCCTTGCTGAAAAACGTTAATAACTTCACTTCACCTCTCCTCCTTTAAAAAAAAAAAAAAAAAAAAAGACCAGGGTTCTTAATGGCGCCCCTTCCCTGCTCTCTAGGCTTCCCTTCCCAACTCCCTCCTGCTTACAGTCCGAAGTGCACCAAGCTACTCCTAGCATCCAGAGCTTTGCCTTTGCTGTTCCACCTGCCCCAAACACTTCCAGCCCTTCCCCCAACTTCCTTTGACAAAGTCCTATCTGTACTTTGGACAGCTTGAATTTTTTTTTAACTGCTTTCTTCAGAGGAGTCTGAACTGCCTGCCTCTGTGCTTTTGCTGTAAGCATTAGCTCCCCTCCTCCCCCCCCCCCCCCCCCCCCCCCCCCGTGTGCGTTACCTCATCTTTTTCTGATTCTTCTAGCTCCTTTTGTATGGTCTTCTGCGTGCTAACTGTGCTTTGGCTCTGTCCTCTATAAGTGGAAACAATGTCTGTCTCTTGGGGTCTTGCAGAGGAATACTCACACGTCCTTGTAAAACTTTAAGCACACGTCCCGGTACTAAGTAAATGCTCACCAAATGTCCCTTGCCTTGCTGGCCTCACCATCAGCTTCAGGAGACCGGCAGTAGGACGCCTTTGATTTACTGCTACATTTGGCATGGTAGGCAGCCCCATTAAAGTGGTGTTGAGCTCTACCAGAGGGTGGCAGTATTCCACCCCACCACTCAATCTACAGCTTCAAAAAGATGCTGGGTGGTGGGCGGGCAGGAGGGCGGGGTTGGGGAGTGTGGAGCGGGAAGGGGATGGAGACACTGTCCTCCTACACCTCCACCTGAACCCAGGAGCCAAGCACCATCTCACTCAGCCCCTCTTGCCTGCTGCACCAGTCTGGTGAGAAAAAAAAAAGCTGTGTGCGTGTGTGTGTGTGTTTGCAGGTACCGAATGGGGGTAGAGGTGTTAAAATCCTGTCTCCAAACTGAGTTTTGTGCATAGGGAGTATGCTGGGCTCCACTTGTATCGGGAAAAGCAAAGGCTCCGGTTCCAGGAAGCCTAGGGTTCGATCCTAGCTCTGCCACTTACAGGAGGCTCTGGCTTTTAACCTGGTTCTTCGGTGTCAGGCCTCTGGAGACGCAGTGGTTTCGAGAGCCGGGATGCGGGTGGAGGTTGGCTAAGTCTGTGTAAAAGGGCTTCAGTGTGCGGGAACGCGCCGTCGTGGGGCGAGTCATTCCCGTTGGAGCACGAGCACGAGCACTAGGACCCTTGCCCCACAGCCTCACCCCTCCCCGCCCGAACCCCTCCGTGCCAAGAGCCTGAGATCCAAACAGAGGCGCTATCACCCAACTCACTGGGCGCTTTTGTCTTTTTCACCTCGCCTGCCCCACCCTGCTGTGTCTTCCAGTTCCTTCTCATCTGCTCTCAGCCTCTTTCTAGAAATACAAATTGAACCACCTCCACTCAAGGGCCTCAGCACCACCACCACCCCCAGGCCAGCTGTGAACGCTCCTGCCCAAGGAAGGGGTTCGCCTTGCACACGTAGGGTAGGGAGGGTGGAAGCCTGAAGTCAAACAGTACCAAGCTGAGGACTCTGTTCTGGGCCGGCAAACTAAAGGCAGATGCACTGAGATGGATGTCCGAAGCGTGGGCAGATTCCAGCCCAGCAGGCAGAAACTGAAGCAAGCAGACATGTGGAGAGAAATGGGGAATCCATGCAGTGTGACTGAGGTGCAAGGTCCTGGAAGTCTGGGGACAAGACTGGAAAGGATTTTCACAGAGTGGTGTGAGACACCTTAAGGCCAGGTCAAACTAGTTAAGTGTACTTCCTGGGGATCCCTGATTAAATAAGTGTGATGTTATCAAACGATAAAGGCTGTTGGAGGGATAAAATCAAACTATTTACAAAACTCAGCACAGAGCTAGGCACACACTCTGCTCCAAGAATGTTAGCTGGTGTTTTGTTTTAGTTTAACACAGTTTCACGTAGTTCGGGTTGCCCTTGAACTTACCAGGAAGCCAAGAATGATTTACCCCACCCCATCTTATGCCTTGCTGGGCATGGACCCCAGGGGCCTCTGGCATTGTACTGAATGAGCTACAGCCCAGCTCTGCCATCACTTATTACTTTGTATCTCCATGCCTTCCTTTGTCTGATCAGACTTCAGAGACACAGAGTCTCTCTAACTCTGTCTCAGCTATCTTCAGGTAGAATACTGAGAAACATAAAACAATGAGGAACCAAGAAAGGTGTGATAGCCTTTAATCCCAGCACTCAGGAGGCAAAGGCAGGTGAATCTCTGTGAGTTCCAGGCAAGCCTGATCCAGTTCCAGAATAGCCAGAACTAAATAACAGAAAGACAATGGTACAGGGGGGTGGGAGAGGGGCAGATCTGAGAGAAGAGAAAGAAGGAAGGATGAGACATAGAAAGCTATGTACCAACACAGGGAAGCCTTTCTGCAGGTGGATAACATGCTTGCCTGGCAATAGGAGGCAGCAGCTTATAACCAGAGGGACCCACCCCCTCCCTGCTCTCTGCTGAACTCTACAAGATCTGATCCAGCCCAGCCAGTCTATCAAGGGTTTCTTTTGGAAGGGGCAGAGGACTTTAAAGAGAGAATTTGGTGTGTATCCGTTTATACATGTCCCACCCCACAGAAGCTGAGGCCCTACCTATTCCAGTGAACTAACAGAATGCAAAAAGCAATCCATTTCAACCTAAAGATCCATAAAGAGATAGACAGGACTCTACACTTCCCTGAGAAAACAGATATGCATGCACACACACAAGCTCAGTATTAATTTTAGCAGAACAGATGAAAACTCTAGACCTCCTGTCAGCAACCACCCCACCTCCAGTTTCTCAGCATAGCCTATACTTGGCTTGCCCTTCTCTGCTCTGGAGTTGCTACCACACCTCTGTCTATGACCACATCTTGCTCACCTGCTCTTCCTGTCTCATATATCACCAGCACCCCACTTCTGCTTCCTCTGAGCTACAAGTGTCTCCCCACAATCACTCTGTCTAGCCCCCACACCTTGGGGTTTGTTGTTGTTTGTTTGTTTGTTTGTTTGTTTTGAGACAGGGTCTTACTGTGTTCTCCTGGCTGGACTGGAACTTACTCTGCAGACCCTGCAGGCCTCGAACTTAAATAGATCCACCTGCCTCTGCCTCCCAAGTGCTAGGATTAAAGGTGTGCACCACTACACTCAGCCCAGCTCCTGATTACCTCCCTCCACCCCTTATCAGGGCTTCAGATACCATCTTTATCTCCCAGGCTATCTGCTCTCAAGACTGTCTCATTCTCTCACACATCTGACCCTCATAGAATGCCTCATTGTGTTTTGCCAGCTACAGGCTTCTCAGCAGAAACCAGGAGAGACAGACAAAAGAGCAGCCATTTGAGTATTTGGCCAGGCTTCCCTGCCAGCAAAGGGCAGTGGCACAGACAGGCCAGCAGGAAAACCATCCCTTAAACACACACGCACAGGTGCACGCACGCACACACACACACACACACATGCACGCACAATGCAACGCTCTGCAGAAGTCCGTGGCCCTGAAGTCTCATGCTTTGCTTCCTCATTGCCTACCACGAATCCACAGGGAGACCCTTGGGTTGAGGGACAGGCTTTCCCTAGGGGCCCCCACCCCTCACGTGTCTAAGAACTTTGAGCACCCGACGGAGGAGGACATGTCAAGTCTGGAGTCGCTGCAGCTATCCCACTGGCAGCCTAACCCTCCCCGCCCTCCCACCTCTTTCTGTCTGTTCCTTCCTCCACCCCTCCCACCTCTGTGAAGCCTTCAAGGCTGGGAGGGAGGTCAGAATGGAGCCCATCCTGGCAAAATGAGAAAAGATTACAGCAATACATTTACTGTCAATGGTAATAAGGCTGCCTGAGCAGGGGAGGAGGAATATTTGATTCCGGGCTCTCCAGGGGTCTTGCTAGAACACTGGCAGCCTGCAGCCTCAGGCCTGGGCCTGACAGTGTGAAGGGCTGGTCCCAGCCAGCTGGGGACCCCAGGGTCCCAATTCTCCCATCTGCACATCGACCCTGTACTCTGCAGTTACCCGCAGGGTTTCAGCTCCCTCTTCCCAGCCCGACTGCCCCTCCTTTCTTCTCTCCTTTGCCAAACTTGTTTCCCCAAAGCAGTTTTTCTACCTGGTACAGGATGATGAAGCAGAAAGAACACAGCTCTAGGGACTGGAGAGGAAGCTGGGATTCCAACCTCCAGTTGTCTCTCAGCCCGGGACAGTACTGAGCCTCTTTAAGCCATGGGACCATGTAAGCAGAAGAAAAATAGATAGCATTGTCATACTAAGACCTGGAGTCAGCGAAACCGCTTGCTGCCTCCACCTTCATTCTCATCTTTCATTGGTTCGTCTGTAAAATGGGACTGGAGAAAATAAGGACCTGGGGCTAGAGAGATGGCTCAGTGGTTAAGAGCACTGCCTGCTCTTCCAGAGGTCCTGAGTTCAATTCCCAGCAACTACATGGTGGCTCACA
>NW_021620574.1:608773-669722 GCF_004785775.1 Grammomys surdaster | reverse complement strand
GGAGGGAGAGAGAGAGAGAATGAATCAAGAACAGAAAAAGAAAATAAGATCTAGGTGAGCTTGGGTGGACCCCTGATTCTGGCCTAGTCTCCTATAGTGACATAGTCTCTGAGGAAAGGATACTGAAACTTGGCCTTTTCTCTGTCAAACAGTTCTATGCTGAGAGGGGTGCCTGTCACCCTGTCACAGATCCTGAAAGACATTCCAGAGAAAGAGGGATCCAGTCACCTATGTCTGCTTCCTGATTTAGCCAGCTCTTGAGTCCACAGAGGACTAACACCTTCTGGAGTCATCCTGATTCATCCGGAATGAGACAACTTCCACTCAGCCTCCAGGGACAAAGGAAGTGCTGGGGCTTAGGGAACAGGATCGAGATCTTTTTTTTTTCCTTCGATTTTTAGAAGAAGATTTCTCTTATGTTATGTATTGAAGTGTTTTGCTTGTGTGCATGATTATGCAGATTGTGCATGTATGCGGTGCACAAAGCAGCCAGAAGAGGGCATCTGAGGATCCGGAGCTGGAGTTACAGAAGGTTATAAGCTGTCCTGTGGGCCCTATCTAGACACTGAAACCAAGTCATCTGCAGGGGCAGCAGTGCTCCTAACCACTGAGCTGAACTACCCCTCCAGCACCAAAGACCAGGATTTTTGTCTGTCTTTTCAAGACAGAGTTTCTCTGTGTAGCCCTGGCTGTCCTGGAACTCACTCTGTAGACCAGGCTGGCCTCAAACTCACAGTAATCCACCTGCCTCTGCCTCCCTGAATGCTGGAATTAAAGGTGTGCCCCCTTCAGCCAAGATCAGAATTTATTTATTTCTTTCTTTTCTTTTTTTTTTTTTTTTTTTTTTTGGTTTTTTGAGACAAGGTTTCTCTGTATAGCCCTGGCTGTCCTGGAACTCACTCTGTAGACCAGGCTGGCCTCGATCTCAGAAATTCACCTGCCTCTGCCTCCCAAGTACTGAGATTAAAGGCGTGCGCCACCACTGCCCAGCTAAGATCAGAATTTCTTATCAGGCTACCATGAGCCAGGTTCCATTTAGAATTTCTCATACAGTATCCAGAGTGCACAACAGCCCCAGAGGAGGTTAAATTGACATAGATGCTAACCCTATGTGGGTCCATTGTTACCAGCTGGAAGAACCCAAGGCAGGCTGGTCTGATCCTATCACTCCACATGGCCTCCACTGAGTGACTGGGTCTCTGTACAGGCCTGTCCTCCATGGCTGAGCTGGAAATCAGCCAGGTTTTGCCGCCTACATCCTAATCTCATGCTGGAGGCTGAACTCAAAGCTTCACGCATGCTAGACAAGTGCTCCACCACTGATCCACAGCCTCAGCCCTCACCCCCATGAAAGAGCTGGCTCTCATGAACAGCACACGGGGCTCTGGAAAGCCCAGAGTCTTGTACAAGTTTATGAAGTACCGTGTCTTCACAACCTGCTCTGCGCCCCAGCCTCATTCCTCATGGGTCCCTTGTATGCCCCTCCCCTCCATCCAGTTCTCTCTGAAGCATCGAGGGGACTAGTGCCTTCCCCTCCCCTTCTCCTGTGGTGGTCTCACTGATCTTCCAAGGACTGAGTAAAAGCCTTCAAGCAGCCTTCATGGAGGTCCTGGCAACTTAACACAAGCTGAAGTCATCTGAGAGGACGGAACCTCAGCTAAGACAATACACCTCCATAAGATTAGACAGCAGGCAAGCCTGTCAGGAATTTTCTTAATTAGTGATTGATGAGGGAGGGCCCAGCCCATATGGGTGGTACCATCCTGAGGGTATAAGTTATATAGAATATATAGAACTCTGGTGCTGGGTGCTATAAGAAAGCAGGCTGAGCAAACCGTGAGGAGCAAGTCTGTGAGCAGTACCCCTCCATGGCCTCTGCGTCAGCTTCTGCCTCCAGGTTCCTTTCCTGTTTTGAGTTCCTGTCCTGACTTCCTTTGATTAAATAGTGATATGGAAGTATAAGCCAAACAAACCCCTTCCTCTCCCAAAAACCCTGCTTTTTTTTTTTTTTTTCCTTTTTTTTGGTTTTTCGAGACAGGGTTTCTCTGTGTAGCCCTGGCTGTCCTGGAACTCACTCTGTAGACTAGGCTGGCCTCGAACTCAGAAATCCTCCTGCCTCTGCCTCCCAAGTGCTGGGATTAAAGGCGTGCACCACCACTGCCCGGCAAAACCCTGCTTTTTGGTCATGGTGTTTTGTCACAGCAATAGAAACCCCCAACTAAGACACACTCTGACCTAGAGGCAATGAGTATGGTTTTTCTTGATATAACCACCATGTTTTAGGAAGGCGTCCTGACTCCTCAATTACAGTCCCCAAAGTGACAGCTGAGTGAATCTCCCACCTCTGCGTCCCCGGGCTTAAGGAGGGCCTGGCACCTACTGGGAACTAGAAGGCTTTTGCAGCTGGTAGTGAGGGGTTGTGTGACATTAAGTGACATGGATTTGAAGGTGGCAACAGTGTTGGATGTCTATACATAAGAGATTCCACTCAGAACCCAGCTGCTCAAGACAATACACATTCACCGTCTGGGTTCCCGAAGGCCAGGTGATAGGATGGCCTAAGTGATGATGTCTCTGGCTCCTGTCTCTCACAGGTCAGCTTTGAAGGTGACAACAGGGGCTACGGTTTCATCTGTTATTGCCTCCACTGGATGATTGTCTGCACCCAACTCATGGACACAATTAATGACAGTATTCAGTTCCTCTTAGCCTTTGAGATCATGCTGGGGGAAGGCCTGGGGCTGCCCTCCATGGGAGCCCCTCCAGGACCCCTGGTGTCATGGCAGCTGTACCTCCCCAATGCAAGCAAAAGAGCTACCCAAAGGGAAGCCTTGGTGGTTTGGGAGACTAGTCTGTTCATCTACCCATCTGTTTGAGACAGCCTGGGCTAGCTTCAGATTCTCTTTGTAGCTGGAGCTGGCTTTGAACTCCTGAACCTTCTGCCTCCACGTCCACAGTGCTATTACAAGTATGTACTGTCACACGCAGTATAGTCTAATCTTAAAGAAGACATGTTGGCTAAGTGGACAAAGAAACGGCTTGACACCAAGCCTGATGACCTGAGTTTGATCCTTAGAATCTATAAAAGCATGGGAGTACTAATACCTGAGAGTAGTCCTCTGACCACACACACACACACTAAATACATATACACATACATCATACACATATACATGTAAAAGTACTTTAAGTAGAAATGAGTTGTTAATTACAACCCATACCCAAAGGGACAGGATTGCAGCGGGGTCACTGGGAGCCATGTTAGAGGATGCCTACCATCGTGGTAATTGCGATGACCATGACCCAAAGCAAAGTGGAGCTAATGGTATTGATCGTACCGGGATGCCAGGGTATCTGGTAGTAAAAGTGCTGGTGTCCATATTACAGTTGAAAAATTGCTTCCTCCAAACTGGATCTGAGCGGTCTCTACTCTCCTCTAGCCCATGTGACTTCACAGTCCGTTCCATCCCCAAGGGGCCGTCTAATCCATTACTCCTCCTGCCAACTGCCCCATGCTAGGCTTCTCATCTCCTTTAGGCAATTAATGAGCTAAGTAACAACCAAATGGAGAGCAATTGCCACCAGCAGACAGAGGGAGGGGGGTAACATGGCCAGAGGCCCAGGACAGACAGAGAGATGCTGCACTTAAAGACCTGTTTGTGACTCCTTCCAGTCCCATGGTTACCTCCCTACCCTACACGGAACCCTCGCACCCTTGGTCTCCGGCAATCATATCCCTGTAGACATACCCCACTCCATCATCATATCCCCTTCCTCCATCTTCCCATAGGCTGTAAGCCTGAGCTCAGGGGAGCCATAGGCTGGGCTTCTAATCCCTTCCCACTTCTATCTCCTGTTGCTTTAAACTCCCCAGTACCACCCTGTTCCTGGATAAGCCCATGAGTGGACTCATCTTTGCCAAAGCCTCACCACTAAATCCATCCATGACTACCACCCCAATGCCAGCATTTTAAAGCCCAACAAACAACTCTCCTCACATAGGAGCAGGTTTTCAGACAGCTAGGTGATGGAGTCTTTGTGCAGTAGGATCTCCACACTGAGTGACAGGTAAAAGATGTCAGATTGGGGGAGGAGCCTATTGCTCCAAACATGTGACTTCTGCTCTCAGTCCCCAGCATGTGTCTGGTTTGGTTCGGATTTTCCAGTACTGAGGGTTAAACCTAGGATGTCTGACATGCAAGCAAGTGCTCCATCACTGAGCAAAGGTTCCAGCACTTGGCTCTCTGAGACAGGGTATTGTAGTATAACCCAGGTGGGTTTTGAATTCCCTTCGAATCCTAGGCTAACCTTAAATATGTGATCCTCCTGCTTCCACATCCCAAATCCTGGTATTGCAAGCGTTCGGCACCGCGCCTGGGTAAGTTCCTGCTGGTCCTAAGCTCCTGCAATTCCACCTCTCAGAACCTCAGGAAAGGCTGGAGATTGAGCAGGAGGCAGAGGGTGTGCCAGAAGACTGAGGGCCATATGGCACGGTTTCTGTTCACCAAGAAGAGTCAACCACGGGCTGGAGAGATGGCTTGGTGGTTAAGAGCACCGACTGCTCTTCCAGATGTCAGTTCAATTCCCAGCAACCACATGGTGGCTCACAACCATCTGTAATGGGGTCTGGTGCCCTCTTCTGGTGTGTCTGAAGACAGCTACCAGATATAGAACTCATACATACATAAAATAAATAATAAATCTTTTTTTGTTTTTGTTTTTGTTTTTTGAGACAGGGTTTCTCTGTGTAGCCCTGGCTATTCTGGAACTCACTCTGTAGACCAGGCTGGCCTCAAACTCAGAAATCCGACTGCCTCTGCCTCCCAGTAATAAATCTAAAAAAAAAAAAAAAAAAAAAAGAGTCAACCTGGTCACAGAGGGACCCTTAGTCCTGTGTGCATCCTAGGAACCAAAAGCCATCCTTACCTCTCTGTCTTGCATCATTTTGGGTCCCAGGTGCATGACTTCAGTCCCCAGCTCCTCTACGGTCTGCATCAAAACAACCTATGGACCCTATACCTCTTTTATTTCCCTGTCTCTTTTCATATCCATACTGCCCCATGTAGTCCAGGCTGGACCGTTTCTCCTGGCCTTCATAACACAGCACTGTTCCGTGTCCCCACCCCCTCAGTCTCTATAACCCTTCCTGTGGTTTGTGTTCATCTCTTCAGCCAACCTTTCCCAGTGCCACTTGTCCTTCAGCCCCCTTCGCCTCACCTGCCTTCTTTCACCACATTTGTAAAAAACAAAACAAAAAAAAAAAAAACAAACCCTGTGTGGTTTTGTTCTCAGCCATTTCATAATCGGAACTTGATAACAAAAAGAAGAGAGAGAGAAAAAAAAAAGGGTTTAGTGGTGCTTGCAAGGTACAAAAGGCTTCACCTGTACCTCGCTGATTCCGTGAGGCAAATATTATCCTCCAGTTGCCAGAAGTCAATTTCGTCTTCTTGGACTTTCTAAAAACTGTCTAAAAAAAAACCGTCCTCTCCTTTTTTCTTTTTATTTCCATCGCCTCTGCCCTAATTTAAGCCCTTAATACCTCATCTTAGAAACTTGCTTCGGCGCCTTGGCTGACAATGCTGGAGGTCTTAGCAGCTGATGAGAAGGAAAGGCTGAAGTCCCACTTAACCAACTGACCAAGGGCTTTCGGCTTAACCAGACCAGGCCCCCGTTCAGAACAGTGCTATCCGGTGGGCTGTGCTGTAAAGATAAGGCCTCAGGACCAGAAGCATTTGGGGGTTGGGGGGGAGATTAGGGTCATACACAAAAATATCAAACTCTGTGATTGGCCTGACTGGAAAGAGAACAGTTCCTGATGAGGTAGGGGAAGGGGTGCATAATGAATCCCAGAAGAATTCCTCAGAGGCCCCCCACCCCTGGGGTTTGTGCACCCACTAAACTCTCTCCCTCAACCTAATCTCCTCCAATAGCCAGCCTGTGGGAGAAGGGAAAGCTTCACCCTCTAGTTTAAGAAGGAAAATCTTATGTGGTGGTGGTGGGGGTGGGGGGAGGCAAAGCAAAGCAAAACAGTAGGAACAGAGAGAATAGCAGCAGAAAGACCACACAAAGGCATTTAAGTGCTCGATGCTGGTTTTGTAATGGATGTTTTGTCTGCTTTTAATGATGTTTAAGGCTTTCAAGGAAAACTGATGGATTTACGAAGAGCTTGATTTCATTTGCAATCAATGTTTAAATATTTGGAGGAAAGAAATTTCCTAATTGCAGAAGTTTTTTTGGGTTTATTGGTTGTGTAAGTAGTATGAGACTGTTTAGAGGGGTGCTAATCATCGAATAAAGATAAACACATTGAACATCAAAATACAAAAATATCTTCTTTTGTCCCATGCCCTAAAAAAGGGCATGAGTCATTAAATAATTTATTGCCTCGATCACTGTATCTTCCATCGATTCGAATTCTATCGCCGGCACCTCGGAGGCTTTCTCATCTGTGTACAGTGAGATAGCATCGCTTCTCAGCCTTTTGGCGAAGGTTGAGTGTAAAATGTCTAGGGTTTAATGAGATAATGTCTTCCATAACATTTAGAAATGCCCAGCACACAAATGTTCAGTATTGTTGACTATCTCTACCTTCCTACCGGTACCATTTTGACCATGCCACTCCCCTGCTCACAACCCCTCAAGGCTGCATCCCAAGGCTGATCTAAGTTCCTCTACTTGACCTCACTAAACAGATGAATCTACCCTGTCTTCACCCTGACATCTCCCGTCATCATTTTTTTTTCAGACTAAAATGCCTTGCCTCGATCTCGCGCCGTTTGTATCACTTCAGGCTAATAATAAAAGCGCATCTCAAACACTACATTCTAGAATGCTTTCCTGGTTCCCCACCCAACTCTCCTCTCCCCCGCCCCCCTCCCCGTGGTTTTTTCCGGAGGGGGGGGCGTGGTTTTTTTTTCCTAGCATCACATTCTTTCTTTCAACGAATCAGCTACCCAGCAGGTATCAGTCATCTCTCCTAGGTGGCAGGACTCACTTCTGACTGTGGGAAGCTTGGAGCTGCCTGCCCACGTCCCTACATGGAGAGTGCTCGGCTAACAGGTGCTGGGTTCCTCTAGCTCTGGGTAGTCATGTAGCAGAAACCCTCATTGTCCTATGCAGACCATGGAAACCCCCAAAATGAAAGAAGCCAGAAGTGGGCACGTGCCAGGGCCCACGGGGCAGATGGCAAGGAGCTGGCAGAACCAGATTCTAAGAGCATGTGGCGTTGTCTGCTCAGACCACCAACATTCCCCAGTCAGTCAATGTTTTTTTAGACTCTTTTAGTTTCTTCAGACTGATGCTAGGCAAGGCAGAAATCAGGATTGCTGTCAGCTTCCAAAGAGGGGTATGCCCATGTGCCCCGAAGCTCTAGGTGTCACATACGTGTGCCCACGAGTGTTCCACGTGGGCAGAGAGTTCCAGCTCGCCACAAAGCAGCCTTATGCGTGACGAGGCTGAGAGGGCCACCCTACACCCTGTTTCCAAACAGCTCCCCTTTCTGCGCCAGCGCTGCTGCCTCTGCCGTCTGTTTGCCCCTCGCCTCCTCCTCCCTCTGTTGGGGCTGCCGCCGATGATGAAATTTGGCTTGCAACACCCTCTTCCTCCAGTTCCTGCAGGCCTGGGAGAGGATTAAGCCGCTGGAGTCTGAAATCGGAAAGATCCCAGCTTCTGCTCCCCAGCACCTCCCCTCGCCCTCTCCCCCTCCCCGCCCATGCAAAACCAGAAAATTAATCTCCCCTTCTGCCTGTGATATGGAGGGCTGCATTACAAGCTGGGCGTCGAGATAAAGCAGAGAGCCGAGGGACGCCAGCCCAGCACTGGGGCCCCCGGGTGGGGCCGGCCGGGGAGATAAGGGCCTCCCAGCCCTATGAATTATTCACCGCCTCTGCCTCCTCCGGCTCGCTGGCCGCCCTGGGCGCTGAGATTGCGCCTTCCACAGGCGCCGGTTAGGGTGGGAGGGGGCCCGCTGGGAAGGGCAGCGGACTGGAGAAGTCCTGCTAGGTGGTGAAGGATTGTGCTTGGCTTGTAACAGCTCCGAGACTCCAGCGCCCTAAGGACTAACTGATGGAAGGAAAGGAAAACGTGCACACGCGCGCGCACACACATATACACACGTGCACGCGCGAGCAGGAGCACGAGCGCACACATACGCAGGCATACACACACCCTGCCTAACACAGCCAGGACTCCCAGAGAAGGCTCTTCATTTATGCAAATTCCTTAAATGCTGTTTCGTCAGCTGCACCAACCAGGTTCACTCCAGGTCTCTGCATCCCACAGTCAGAAATGCAGTCTCTCCCCCAGGGGATGTCCTGGATACTGTGCCCCCTGCTGCAGGCCAGCAAGTGAAGGACTGGAGCATGCATGCTTAGGCCCACCTCATCCAGAGTACTTCCCCCCCTCTCTCTGGAAGTCAAGGCAACCCCTGCTTACTCTGGGACACCCCATGTGAAGCAGGCACTAGAGGATCTGTTCCCAAGCAGCTATGGTACCCAATGTAGAGAAGGCCAGGCAGACAGTACAGGGGGGACCTGGAAATCAGGTAAAAAATAAACCAGGGAGGTTTCTGGAGTAAGAACAACCCCTGGCACCAGCTCTCACCCCTCAAAGACCCAGACTTTCCAGTGACAGAAAGGACACAGGGAACACTGCCCGGTCTCACTGACTCCAGCTCTCCTCACCTACCAGGTCCCTCTCCACGAATCTGCCTTTTAATCTCCACCTTGCCCCTCCTCCTTAATGATCTTTCCCTTGAAAAGCTATGATGTCAGAAAATGACATGTTGACACATAAGTCAGACTATGTGGTAGGGGAGAGGTGGCCATCTTCCGGACCCTATCCCAGTTTGGAGGGGGGGAGAGGAAAATAAAGGTTCAAACTGTGGCTGCCCTAACAGGGGCAACAGCACGGGGCAAATCGCCTCCACCTCCTGCCCCATATCCCATTTGCCCCATACACTGGCACAAATAAGAGCCCTTGAGCGGACCAGAGATCCAGGAGTCAGAAAGGCCAGAGGAGGATGCTCCAGGACTGCCAGGGCAGACACTGGGACCTGGCAGGCAACCATGAAGCTGCTGATTCCTGTGGCCCATGTGGAGTCCATTCATCAGATCCAAATTCAAGCAGGACAGGAACTGGTGAGGTGGAAGAGGAGAGGAGAGGCACATGGGAGGAGGAAGAGTGAGCCTTGGTGGCAAAGAAGGCGGCTTTGACAAGCAGAGGAGAGGAACGTGGTCAGGAGTGAGCAGAGCATGAGTTAGGAAGGGTGAAGGTGGCAGAGAAGCATCGGAATCGGGCAATAGGAGCATCTGGACCCTAAGACCGAGCCAGCAGGGGAAGAAGGGACGGTCATGGGTGGGGGCACAGAGGGGTGAAGGAGTTGCAGGGATGGGTCCCCAGCCCCTTCCCTGCTGCCTGCTAATTAACTTCTTAATCGCCTCTGCGTTTGCTGAGCTGGCAAAGGAAGTGGATGTAGACAGATTGGGGCGTGCGTGATTTCACGCACGGGGGAGCGAGAAGAGCTGCCTCGGAGTCCCGGGGGACCTCGCCCCCCCCTCGCCCTCCCCTCTTCCCCACCCATCTCTGAAAGGCTGGAGGGTGCTTCTATACATACAGCAGATGGGGCCATATACAAGGAAAGTGTCCATGGGGAATTTGCCCCCATCAGCCTTCCAAGGGTGATCTCGGTGCTTGGCACTACTGTTAGCCAGGCACTCTGTCTTCTCAGCCTAGGCATTAGTTCCATTTTATACTTATGGAGAAACCCAGGTAGACTCAATTTCTTGTCCAGGACCACACAGCATTGGTGTTGCAGATGCATCTAGGAACTGAGGCTCTGGTCAGCAAGATGTCAAAACCTTGGGTGCATAAACCCAGAGACCAGACAGGAGCCGAAGGACTTTAACCTTAGCCACTGGACCCCTCAAGCATCTTCTAACCAAGGCCTTGGCACCACCAACTTCCTGCTGTACAAGACTCTACCAGGATAACTACCTCTCTGCAGAACCCCTAAACCCACCCCCCCACCCCACCCCCATGCCTTTCACAGGTGACCTTTGTTCTAGAATCACTCATCAACAAACTGCTTTGATGCTGAGAGGTCTTGAGGCAAGGGCTGTTCTTGCTCACTCATCCCGGGTGCGGCACAGGGGAAGCTGCAGGAGACATTTACTGCAGTGTAGTGCCAGGAAAGAGTGGCACCCGTGCAGGGTTGTATCTCCCCTCGGTCAACGGCAAACGACAGACTGAGGAGTTTAGGTTAAGTGTGAAAACTGAGCTCCAGAGGCTAGGGATTGTTGTAAGTATATGAAGTCTTGATTCAGACTTACTGGTTCTGAGGAGACTTAGAGGTTTTAAGAACCTAGGGTGGAGCTGATGAAAGGCCCAATAGCTCAAAGCCTTGGCTGCTCTGCAGAGGATTCAGATTCAATTCTCAGCACCCACATATTGACTTATAACTGTACACTATTCCAGTTCAGGAGATCTAGCACCCTCCTCTGGCTTCTACAGGTGCCAGGCACTCATGTGATACACAGACATACATGCAAGCAAAATAACCATATACCTAAAAGAAATAATAATTAAAAAAGAAGTTTGGCCATCCAGCCAGGCATGGTGGCTTATACCTCTAATCCCAGCACTCAGGAGGCAGAGGCAAACAGATCTCTGAGTTTGAGACCTGCATGGTCTACCCAGTAAGTTCTAGACCAACCAGGGTGCCACAGTGAGACTGCCTCAAAACAAAACGTTTGGAGATCTGAACTCCACCCACTGAGTGTGAGGTTATTTGATTTAAATTAAACCCATTTGGGTCCATTTGAAAGACTTACCCAACTCTCCGAATTAGGAACTATCGTCTTGAAGTCTGTCCTGATATGGTTATTCCTGTGTTTTTTAACTCCCAGATCTAAATCAGAACGCCAGTAATATTTGTTATTGAGGATTTACTAACACAGATCAATGTAGTATGCATTTTCCATCAGTAATTCACATGATTCTTGAAAAACAAGGTGAAATAAATACAACCTTCATCATACAGAAGAGAACACTGAAGCTCAGAACGGTCAGGGGTCCTGCCGGTGGAGGTATTGAGTGGTGGGAACTGGTCTTGGTATTGGAGCCCAGATACCTGATTCATGCCTTTTATCTTCCTCCAGACTCCTCCTGCGGCTGTTCATTGGCCTCAATCAGTCCTCGCCTGCCTCCACCTCACCTCATCACCTTCCCTCCACCCCCGCTGCTCCCTGCTCCCTCGGTAACATCCCAGGTGATTGAAGCAATTTGCAGCCATTAGAAGAGGCTCCACGTGTCGCTCAGCTTGTGAGGGTTGCAAAGTGGAGGAATTACAGATGTTCCAAGATGGTCCTCCCCTCCCCCGAGGACATTGGAGAGCCTCGATCCAGACTAGACCCAGGGCTAGAATCATCACTTAAACCCAGTTTGCGACTCTCTTAGGGTAATTCCTAGTCTCACAAACCGCCTCCCCCATCGCCCTTTCAGTGGAGTTTATGTATCTGGGAGAGTGCTGTCACCTAGTGGCTGCCCAGGGCCATGGCAGTCCATCAGCACCGCTTGTGCCGCTGGACAGCTCCCCAGCCTGAATGCAAGATTCTATCTTTATTTTGGCAGCTTGGCGCTCTGGGTAATGCTGAATGGACCATAATCTCTCCCCAGCCCTAAGCTCCTATCCCTGGAGATAGGGAATCTCCAGATTTCTTCACTGGTTTCCAGGGTACCTTTTACTCCCAATCCCTCACAAATTCTCATCAGTTTCTTCCCTCTATGTCAGGTTTGTTCCTCTAACTCAAACCCAGAACCATGTCCCTGAGACCTGCTTCTCACCTTCTCTCAGAGCTTCATCAGCCTGTAAGTGGAGCAAAGGAGCTGCTACAGATAGAATTCTGCTCTTGCATCACACACACACACACACACACACACACCATCTGACACCATCAGACCTCAACAGTCTCTGTGTTAAGAGCCCCTAATGAGCATCAGCAAATTAACAACTTCCCCTTGATTGCTCCTTCTCTGCTAATTGGATAGGGAGGGCACCCCCAAGGCCTCGGTGAAGGAAAGAGGGAGGGAAGGAGAGAGGTGACAGCTACAGGAGCAGCTCCCCAGGTTTCAGGGCCCAGATTTCTGGTCCATCCCAGAACACACTTCTCCTTGTAGCCTTTCTTCATTCTGTACCTTTTTTATTCCATTTTCCCCTTCCCTGCTTCTGACCCATCCGTCCTCACTTCAGGCTGTGTCTCTTTTCTTCTCTCTGTTCTTCTCTGCTCTACAGATCTGTCAATGAAGCACCAAACATAGGCTGCTTAAGAAATCCACTGGTATACATATGGGGTCTGGGTGGCCACGGAGGTTTTACATATGTGCATGCGTGTGGGTCGCGTGAAGGTGGGAAGCAGGAATAAGGGCAGGTGAGTGAATGTGTACAGACAGGTAAGTGCTCACGTGGGGGTCAGGCTTCGGGGATGTGTAGGTGTGTGTGATGTGTGATGTATGGCTCTGTGGCAGGGTAAGACTCTGGTCTGAATGTGTCTGTATCTCCACACAGGCAAGGGCTTGATCAGTCAAGTGTGACTGTGACTCGGAGTGCGTGTGTGTGTGTGTGTGTCCCTGTACACACGTGTGCATGTGCCACCAGAGGAAGCAGCAGCAGCAAAAGGCAGGAGCTTTGATCCGAAGGAGACAACGTGGGGAGGGGGACGCTGGGGGCAGACACCCTCCTTCCTGCGCGCACACGTGCGCGTGCACACACACACCATAGTCACACACACACACACCATAGTCACACACACACACCATAGTCTCAGACACACACACACACACAAGCCACAGGGCCTCGCAAGCAGGGAACCGGCTCCAGAATCCGAGCGAGGCAGCTTTGCTGAGAGCGGCGGGAGGAGGCGAGCCAGCGGGGGGGAGCCCTCGGTTCCGCTCCCGGGCCGGGGGCCCCCCGCGCACACCGGCCCAGAGACACCCTCGCAGACACTCGTAGGCGCGCACGCGCACCCTTTCCCCTCCTCCTCCCCTCCCGCCGCCTCCCGGCCGGACGATGGATCCCTGCAGATCCCGGGGCTGAGAGCACCGCGCAGCGCCAGCGCGCCGAGCCCGGGGCGGACCGAACCGAGCGAGCAAGCGCGCGCGGGCGGCGGACCGAGCTGAGCCGAGCCGGCCGGGCGGGCCGCTCCCTGCAGGGCTCTACGCGGGTGCCGCGGCGGCCGGCGGCTCGGGCTCCGGGCCATGAGCCCCTCCGCGGCGCGGCGCTGAGCCCACGGACGGCCTCGCGCCCCAGGACCTGCAGCGGCCGCCGGCTTTCCCCAACCCCCTCAGGTGGGTTTCCGACCCCGCCGCCTTGGGCCCCGGGCTCCCCGGCTCCCCGAAACCGAGACTCTCCTCCCCTGTAGCTTTCTCCAGCTTCTCCGGAGGCTCGGCGGATGGGGAGGGGGCGGGGGGCCGAGCCGGGAATCTGACTGCGACGAGAAGCTGGACTGGAGGGGGTGCGTTCGGGGCGGGGACAACTGGCTGTCATAGGGAACCGCGCCCCCCCCCCTTCGTACATCCACCTCAGGCAGCCTACCATCCCCTCCCAAACACACACACACACACACACACACACACACACACAGCCTGCGCCTGTGCCTGTTTGAGAGCTGGAGACACAGAAGGTGAGGATTCAGGCAGGGCCCCTCCCCAGATGTGCCCACCCCTCCGGAGAGGTGGCCCTGGTTTAGCTCCTGAGATGACAGTCTGTTCCTGGGGATACCCTTGATCCAGAGGAGAGCTCCTGACCCCTAGTTCAGCCTATTGTGGGGAGTTTGATCTTGGCTGGGGTAGACATTCCTGTCCCAGAGTGACCTCACATCTGGAGGGAACTCCCATGCCTGCCTGTGGGTGCATCGGGACTTCCCTCATTCACTCTAGTGGCTGTATCTGGGGTCTCCCATAGTCTGGGAAGCTTGCAGACCATTCTCTAGACCCGAGCTGACATCCCGAGCCTCTGTGTTTGAACGACTATCATCTTGGATGGTCCCTCAGCCAAGCCACCTTTGGAACCTGCCTGTCAGGAAAGTCTTCCCTTGGATGAGCAGTGACCTCCGGATAACGATTTTGAATGGACATAATTGGAGGGTCCCTCTATGTGTCTTCATCTCAGGACAATGACAAAGTCTTGTCTCCTCTTTCCTTCTTCCAGGACCCCCTTGGCAAGGATGGAACTGAAGACCGAGGAGGAAGAGGTGGGTGGTGTCCAGCCGGTGAGCATCCAGGCTTTCGCCAGCAGCTCCACGCTGCATGGTCTTGCTCACATCTTCTCCTATGAGCGGCTGTCTCTGAAGCGGGCACTGTGGGCCCTGTGCTTCCTGGGTTCGCTGGCCGTCCTGCTGTGTGTGTGCACAGAACGTGTGCAGTACTACTTCTGCTACCACCACGTCACCAAGCTCGACGAGGTGGCTGCCTCCCAGCTCACCTTCCCTGCGGTCACGCTGTGCAACCTCAATGAGTTTCGATTTAGTCAAGTCTCCAAGAATGACCTGTACCATGCTGGGGAGCTGCTGGCCCTGCTCAACAACAGGTGGGCAGCTCCCATCCACCCCTCTGCATGGCTTGTGGAGTAGCAACCTCCTTAGCCCACCAAAAGTCAACCAGCTCTGCCCTCTAGCATCCCCTTAAACCTGCCACTCACAGGGGAGGAACTGAGATAGCGCCGAGTACCAGTTACTTACACACAATCTCTGATTCCAGCCTAGGTCAAAACAGCTCTATCCCCACCCAGCCTGAGCTAGGAGATATTGGCTCTTTCCCAGAGAGTGTCGCCTACCTCCTGGTATTATATCCTTCTTGCCTCATTTAAAGGGTGGGATGGACCACCTTTAAAGGAGAGAGAGTGTACCATCCGTAGCTCCTGCCTTACAGATCCTTTGTCTTCTTGTATTCCATGGGTCAGGCTCCCCTGACATACCCAGCTCTCCCTCTCTGCCTATCTATGCCCAGATCTGATCCTCCAGGGGCTCTGAGTGCTGCCCCCACCCCACCCCAAGTAGGGCATGGGTACTAGTGATCACCCTGATCCATGCCACTCATCCCCCGGGCTCCAGGTATGAGATACCGGACACACAGATGGCTGATGAAAAGCAGCTAGAGATATTGCAGGACAAGGCCAACTTCCGTAGCTTCAAGCCCAAGCCCTTCAACATGCGTGAGTTCTACGACAGAGCAGGACACGACATTCGAGACATGCTACTCTCCTGCCACTTCCGAGGGGAGGCTTGCAGCGCCGAAGACTTCAAAGTGGTAAGTGAGTCCCCAGTATGGGGCCTGTCACCCTGGTCTCTAGAAGAGGAGGAGATGAGAAGCCCATTTTATGTTTGCTGTTCTGGGAGAGGAAGCCCGGTGTTCTGGGGTTTGCTTCTGGCAGACGGGGACTTTCTTTAGCACGTGGTGCTGACCAGCGTGAAGACTTGAGCCTCAGCTTTTGCATCCATGATGGCAGGGAAGAAAGGCTGTGGTATAGACTATACAAATCACCCATGCATGCATCCCATACACGTGGACACACTTTACCCCGGGCCGCCCTAACTCCTCCAAACTTGCATTCCGGGCCACAGAGGTCCAAGTCAGCAGTGGTAGGTACGCTACAGCCTTGTTACCCAAAAGCAGGCCTGCAAACTGTTGTCTGGGAGCTTGGAAGAAATGAATGGCTTTGCCACTGCGGATTCCTAACCCAACCAAAGCTGAACGTGCGTCAGATGAGATCCCCCTAGTGTGATAGAAGTGCATGTCAAAAGCTTGGGGAGCACAGGGAGTCAGGAAGCTTCCTCGGGACAGCCATAGGGGTCATTGTCTCCACAGCACCCTCACAGAAGGCTGGCATGCACGCACACACACGTGCATACCCACATGCGCACACATTCACGCTCACAAGGGCAGGATAGGTTTCTCCTTGTCATAGTCACACCCAGAGCCAGAGGCTCTAGACGCAATCCAATTACAGCTGAACTGGAGGCTCCCTTTGCTTCTGAAGATGGAGATGCCTTCCCTGCCGTTCATATCACACCCTATCAATATAGAGCCCTCCGGCTCACACCACAGGTTCTGGGGAACTGACTTTGGCAACTGATATACTAGGTGTTCTTGGGAAAAATTCCTCAGGGCTAAAAATCACTCATTGCTGGGTGTTGGGTATATACACATAACGGGCTCTCAGCTACACACACACACACAGCTGGCTGTCAGGTGTATACACATAGCTGGCTGTGGAGTACACACACACAGCTGGCTGTCAGGTGTATACACATAGCTGGCTGTGGAGTACACACACACAGCTGGCTGTCAGGTACACACACATAGCTGGCTATGGGGTACACACACAGTTGGCTGTCAGGTATACACACATAGCTGACTGTGAGGTACACACACACAGCTGGCTGTCAGGTACACACACATAGCTGGCTATGGGGTACACAACTACAATCCCAGCCCTAGGAAGGCTGAGCCTAACTGGAACTTTTGAACCATATAGCTAGACCTTGTCTCAAACAAACCAAAACTATACCCAGATGTGTTGACACATTGGCCCAGCAAAGTCTGAGGCAGGATGAGCAGTTGAGCCTGGGAGTTTGAGACTAGCTTAGGCAACAGAATAAGATTCTTTCCAAAATTAAACAAACAAACAAAATCCTGGATACAATAGCACAGGCCTGCCTGTGATCCTAACACTCGGGAAACTGAGGCAAGAGAATTTTGAGTTCAAGGTACACAATTTGGGATGTAGGGAGTACTTATCTCAAAGTTCACAGAAGAAACACACACACAGAGTGGGGAAGGGGGCAAGAAAAACCCTAAGGATCTGGAGTCTAGACTCTATCAATGCCTTTGCTGCATGACCACGTTATTTTACAAATGCGTAGACAGAGACAGGAAGCAGCAGAATAATTCGCCTCAGCTCACTAGCTAGCTGGTTGATGACAGATCCAGGATTAGAACCCATGTCTCCTAAGGTACCAATGTACTGTGCTCTTATCACCAGGATTGCTGACTCTGAAATTCCCATATCTTTTCCACCATTGAGATTTCTCCCAGAAACCTCTTCCCTTCCGCCTCTTCCTAACTCTCCACTCTCAGTACCTCTCTTGCCTCCCTGACCGTTTTTCTCTTCAACTTGCTTGCTTCCGCTTCGCCTTAGGCAGTGGGAAGGAGACTAGAGCCCTGGGCCTGTTTAACATTTCCTGCTAAGGTTACAGGAGGCTTCCCACTCTCTTTAAGCGCTGCCTTGCAGACCCATTTTGTGGCCTTTGTCAATGCTACGACAAAGGTTACAGGACCAAGATCCTGGCTGAACCTCACCGTTACCCCTGATGCATGTACTTTCTCTTTTACTTTTGCACAACAGGAAAGTCCTGGATTCCCCAGACCTTGAGCCCAGAGGGCTCCCAGGCTCACAAACTGTGTTACTGTAGGTGAAGATAGAAGAGAGAGACAGAGAGACAGAGAGACAGAGACAAAGAGACAGCGAGAGAGAGAGAGAGAGAGAGAGAGAGAGAGAGAGAGAGAGAGAGAGAGAGGAGCTGCCCCTGTCTCAGCATACTGAATATATAACTAGAAAGGAGTGTCGGGGAGAAGAGGAACCTGCTGGCTTAGCTGGTTTGTAGTGTTGGCTGCAGCTGGGAAGAGCATGGCTCAAAACAGGGAGGTGCTAAGATATAAAATACGAATGTAGCCGGGCGGTGGTGGCGCACGCCTTTAATCCCAGCACTCGGGAGGCAGAGGCAGGCGGATTTCTGAGTTCGAGGCCAGCCTGGTCTACAGAGTGAGTTCCAGGACAGCCCGGGCTATACAGAGAAACCCTGTCTCGAAAAAAAAAAAAAAAAAAAAAAAAAAAACAAAAAAAAAATAAAATACGAATGTAGTAAGTTTAGTTGGGGGCTGGTAAGATGGCCCAGTGGGTAGTGGGCTTACTTTCCAGCAAGCCCAATGACCTGGGTTCAACTCCACATGGTGAAAGAGAACCGCCTCCCACAAATTGTCCGCTCACCTCTGCATGAGTACTGTGATGCTTGTTTGCTTGCTTGCTTGCACACACACACACACACACACACACACACACACACACACACACAGAGGTAATGAAATGTCATTGGCCTCTACTGTTTGAGGGAGAATTCTAAGCTATCAGACAGAGATGTGTTAGGTTTGCAGAGTTCAAGAGAAATCCAGGTCCTTTTTTAAAAGGATCAGAGTTTGCTATTTTAATGTGTATGTGCGTTTTCACATGCTTTCACATATTTGTATGAACATGAATATGTGAGCACCCTCAGAGGCTAGGAGAAGGGTGCTGGGTCCTCTGGATCTGGAGTTACAGGCAGTGGTAGGCATCTGATATGAGTGTTGGCTCCTCTGAAGAAGCAGCAAGTATTCTTAACCACCGAGCCCTCTCTCCACCCCCAGTGTGAGTTCTCACTCAGAGGACTGACACAAAGACCAGCATTCTGAAGACCCAACTGTGGCACTTCTTGGTTCTGTATTGTCAGGAAAGACAGGGGTTGTTCTGCTTCTAATGTCTAATGCCTGACCCTGAATCCGTCTGGATCCAAACTCTTCAGCCTTTGCCCACTGCGAGCAGGTTGCCCTCTGCCAGGCTCCTTCCTTATCATGAGCACTGCCCTATCTACCTGTAGGGATCTTCAAGTGACAGCTCGCTGGTGCAGAAGGGCTTGGCTGGCATTCTCCTTAAGCACTCAGTCCTAAGGGGCTCACATTCGGTTCCTCTCCTGTCCTCTCCTTGGTCTCATAATTAACATCTGTCTCCCGGCCTTATCATTCTCTGCTGTGCCTGGTGTATGTGTCAGGGGTCTGGATCTAGACTCCGAGCCAATGTAGCACTAAGAAAAAGCATTTGTCCTCAGGGTCAGGGCCAAGAAGAGACTATCTTGATATCCCTCAATAGCAAAGTGTCTTTTTTTTTTTTGAGATTTTTTTTGGGGGGGGGGGCCGGGTGTCTTACTTTCTAGCCCAGGCTGGCCTCAAATTCCTTAGCCTCCCGAGTGCTGGGATTATAAGTGTGTGTCACTGCAGTCTGCCGAGCAGGGAGTCTTAATTGAGGGCCAAGCCTTTGCTCTGTGTTTGTGGATGCTGTGTAAATGGGCATATGTGGACCTCTTTGTGTGTTTTCCAAAGGCAGGCTTCATGTAAACAGCAACTGCTCTGTTCATGAGGACTGTTCAGGAAGGCACACAGCAAAAGGCTACTCCAGTGCCCAAAGAGCCCAGCTACCCTGATAAGCCTTTCCCTCCCCAGATGTGCTTCTGAACCCAGCTCCAGCGATTGCTGGTCAGAATGTGGAGCCTGGGAGGATGGGGGCGGGGGTGGGGAATGTAGGGCCCGAACAGAGTTGAGAGAAATTATTTTGAAAATCATTTGGGGTTGAGAAAGTCGGGAAGCAGTGGGGAATATCCCTGGGCAATCCAGTTGGGTAGATATCAGTAGCTCCCTCCTGAGTAGCCAAGAAAGCAAGGAAGGCCCAAGACAAGGCCTCTTCTTTCCTGGCCATCTCCCTTCCTTCCCAGTGGGGTGCTTGGTTGCCAGAGCAACAAAGTCTGAAGCTCATCTCTCCTTCCCCACCTTAAGGGCAGCCAGGCCAAGGCAGGGCAGGGGTTCTGTGGTGGGGGATCGGGTGGGGGTGCCCAGCTGCTGCTTGTCTCTGGGCGGGGGCTGGGGAGCGAGCAGAGTCACAGCTGGTGGCAGCCTCCAGCTGCACCTTATCCATCCCTGGCAGTGGGAGCAGGATGTGGCTGGAATGCTGAGCGGCGCCAACGGGAGGAGGGACGGGGCCTGCAGATGGTTGCCCAATCCGCCCAATGCCAGCCCTTCCAGCTGAGACCCGGAGCCTTTGCCTAGGGAGAAAGAAGGAGGGATTCATGTCTGGGCCTTGGAAGAGAAAGAAGAAACAGACAGTGGGTGTCCTAGAGGTAGGGGTGCGGTAGGGGCGGAGTTAGGGGTGCAGTAGGAGCGGAAGTAGGGATATGCTAGGAATGGTCATCTTAAGCAAGGCTGGACACCTGGAGTAGGAATCTGTAGAGTGCCCACAAGATTACTCTCGACAATCCCCTAATGAAGGGGTGGAGTGAAGGAGGTAGGCCTAGAAGGGGATAGGGGATACCTCCTCAGGGTTCTAAAGGGAGATAAGAATATTCTGGAACACTGCGGGGAGGGAGGTGCTAATCTAAAAGGAAGTGAGATCCTGGGGCTCAGACTGGGGACAGAGAGGTCATCTAAAGCCACCAGAGGGCTAGCTACATAGAGTGGTGGAACACTTGATTGGCAAGAGTGAGGTACTAGGTCCTACAACAAAAAGTAAAAAAAAAATTTTGTTGTTGTTTTTTTTTGTTTTTTCGAGACAGGGTTTCTCTGTGTAGCCCTGGCTGTCCTGGAACTCACTCTATAGACCAAGCTGGCCTCGAACTCAGAAACCCGCCTGCCTCTGCCTCCCAAGTGCTGGGATTAAAGGCGTGCGCCACCACCGCCCGGCAGTAAAAAAATTTTAAATAAGTAAATAATAAGTAATCAGAGCCCGGGACCGTAGCCAATTCTCGGACACCCCTTACTCTCTCACTGGACCCCACAGATGCGCAGAAGAAACGTCCTTAGGGGACCTAATCCAAGTGGATTCTTTTTTCTTTTTCTTTTTTTTAACATATGTGAGCACGCTGTCGCTGTCTTCAGACGTACCAGAAGAGGGCGCCAGATCCCATTACAGATGGTTGTGAGCCGACACGTGGTTGCTGGGAACCTCTGGAAGAGCAGCCAGTGCTCTTACCTGCTGAGCCATCTCTCCAGCCCCCCAAGTAGATTTATTCCCTTCAACTAGGGCGGGAGTTGTGAGAAGAGAGACAGGAGGCCAGGCAGTCCCGGCGACCCCACCCAAGGGAGTGTGGATAGGGTATACAAGCACACATTAGAAGAGTCTCCACTCCCCCAAGGAATTCAGACACGCCCCATCCTGCTCTCCTCCCTGGGAAGTGCCCGAGTTGAGTTGCAGAGTGGGGGAGGAGCTAGGCAGAGCCAGTCTGGAACCCAGAGACCTTGGGGGGATGGTCTCTTGCTGTGCCTTCCCCACTTTTCCCTGCATAGACTACAATCATTGGGTAATTTAGCTCCTTCTCTTGCCCCTCCCCCCCCCCCACCCTGGCTAGTCCTCCCAGACTGCTATCAGCTAAGAGGCTACTCCAAGCTAATTGATCTCCCTGCTCTTGCCTAAAGTAATAGGGAATTGATGTAAGAAACTAAGTGCCTCTGGGGGCAGAGTCGGAAGTAAGGACTCTGAGGAGTGGATGTCTAGCTAATGCCCAGCGAGTGGACAGCTCACTGGGTGATGTGTGCTACACCCCACTGTGTCCTGGAGGCAGGATGCCAGCAGATGTGGTTAGGGACATTCTGTTATAAGCACAGGTCACTCCTGGGTGGCTTCAACTTTGTGGAGAGCGGTTGTGATTATGGAGAGGGAGGGTTGGGAATATGGTGAGGAGAACCGGACCAGAGATTGGGAGTGAGGAATTGGGAAGACAAGTTCCGAGATTCACTCCCCTCAGACAGCCACTTCCAAATGCCAGCTCCTGCCCTGGGGCTGAGGTTCGACAATGAAGGCCAGACCTCCCTCCTGCCCTTAGGGGACCTAGCATGATCCAGGTAGAATCCCTCCACCCTGACTACTCCAAACACCCCAGGGTCACAGTGTGCTCCCACCACCTCCAGGCACAGAGGACAGGTCTCTGGAGCCACATCTATTAGCCAGCCACAAGCCTTCATTCAGTTTTCTCTGAGTTGTGGCTGCCAAGGTTGCTACCTTCTGGCTGAGAACAGTCCAGTAAAGGACCCTTGGGTGAACAATCTGAAAGACGGAGCAGGGAAGGCCACAGCAAGAACAAGGTGTCCCTATCCGAGCTGGAGGGCTAGGTGTGGGGCAGAGTTCCACCAGACTCAGTTTCTCAGTTTCTAGGCCCAGTTTCCTGCGAGGAGAGGGGTGGTGCTGAAGTGTTGTCAAGGGGCGGCCCCTGCTCCTGGAATAAAAAGCCTCTGAGGTACTTCAGCCAAGACTGGGTCTGTATATAACAGGTGTGCTGAAGTGACTTAGCATGCTAAGGACATCTTTTGTTTTGTTCGTTTTTGTTTTAGACAGGGTTTCTCTCTGTAGCCCTTGGTTGTCCTGGGACTTGCTCTGTAGACCAGGCTAGTCACAAACTCAGGTATCTGCCTGCCTCTGCCTCCTCAGGGCTGGGATTAAAGGATTGGGCTGCCATGCCTGGCCCTGAGGGATACTTTTAGGTGGTCGTGAAATTGTTGTATTCCATTGTCTTTCTTTAGGAAGCTGTAAGAACTGAGGCTGCTGCCAGGAGATATAACTCGGTAGTGTGCTTGCCTGTCAGTCACAGAGTCCTGGTGGAGGAGAGGGAGAGGGGAGGGGAGAGGGAGGGAAAGAGAGAGAGAGAATATGAAAGAGTTCCAGAGGGAAAGGGGCAGCCAGTTAAGATTTTTTTTTTAAGAATTGTTTATTTTATGTATATGAGTACACTGTACTCAGACACACCAGAATAGGGCATCAGATCCCATTACAGATGCTTATGAGCCACCATGTGGTTGCTGAGAATTGAACTCAGAACCTCTGGCAGAGCAGCCAGTGCTCTTAACCACTGAGCCATCCTTCCTGCCCCAGTTAAGATCTTTTAAGATCCTATGAGTTCTAAGAAAGAAAACTCTTTCCCACTCCCACCATCTGTCAACTGACTGTCTTGGGGGTGGGGGGACCGGGGAGGTTGAACTTTGCTGTCCAGGGTTGCGTGTCTCTAACTGGTGAGTCCCGTCAGCATGCCAGGAAAAGAACATCTCTAGAGGAGAGTTTGCTGCCGTGGCCTGGGCTGTGACAGCAGCTAACCCAGACTTCTCGTGGTACACCCACTGCATGTGTGCCCCTAGAGAGCACATGTACACCTCCATCCCCGTGTCTGGAGGAGAATGCAGATGTAGTATCTGGAATGGACATGTATGGATGTGCACGGGGCACACATAGCTGTATGTGCTGTGGGAGGGAGCTTTTGTGTGGACAGACTGGTTGTCGCATGAGGAGCCCACGGCAGCGAATTTGAGATTACAGACCCCCTTTATCCGTGCTCATTTAAGCCTCACAGTTATGAGTCTGGAGGAAGCTGAATATCACCATTGGAAAGGCCGGGACACTGAGGGTCGCGATGTTATGCCGTTTGCCTGAGATCGTGACAGTCTAAGGCTTTGTCTTTGGATCTTCCAAGTCTGGGCTCTTCAGACTTTGGCCACAGGGCTGTGTGTGACAGACAAAGCTGCTCTGGCCTCCCCAGCTGCATGTGCTCTGAGGAGAAGCAATGTGGAGAGGTAGGAAGGGAAGGAAAGGGTGCAGAAGTGACCCCAGGAATCCCACCCCCTCATGAGTGAGCTGAATCTCTAGATATTTGTTTTAGTTGTTTTATTTATTATTAGTGTTATGGGAGGGGCTTCGAAAGAGGGTATCCATGAGTAGCTCTAACTGTCTGGATTTTGCTCTGTAGCCCAGGCTGGCCTAGAATTCCCAGAGATCCACCTGCCTATACCCAAATGTTGGGACCGCAGGCATATGCTATCCACACCCAGCAACACCTCTGCTTTTTTTTTTTTTTTTAAAGATTTATTTATTTATTTTATTTATGAGTACACTGTAGCTGTCTTCAGACACACCAGAAGAGGGCATCCAATCTCTTTATGGATGGTTGTGAGCCACCATGTGGTTGCTGGGATTTGAACTCAGGACCTCTGGAAGAGCAGTCCGTGCTCTTAACCACTGAGCCATCTCTCCAGCCCCCTGCTTTTTTTTTTTTATTGCACCATCTCTTCAATCCCCACAACTGGTCCCCTAACCCCCAAAGGGGGTAGCCCCAGGCAGCCTCACTGTACCAGAGAGAGTCACACCCCAGGGGAGCATAGCATTGAGTCCATCCCTCTTGCATTGATGATCGACAGCCTTAAGTTGGCCTGCTATCTGGGAAACACCTGTCGACCTGTCATCCTGGCCAGCTGATCAACCCCCTCAGTAGCACCTGCAGCCTTCCCAGTTCTGTTGTTCCTAGCTCTATGCTTCAGATAAAATCTTCTTTCCCCCCCCCCCGTACCAACACCTGGAAGGGAACTTTCATCTTATCTAAAATAATCTCAATGTACTCTGTCAGATCCCCGTGTGCTCCACACTTAAAATACACACCTGAGCCACTGTGGCCTGCCTGTAGTAACCATCTGCTTCGGTAGCTGAGGTCAAGGAGATCACTTGAGCCTTGGAGTTAGGAACCAGCCTGAATAACACTGTAAGACTCCCATCTCCAGTAAATAAACACGTAACTATAGTAACAGCTACTGTTCACTGAGTACGTCCTATGTATCAGATTTTGGGCTACGATAAAAACCAAAACATACATCTTTCACCTCCTCGGTACCCTCCATATTTTCTCTTTTAATTTAAAAAAAAAATTTTTTCCCAGGCGGTGGTAGTGCATGCCTTTAATCCCAGCACTTGGGAGGCAGAGGCAGGTGGATTTCTGAGTTCGAGGCCAGCCTGGTCTACAGAGTAAGTTCCAGGACAGCCAGGGCTATACAGAGAAACTCTGTTTCGATAAACCAAAAACAAAAAAACAAAAAAAAAAAAATTAAGGTTTATTTGTATTTTATGTGTATGGGTATTTTACCTCCTCCTTATGTCTCTGTACCATATGCATGCAGTACCTGAGGAGGCCAGAAGAGGGCAGTATATTCCCTGGCACGGAAGTTACTAATGGTGGTTAGCAGCCACGTGGTGGGTGCTGGGACTCTAACCCAGGACTCTGGAAGAGCGCTGCTTGCCCACTGAGCCTTCTCTCCAGCCCCCTCCACACTACTGGGGCTCCCTCTGCGATGTTAGTAAAAGTGATGTGTACAGCTCTCAATACACATTTCCTCAACTCCAGCTTACCCAAGCTGCCTTCTCCCTGATCTGTGGCTTTAATTAAAGACCAATGGTGACGCTCGTGTTGTCAAATCCAGCAAACATGTCTTTTTCTTTTTTTTTTTTTTTTTTCTTTTTGGTTTTTCGAGACAGGGTCTCTCTGTGTAGTCCTGGCTGTCCTGGAACTCACTCTGTAGACCAGGCTGGCCTCGAACTCAGAAATCCACCTGCCTCTGCCTCCCAAGTGCTGGGATTAAAGGCGTGCGCCACCACTGCCCGGCATGTCTTTTTCTTGATCTTCAATCGCTTTCAAAACTGGTGAGCCAAGCCATGTGTGGTGGCATAGGCCCTTAGACCAAGCTACTCAGGAAACTGAGGCAAGAGGGTCCCAAGTCCCAGGCTTGCCTAGGCTACCCAATGTGATCATGCCTTAAAAAACAAAGAGAAGTTTAAGAATGGCCCCTCTAGGCTCATGTATTTGAATACTTGGTCCTCAGTTGTTAGAACTGTTTGGGAAGGACTAGGAAGCCTTGTCGGAAGAGGTGTGCCCCTGGGGGCAGGCTCTTACCGGTTAGCTCTCTCTGCCTCATGTCTGTATCTTGTAGATCAAGACATGAACACTAGCCGGGGCGGTGGTGGCACACGCCTTTAATCCCAGCACTTGGGAGGCAGAGGCAGGTGGATTTCTGAGTTCGAGGCCAGCCTGGTCTACAGAGTGAGTTCCAGGACAGCCTGAGCTATACAGAGAAACCCTGTCTCAAAAAAAAAAAAAACCCCACAAAAAAACAAAACAACAACAACAACAACAAAAGACATGAACACTCAGCTCCTTCTCCAGCACCATGCCTGCCTGCTCCTGCCATGACGGTCATGGACACTAACCTTCTAGAACTATGAGTCCCAAATTAAACGCTATCTTTTATAAGTGGCCTTGGTCATGTTGTCTTATCACAGCAATAGAAAAATAACCAAGACAGGAGTTGGTACCAGAGACGGCATTTCCTCTGTGGTTTACCCATGGGGAGCTGCCAAAGGCTCCAAACACCATCCTTACCTACTCCTGACACTTCAAGTACTATTGGGTTTGCTGGATCACACGGTCCAAGTGGTGGAGCAGCCTGTAGAGCAGCCTGGACCTACTGAAGAGCCTTCCTCTGTTCCAGGCCCCACTCAAAGCTAACGGCTCTCTGAATCACTATGTGTATGGGTTGGAGAATGTGCTGGTTCCTAACTCCAAAGCTGCCCACAAAGCATTGAGCTTGGTGGTGAGAGAGGCCAGGTGCAGTAACTTGCCCTTCACCTCAGAAGGAATATCTCTGAATACCCCATACCACTGGACTCCTAGGAATTTCACTGAGGTAGAAGGCCCTTGAATTTTGGCTGGATTAATTTATCCATCCTCTGATGTGTATATGTGTCACCAACAAGTCCAAAGTGGTTTCTGCGTCCTGCTCACTTAGTCCAACTAACATAATTAATTTCTTTCTTTTTTTTTTTTTTTTTTTTTTTTTGCCAAAATAAGACAACATGACCAGGCAGCTTAGCAAAGAAAGCATTCAATTTAGGGATCATGTTTCCAGAGGGTTAGAGTTCATGACCATCAAAATGGGGACCGTGGCAGCAGGCAAGCAGACATGGCACAGGAGAAGGAGCTAACAGTTCACATCTTGATCCACAAACAGGAGGGAATGACATCTATTTGGGGGAATGACATGGACTTTTGAAAGTTCAAAGCCTGCTACAAGTGACACACATCCTCCAACAAGGCCACACCTCGTAATCCTTCCCCAAAAGTTCTACCAACTAGGGATCAAGTATTTGAATACATGAGCCTTAGGGACTGTTTTCATTCAAACCTCTACAGGGAAGGAGGGCTGAGGACCAGCTAAGTTGTTAGAGCTTTGCCTAGTGTTTGTATAAAGCCTGGGGTCCTATCTCCAGCCCTGCATATCAGGGTATAGTGGCTTTTTCTACAATCCCAGTGCTTTGGAGGTGGAGGCAGGAATATCAGTAGTCCAAGTTCATCCTTCCCTACATAATTAGCTCAAAGCCAGCTGGGATACAAGTGATACCCTGTCTCAAGGAGTGGGGTGGAAAGGTGGGAATACTGACACATTCCCATAATCCCAGCTCCTGGGATATAGGAACAGGAAGAACAAGAATTCAAAGACATCCTCAAGAGGATTAAAAGACCAATATTATCCTCAACTACTTGAGAAGTTCAAAACTAGTCTGAGCTCCAGAAGACGCTGTCTTTAAAAACAATAGCACAAAACAAAACCTTGAAACATAAAAGAAAACAACAAGATAAACAAACTAAGGGACTGGCCCAAAGCTCCATGCTAAAGAGCTTATCTCCATGCAGAAGGCTCTGGCTTTGATCTCCAGAGCTGCAACAAACAGCAACAAATTGTTTTCCTTGTTTTCTTTTTTGTTGTTGTTTTTGTTTTTTTTTGTTTTTTTGTTTTTTTCCGAGACAGGGTTTCTCTGTGCAGCCCTGGCTGTCCTGGAACTCACTCTGTAGACCAGGCTGGCCTCGAACTCAGAAATCCACCTGCCTCTGCCTCCCAAGTGCTGGGATTAAAGGCGTACGCCACCACTGCCCGGCTTTCCTTGTTGTCTAAATCATCACATTTCCCAAGAGTCTTTAGCTTGTATGTCCAGCCACTTTGTTATTTTACCAGTTCCGTCTCTCTATTTGGCTAGTATGTACTATCAGGGCCCAGCCCGTGGTTTTATTCTCCTTTTAAGTCATAGGGATATAGTTTAAAGACACAGTTTGAAGAATTTTGCACTGGTCTACCTTACACTGTAATAGTACGTACTACATTGAGTATATATTTTCATGGACACAAAACATTTCCAACACTTCGGGTGGTTCCCTCAGGTAAGTACCACCCCACAGGAGTCTGTCGTTGTTTTAGCAGTAAGGGTAAGTTTCATTTCTCTTAAACATCCTGGAGTTGTACTTACCACCCCCACCCTTGACGTCTCAGAGTGACCTACTTTTGCCCATGATCACCCGTGAGAGTCAGTCATGTTGCGATAGTCGTTTCTTTTTCAATGCTGTGTGCTATCTCATTATATTCATAGAATGCAACTTATTTAGATGTTCCACTATTGCTAGACATTTGGGTTGTCACCAGTTTGGGGCTGTTATAAATAGAGCAACTGTGAACATTCTTCTTCCTGGTTTTTTGGTTGACACGTGTACTCATTCCTCTTGGGTATGGAGGTAGGAGCGGTGGTTAAGTCATAAGGTAGGATTCTGTTTAGCTTCAATGGATAATGCCAAATCAGGCCTCTTTTCCTTTCTTTCTTTTTTTTTTTTTTTAACTTTGTATTCTATTCCTGGGCAGTCACACCTTCGCTCATGACTTTGAATACCATCTACACGATACCAGCGCTGGGTCTCAGGCCGGCTCTCTTGCCATAACATCAGCTCTGCCAGTTTTCCGTCCGAGTCTTTACTCAGGAGGCCTTGACGCTCCTAAAAGCCATCAGGTGCAGAACCAGACTCATTCTGTCTTACTTCTCAAACGAACCCTCTCCCTGAATATCTGCTCTGGAGAGCACCCCTCCAGTTACACAGGCCCTTTCGGACACCCCAGTTACACAGGCACTCTGACACCCCAGTTACACAGGCCCTCTCTAGCACCCCGTCTCCCTCACCTGCCTTGACAGACGGGTCCAAGACCTGACGAGATCTGCAGTTTCATTCATAATCTCTCGTTCTTTCTCTCTCTCTTTCTTTCTGGTTTGTTTGTTTGTTTGAGATGGGGTCTCATGTAGCCCAGGTTAGCCTGATACTCACTGTGGAGCCAAGGACGGCTTTGAACTGATCCTCCTGCCTCAGTCTCCCAAGTGCTGAGATTATAGGTACACACACCACATCTAGCCCACACCTAGCTTTGATTATTTCTGATCCTTCAACAGAAAGCATGCGTTACTATCGGACCAGGAGTGCATTTCAATCCTCGCTTCCTCAGAAAACCGTACTGATTCCTCAGTCTGTGTTAGGCTCTCCCGTCCTCTGCCCCAGGAGTATTCTCATAATGGTTCTCATAGTTTGATTTGTAAGTGTTTTAAATCACAAGGGCAGAATCCAGCCCGATCTCTGTTCCCCGCCATGTTAATGAGGGAGGTAGAAGGAAGCCATTTAGAGGTAGATGACCTCGTTTTAATTGACAGTCTGTTTGTTTGCTTGCTTGCTTGCTTGCTTTTGAGCTATTTTAGAACTGTTTGCTCTGGCTGTCCTAGAACTCACTCTGTAGACCAGGCTGGCCAGAACTCACACAGATTTGCATGCCTCTGCCTTTAAAAGTACGCACTATCACACCCAATCTTTTTTTTTTTTTTTAAGATTTATTTATTCATTTTATGTATTGAGTACACTGCCACTCTCTTCAGACACACACTAGAAGAGTACATCTGATTCCACTACAGATGGTTGTGAGCCACCATGTGGTTGCTGGGAATTGAACTCAGGACCTCTGAAAGAGCAGTCAGTGCTCTTAACCGCTGAGCCATCTCTCTAGCCCCCTATCACACCCAATCTTAGTACTTGCTCATGAGGAGACTTGAATTGGTTGTTGTTGTGGTGTGTGTGTGTGTGTGTTGCATGAATGTATATAAGCACACTCGCTCACATATGCCTGTGTAGAAGCCAGAGGTCAGTGTTCTCTCCCATCTCTAGAATGGGCTAGAATAAATCATTCTATTTTGTTATGTGTATTTGTATTTCACATGTATGTCTGTGTACCATGGAAGGGGATATAAAATCCCTAGGAACTGGAATTACAGACAGTTGTGAGCTGCCATGTGGGTGCTGGGAATCGAACCCAGGTCCTCTGGAAGAGTATCCAAGGCTCTTACTTGCTGAGCCCCTTCCTTTATTCTTTTGAAGCAGACTCTCTCACTGAACCTGGAGCTCATGAGTTAGCTAGGACCCAGCCAGCCATTGAGCTCCAGAGAATCTACCCGTCTCCACCTCCCCAGTGCTGGGATTATAGACAGTTGTCCAGTTTCTGCATGGGTGCTGGGGATCTGAACTCAGATCCTCATGCATCAAGCATGTCACCTATTGAGCTATCTCCTGAGCTCTGTGGTTCAGTTCTTGTTTGTCCAATGATGACGCAGGTCCTCGTTGTGTGGGCCATGAAAATCACCAAACCTTGCCCAGATGTGGAAGGAGATGAAATTCAGAAAGGATGCAGAGAAAGTAAGAAGCCACTCAGTTGCCACACACAGCTGGGGATAGTGCTGGACTTTGGGAAGGACTCAGGGAAGACATTCATCCTTGGCTGGAAAGTCCTGACTCATTACTTGATGACTTATTTTACTTTGTAAGGCAGAAATTTATAGAAGAGGTCACCCAACCTCTGGTGTCCATAAAAGGACACATGGACAAGAATGCACACACATATGTACATATATACTACTATGTAACCCTGGCTGGCCTAGAACTTGTTATGTAGACCGGGCTGGCCTCAGTCTCACAGATGTGAAAGCACCAACCTCCCAGGTGCTGGTATTAAAGGTGTATGTGGCCAGGCAGGGCTATTTGTTCATTTTTAAGCAGGGTCTCATGGTGGTCTCAAATTCTCTCTGTAGCTGAGGTCACCTCCTGGTCCTCCGGCCTCTCCCTCTCAAGTGCTGGGATTACAGACCGGTGAGCAGAGGCAGTGAATCCAGGACCTCATTCAGCAAGCGCTCCCTCCACCCAGGGCCCAGAATTGAGTGTAGGTCTGTTTGTGTGCACCTGATCATCTCTTCAGGGACCACTATGTGTGTCTACACTGTGTGTGTGTGTCCACAGTGTGTGCATATGTCTGTGGTCCATGTGTATCCACAGTCTGTGTATGTGTTCACTGTGTGTGTGTGTGTGTGTCCACAGTGTGTGTGTGTGTGTGTGTGTGTGTGTGTGTGTGTGCATAGTCTGTATGTGCTTCCTGGCCTTCTTACCTTCCCATTACTGAAAAACTTTGAATGTGCCTTCTTGAGTGAAATGAAATTGAGAGGGAATTTGAAGGAATGAGAAGAGAGAGAATGGGGGAGGGGAAGTATAGGGATACGAGTATGTACGTGCTTATGTATGGGTGACCATGTGTGTGCATGCATGTGTGCATGTATGTACCTGTGTGTATGTGAGTGCACATGCAGGAATGTGTCTGTGTGTATGCGGGTGCAAGTGTGTGCATATGAGTATGTACACATGCGTGTACCTGTGTGTATGTGCATCTACATTGGTGTATGTGTGTGCATGTGTCTCCATGCCTGTGTGTTGCTGTATTGGAGTGTAAAGTAGTCTTGGTGTAGGTGTGAGGAGTGTAGTTATATCAGCAAAATGTCCTCTGAAGACGCTGTGCGTCCTCACAGCCTCCTCTCTGGTGGCGACTCTCACCCCAAAGCGCCCTCTGCCTTGATTTCCTCTTGTGAATCCAGGATGTCTGAAGGAGGGAGACAGTGCCCTCTAGTGGGCAAGAGGCAGATGGGCCGCAATGGTCAACCTCAGCCAGCATCCCATAAGCCAAGGTCTCTGAAACTGTCCTGAGGAAGAGCAGCCCAGCAGACTCTGCCCCATGAGAACTAAGGCCTGGCAGGCGGGAGAAAGATGTCCTTGAGGCAGCAGACAGAAAGGGCATCCATGGACTTGTACAGGAGAGGGTAACAGTTGGAGGTGGCTGATCTCTCTTCGGACCCAGCCCCTCTTGTGGGTTTTTGCTTTGTACCACATCTCTCCATGTAGTTTGTGTAGGGGTATGCACCTGAGAGGTTAGAAGACAACCTGTGGAAGCCAGTTCTCTCCTCCAGCCACATGAGTTCTGGGAGTCAAATCTAGGTGCTCGGGCTTGACAGGAAGTGACAGGAACTACCTTTACTGCGGCCATCTTGCCCATCCATCTTTTTTTTTTTTTTTTTTTTTTTTGGTTTTTTTCGAGACAGGGTTTCTCTGTGTAGCCCTGGCTGTCCTGGAACTCACTCTGTAGACCAGGCTGGCCTCGAACTCAGAAATTCGCCTGCCTCTGCCTCCCAAGTGCTTTGCCCATCCATCTTTAAAGTTAGTCTTTTACTTCTTTTTCCTGGATGTAGTCGCTCCAGCTGGACCGCTCCCTCTCACAGCCTCCGTGCTCAAGAGGCTGTGGATTACCTCACATCTGACATGTCTTGAGTAGAGGCTGTCCCTGGGGCAGGCACTGTGCCCTGTGGAATCATCAGAGACAATATGAATAGGGTATTGAAGAAGAAGCAGAAGCTGGGCACGGTGGTGTGGGCTTACAAACCCAGCTGCTTGGGAGGTGAGGCCTAAAGAGGACTGGAGCCCAGGGCTTAGGACAGCAACACAGTGAGAGCCTGTCTCCTTGGGAAGATCAGAGGGCTGGGCTGGAGAGATGGCTCAGCACTGAGGAGTGCCACTGCTCTCCCAGAGGATGCTTGGCCCCTTCTCAGCACCCACGTAGCAGCTCTCAACTAGCTTCCGGTGGTCTGGGACTCCTGTTCCAAGAGATCCAACACCCTGAGTGTAGACCTTCTTAGTGTTACACACACTGGCGCGCAAATCACACATGCAGACAAAATACCCACAGATATAAATTAAAATAATCAATTTTTAAAAATGATCAGAGGGATCGGGCATGGTGGTGTACCTTTAATCTTAGCATATGGGAGGCAGAGGCAAATGGATTTCTGTGAGCTCCAGGCTAGCCTGATTGACATGATAAATACCAGGCCAGCCTGGGCTTCAGAGTGAGACTATGATGATAATAGTCATAATAATAATAACAATAATATCAGCATCAGAAGGCCAGCAAGTTGACTCAGCAGGCAAAAGCAGGGACCCAAGTCACTATGGCCAGCTCCAGGTATGAGTTTGGTTCTGAGAGCCCAATGTAAAAAAAGAAAGGCAATTCCTGAAAGTTGTCTTCTGACCAGCAACTCACACGCACAGTAATAATAAACAGAATCAAAGACATGAGGGAAAAAATGAGCCGGAGCTGACCAGAGTCCTGGGCTGTGGGTGAGCCTGGTGCACCTGTGGGCGAGCCTGGTGCCCCTGGGAGGTTTTGGTGGCTGGATGCTGGGCTGAAGGGGGGTGGGGGTGGTGTCAGTAATGAGGGTGCTCGGAATAAGCTTTACCACAAAACACTGAGGAGTTTTCAGCAGGAAATGGGCAGGATGGAATAACTGAACTGAAGGCACGGATATGGGGAGGCTGAGTTGGGAGACCGTCGTTCAGAGGGAAGAAGAACTGAGATGTGTCTAAGGGGCATGGGGGCCTGGAGAGGGGTTAGACCTCTCGGCTTTCTCCTCTTCTGGGGCTCCGTGTCTCTAGAGGTAAAGCTGAGTAAGGCCGAAAGCTGCACAGCTGTCAGCTCTTCTAGAACCCAGCATCCTGCCCCTCCTCACTCAACACATCCCAGGCTTACAAAGGGTAAGGGATAGGAAGGCCCTGGTAGACTTGTTCAACCTAGACCTACTTCTGGCCCTGCTGAGAAAGGGTTAATCTGCTTTGCTCCTCCCCTCCCCTCCCCTCCCCTCCCTTCCCCTCCCCTCCCTCCCTTTCCTTTCCTCCCTTTTCTTTCCTCCCTTCCCTTCCTAGGTCACCTTCTTGGCCCTAGAGACTTGGCTGCTGGCTCAAGTTCCTCAATCAGAGGCCCTGGGTGACCAGAGCGCACAGAGGGGCCAGGGGCCTGTGGGTAGGGATTGGTCCATGGAAAGCAGAGGGAGCCTCAGTTCTGAGGAGCACGGGATGCTAGGGGTTGGGGGGAGCTTTCAGGTTGGTTCCCAACACTGTTCACCTGCCCCAGGACCTTCTGTCTCCACACGGGTCACAGTTCCCTCCACCCTCCTGAGGACAGCCTCTCACATTCCCCTTCTAAACTGGTTTTGTTTTGTTTGCTTTTTTTGTTTTTTTTAGGGGGGAGGGCAAGCTGTGGACTGTGGAGGGCATGGTAGTGTTCTGTCAGCAAGCTTTCAGCTTCAAAAGTCTCTCCCCCAGTGCTGGGAACTGGTCAGAAATGAGTCTGTGGTCAGTGAGAAATATCTGCTAATGGAACCTGGGCTGCCCTACAAGCCACAGAAAATGGGGGGAGGGGAGGGAATGAGACCTAAGTGTGTTGTTCTCCCAGGAGGGATGGCGACCTAAAATAGAGCTGTAGGTTAGGGGAGAATGGGAGTTAGAGACTAGCTGGACGGAGCTGTGGGTCAAGGGAATGACAAGGGGTAATGGAGGCTCAGGAAGTAACAAAGTAAGTTGAAGTGGATGATGGGAAGGTAACTAAGTATCAAAGAAATACTAAGAGTAAACAGAGGCTGAGTAGGCTGGAAGATGGGGGCCGGGGTTGTCAATGTAACAACTGGAGTGACTATGGGTGGAGAGGAATTAGAGTCTAATGCAGAGGGGCCTGAGGCTTGGAGAGCCCAGAACAAGAGCTACATCAAGCTGTCAGAATGAAGGGAGCCGGCAGAACTGGGGTGGGGACGCCGAGGGGCATGCTGGAGAGCTGTGGAGGGTGAGAGTATGCATGTGTGTCCTGGAAGAGGGCAGCAACTGAGGTCATCCTGCCAGTGAGAGGAGTGGGCATCACCTCACCTGAAGAGAGGGTACAAAGAGCCCAAAACCCTCATCCTGCTGGAGCCAGTGTCAGACAGTCTTTGGCTCTCCTCCTCCCTGGCAAGGGCCCCCCTTCCCAGCAGGCTTTCCATCAATTATTCATCAGCGGCACAGACCACGCCCTCTCTAGCAGAGCAGTCTGGTCCTCCTCCTCATGCCCTGCCCCAGCTCAGCCACACTGCCACAGAAGCTCTGGTGAGGAAGGACAAACAGCTAGGTCTTCGGAGGCCTGGCTGAAGGGTTAGGTAGCTGGCCCTGCTGGACCACACCTGCAGTCCAATCTCCGTCCCCTCCGGCACCTCCTTTCTATCTCCTGGAGAAGATGCCCATTCAGATCTTTTGCTCTGTGTCATTTTCCTCTGGAGAGGAGGCCCCAGGATCCATGGGAGATATCTGGGGTCCCCACCACCACCGGCAGCAGCAGGACAGCTCAGAATCGGAAGAAGAGGAAGAGAAGGAAAAAGAGGCAGGAATGGAGCTGGATAAGGGTAACTCACCTAGGGACTTGGTGACCTTCGCCAACAGCTGTAGCCTCCATGGTGCCAGCCATGTCTTTGTGGAAGGGGGCCCAGGACCAAGGCAAGCTCTGTGGGCCGTGGCCTTTGTCATAGCACTGGGTGCCTTCCTGTGCCAGGTAGGGGACCGAGTTGCTTATTACCTCAGCTACCCGCACGTGACTTTGCTAGATGAAGTGGCCACCACAGAGCTGGTCTTCCCAGCTGTCACCTTCTGTAACACCAATGCTGTGCGGTTGTCCCAGCTCAGTTACCCTGACTTGCTCTACCTGGCCCCTATGCTAGGGCTGGATGAAAGTGACGATCCTGGGGTGCCCCTCGCTCCACCTGGGCCAGAGGCTTTCTCCGGGGAGCCCTTTAATCTCCATCGTTTCTACAACCGCTCTTGCCACCGGCTGGAGGATATGCTGCTCTATTGTTCCTACTGTGGGGGCCCCTGTGGTCCCCACAACTTCTCAGTGGTGAGTGGGACCCATGCTTACCACAACACCCCAAGAGTATATACCATGGCTCTCTTTCTGGCCATCAAATCAGCTCCTGAGGCTGGGGCTGATAATCGCTGAACCCTACCTAACCTGGGCCAGAACTCACCTGGGGTCCCAGAGTCTGCAGCTAGGTTAAGAGCCCCTCCCGCCCAGATGCAAAGCTCTCCCTAGTTGTGTCTTGAACTATGTTGTCACCAGTAATTAGCTTCTATTCGGATGCCTGGAATTTCCTCCAGCCTCATCTGCTCTCCTCCAGACCTCTCCATGGCCCCGAACCTTGTTCTAGCTATGAGGTCAACCTTTGACGTGGTGGGGGCTGCCTATGGCTGGCCTTGTTGACTATCATCCCTGGAGGGATAGTTGTGGGGAGGAGCCACCATTTCTCTAGAAGTGCAGAATTGGGTCATAGGTGGAGAGGGCAGCCCCCACACCTTGTCAACAGCTCACAACAAGGACTTCATTGTATCTTTACTTTGTTTCCTGTGCTCTTTCTTATGGGAATCCAGTCCCTACCAGCTACAAGCTGTGTGTGTGTGTGTGCGTGTGTGTGTGTGTGTGTGTGTGTGTGAGAGAGAGAGAGAGAGAGAGAGAGAGAGAGAGAGAGAGAGAGATCCATCTGTTAGTGAAGTTGGGAAACCTCTAAGTCACTGGAAAATATCACCTTTCCCCATTGCTTCCCCCACTCAGAGGTGAAGGGACTTTCTAGATACGAAGCCAGCTGCCACCCCACCATCCCCCCAGATTGGCTTGTAGTCCGGTCTGGCCTGATGCCCCTCTAGCCCATGTAGATTTCAGATGCCTGGCCTTTCTCTTCCATACCCACCACTCTATGCCTACCAGGTAGGAGTACATGGGTGTCATCCCAGTCCCTGAAGTGATTGTAAGCTAGTGTTTTGGCCACTGGGCCTCTGTGAGGGCAGAAGATACAGTATCTTCTGATGAGGAACATATCTCCCTTGAGGTCTCTGAGCTCTAAGGGCACCCAAACATGCTATACCTTGGTATTCAGTCCTGATTCCTGGGAGAAGAGTTGATATGCTGGAATAAGTTTGGTTCCTGGCGTGTCGACTGGGGCTGCTCTCAGGTTCTACTGATAATGGAACAATGGTGGACACGAGAGGCTGAGAGAGGGAAGAGACTGAAAGGCTTAGCTTTGAGGGGCTTAGGTGTGGAGGAAAGTCTTGGAAGGATTTCTAACTCGGGTGAAATCCCAAAGCAAAGATCTAAAGATCTGTTTCAGAAGGCCTCAGAGGTTTAGCAGTTATAGGATCATGGTGACAGCGGTGCACCTTAGGGTCCTAGCAAGAAAAAGATTGTCCCTTGATAGTTCAGTCGAAAAGACTTTAACAAAGGGGCTATTTGCAAAGCCATGTGCAGGATTAAGGAAGCCAGTAAGGGAGGGCAATGGAGCTAGCCTTAGTGGGAAATTGTTATCACTCCTAGGCTGAAGGAGCACAAAGGGAGTCCTCCCGACAAGAGTTACAATGTTACAATCCTAAGGGGCTAAGCCACTGACTGCGGTGTTAGAGGAAGAGGGGATCAGTACGCCGCTATCTGTCTGCCTGTGTCCGATCCTTTGTGGTTTTCAGTGGTTAAACCCAACCAGAAGCCCATCTGGCTGGCAGAACTCTCACGCTCTCTACTCTGCCCTCTACCAGGTCTTTACGAGGTATGGAAAGTGTTACACTTTCAACTCGGGCCAAGATGGGCGGCCACGGCTGAAGACCATGAAAGGTGGGACTGGCAACGGCTTGGAGATCATGCTGGATATTCAGCAAGATGAATACTTGCCTGTGTGGGGAGAGACTGGTATGTTAGCCTGCTTAGGAGCATCCTGCCTGGCCCCAGACTCAACTATGGCTCCACTGTGTGGTCCTAAGCCCAAACTCAGACTCTTCCCCCTTCTCCCAAGATCTCACCCTGTCTGTCTTTGCCCCTATGTGACTTCCACACTCTAGATTCCCTGGCTCCTCCTTCCTGGTTTAGTTACTCTCCAAGGTAACCAAGCATCGTCTTCCATCAGTGGCCGCCACTCACTCTATAAATAACTCCCTCTCTTCTTGGACTGCCTGGCTGTCTGGTCTCAGGGGACTTGGGGGCAGAGAGATGGGGAGAAAAGAGAAAGGGATGAGGAGAGATGGAGAGGGGCAGAGACAGTGACAGTCCAGGATAAATAATCTGAACCGGCAAGATACATTGCAGACATCAGGTAAGAGAGGTGTGTAGGATCCAGAAGTCACTGGAGCATCGTGGAGCTGCTAACACGGGAGGATAGCGGTGTGGTCGGACCCCATTGCCTCTACCAAGTCCCAGTGGGACTGCTTATTACCAGGGAGGTGTGACACCCCAGGTTCTGGAGATGATTAAGGACTCAGAAATCCTCCCAATTCTCATGCCTTCATCTTTACAGACGAGACGTCCTTCGAAGCAGGCATCAAAGTGCAGATCCACAGTCAGGACGAGCCTCCTTTTATCGACCAGCTGGGCTTTGGCGTGGCCCCAGGCTTCCAGACATTTGTGTCTTGCCAGGAGCAGAGGGTGAGGGTCTGCAGTGGGTGTTGGGGAGTCAAGATGGAGTTCTGGGGACTGGGGAGATGGCTCAGTGGGTAGAGTGTTTATTATGCAAGCATGAGGATCTCAAGTGAGACCCCGACACCCATGTAAACCAGAGTGGTGCACAGCTGTAACCCCAGTTCTGGGCTGAGGGGTGCAGAGATAAATTCCTGAAGCTAGCAGGCCAGTGAGCTGCCCCAGATTCAGTAAGAGATCCTCCCTGGAAAACAATAAGTAGAGAGACATAGAGGAACATATCCAACATCTACTTCTGGACTATGCATGGGACACAAACACATGCACACACACACACTTGACACATACACATGACACACACATGCACACACACACTCACAGTGGTGGGTGATCAAGAATGGGAGGAACACTCTGTAAAGTCTAAGATCTTAGAGCTCCAGGGGTAAGACCCCTGAGTTCTGCATCTTGCCAGAGAGGTCCATTTCGGGGAGTTGGGGAGAAGCCCCCACATGTCCCCAGCTCCCCGGCTGTCCCAGCAGCTCATCTACCTGCCCTCACCCTGGGGCACCTGCAATGCTGTTACCATGGACTCGGATTTCTTCGACTCCTACAGCATCACTGCCTGCCGGATTGATTGTGAGACACGTTACCTGGTGGAAAACTGCAACTGCCGAATGGTGCACATGCCAGGTCAGACCCCAAGATTCCGAGCACAGCCCTGGGCTATCTCAGGCTACACAAACCCTCGCCTGTGCCCTGTCTGTATTGTCCTTCCTAACCCTGGTCCCTGGTCATTTCATTTATGTTTCTGGCTCTTGTCTCTTGGATCCTGCCTGTGTCTACAGGAAGTAGGGGAGGGTTTTTTAAGGGTGGGCTGGAGAGTAGGTCACTTCTGGGGCACCAGGGATGGCTCATCCTACTGTCCCATCTTCCAGCTTCTTCCTTACACAATACCACACCATTGCAAGATCCCTTTAATCTCCTGCCCTCCTGACCTCTTTCCTTTATAGGAGATGCCCCCTACTGCACTCCAGAGCAGTACAAGGAGTGTGCAGATCCCGCCCTGGGTGAGCATCTCTGACCTGGGACAGGTAGGGGGAGGGAAGAAAATGCTGTCTGTCCCATGCTCAGGGCACTGAGATCAAGGTTGAACTTGATTGGACAATGGCTGTGTGCTTTCTACCTGCATCTGCCTCTATATGCTGAGAACTGCACCTTCAAAGGTCCCTGTGGAGAATTCATAAGAATCTCTTGGGAGGGTCTTCACCCTCTTTCAGCCTCAGATAGTTGGTCTTTTAGAACCCTGAGGGAATAAGATTAAATACAAGGGCAGAAAGGCTGGGTGAGGATGAGCTAAGGATAGACCCCAGGCCAGGCAAATGAGAGAGGGTCCTAGGGTCTTTTGGCCAGGGTTAGTATGTGCATATTGGGAAGGCACTGGCAGAAGGACACCACTCAACTAGTGCCTTTCACATGGGCACAGACTTCCTAGTGGAGAAAGACCAGGAATACTGCGTGTGTGAGATGCCCTGCAACCTGACCCGCTACGGCAAGGAGCTGTCCATGGTCAAGATCCCCAGCAAAGCCTCAGCCAAGTACCTGGCCAAGAAGTTCAACAAATCTGAACAGTACATAGGGTAAGGAGTCTGCTACGAGGGGCAGGGCCCTGGTACAAGGACTGCAGAGGGTACAGGTGGACTCTAATGAGAGTCTCTGGGCACAATGAAGTTGAGATAAGTCACAGAAGGTCCTAAGGCACCCGAAGAGCATGGGTTGTGTGTTGGGGAGATCAAGCTGGAATAAGTAACTTAGCACTTTCCTCCCCTCTCCTTCTTTTATCCTCTAACTCCGTCCTCGTTGCTGTAACTGGGATCGCCTCCACTTGCTCGAATATAGAGCGTCTTCTCTCACGCATCCCATTTAATTTAATCCTCACAGCGCCCCTAGAAGGCAGGACTCTTCATCAGCATCTCAGGAATACGGAAACAGCCTCAGAGAAGCTCACGACTAAGATCACCTGTCTAGTAAGGGACAGAGATAGGACTTGAACCTAGCTTTTTTTTCCTTCTCCCCCTCCCCATGTGCAGGGAGAACATTCTGGTGCTGGACATTTTCTTTGAAGTCCTCAACTATGAGACCATCGAGCAGAAAAAGGCCTATGAGATCGCAGGGCTCTTGGGTGAGCTTGTGAATGACCAACCTTCTCCTATGCCCAGGATATGACATGGCTCCCTCCCATCTAAAACTAGGTGCTCTCAGTCTCTCCCATCCCCAGGGGCCCTTCCCTGAGCCCTCTTGGGTGGCATTAAGTGGACGAAAGGAACTGGGCCTTCTCTTAGAATGAAGTGGAAAAGTCGGGCATCGGAGAAGGGGTTGAGGGATAGAAGCAGAAACTGCTCCGTATGTCCTTGAAAGTGGTCCAGACACTAAGAAAGTAGTGTGTTTTATAAAGAATTTATTTTTCTTGAATAAGAAACACTCGTTTTAGGAAGGAAAAATACAGAAAAGGATAGAGAATAAAAATCCTGCCAGAGTCTGGCTTTCTGATCCTTCTGTATCAGGGCACCAATCTCTGCAAGCGTGGCTGACCTGCCTCAGTCCTATTAAGCCCAGAGCCCCTTGGTCCAGAGCCCACTAACCTCTCTGACCTGACCCTGTAGGTGACATCGGGGGCCAGATGGGGTTATTTATCGGGGCCAGCATCCTCACAGTACTGGAACTCTTTGACTATGCCTACGAGGTAAGGAGGTAAGGGGGCAGGGCTGGGCGTGGCCACACCATTCGGGATTCTGGTCTACCCACCGTGCTCTAAACCCCTCCCAGGTCATTAAGCACCGGCTGTGTAGACGTGGGAAGTGCCAGAAGGAGGCTAAGAGGAGCAGCGCAGATAAGGGCGTGGCGCTCAGCCTGGATGACGTCAAAAGACACGTGAGGAAGCAAGGCAGGGAGGCGACCTCCGGCGTGCCCTTTCCCGACAACCTCACATTAACCCATCTCCACGCCACGTTTTTACCTGCATGCCTTTCTGTAACCTGTTCCCGTCTTATGTCCTTCTGTTAGAATCCCTGCGAGAGCCTCCGAGGACATCCTGCCGGGATGACGTACGCTGCCAACATCCTACCTCACCATCCCGCAAGAGGCACGTTTGAGGACTTTACCTGCTAAGCCCTCGCAGGCCGCTGTACCAAAGGCCTAGGTGGGGAGGGCTGGGGGAGCCAGGGGCCCCCAACTGCCCCCAGCTACCCTGGGGACTTAACTGCGTTCCTGGGCAGTGGTTCCCTCTTGTCTGTGGTGAGGAAGGAGTCTTGACCATAGAGTCCTCTCCCAGCCTCTATCCCATCTTTTTATTTTAATGAAATTAAACTAATATAAAGAGAAAGAGAGAGAGAGATCGGCCGCGACCTCAGGCTGCCCCTCTGCTCCATGCTGCCTCCCCTAGCTCCAAGGCTGAATTCTGTCTGTCTGGCTGTCTGTCATCTGAGTGTCCGCCTACATTCTGCTGCCTCCAGTCACCAAAGCCCCCTCCTAGTGAGGGGTGGAGGGGATCTCTAGGGTCTGAAATTTGGCCCCAAACCAGAGAATGTACCTTAAGGGAGAGGGCTGGTGAGGGGGCTTCCCTAGCCTTAAGAGACGCTCTCAGCCGGGTGACTCCCCATGAGCCCAAGTCTCCAGGTAAGGACTCCATGCCCAGCTCTGCTCCCTCAAGCATACGAAATCTTTAGGGGGCAGAGGATGTCCTGAAGAAGTAGAGATGGGGACTACGTGTGGCCCTGGTGCTGTAGGCCACGTCCCCAATATCTGTAAGTAACCTCCACCCCAAAGCTGCTGGAGAGAAATCCCAAGAGGCAGCCCTCTGTGACATCCCCTAGAAGACCTGGCTGGTTAGCTCCCAGCTCAGGGACAGGGGCACGGCCGCCTGACCTCACTGGCTTCTCTCTCAGAGGCCTTTGCAGAGGGCCACATCCATAAATTTTCTTATGGAACAATCCCAAGTCCTCTTCCCCGACTTCACTCGCTTCTCTCGGCAACCTCATCTGCATTTTCTATTTCTATATGATACAGACTCTATATTACTATAACCTTGTATATACTTCCCCTCCGACCCTGTCTGTCTCCACCCCATTCCCTCTTGTCTCTGAGAACCACCCTCCCACCCCAAGTTCTCCCTTCTGTCTCTCCCCCACTCCCCTGTCTCTGAATGCCTTTGCCTGTATAAAGAGTTGGATTCTCCCCTGGTGTCTGTACTGTGTACACACATCCCTTTGAGAAGCACAAGGAGATGACACGCGCATTGTAACCTTCGCACTGTCTCGGTGGCGACATAAAGGAAGCTGTGAATTACAAGCTCTGCCTCTTTCTGGCCTCGCCCTTTGCCCCCATGACCGGGGCACCCTCTGCCCTCCCCACAGCCTTAACACATCCTACTCCTTGCCCCACCTATCCCAGTGCCGTTCACCTGGCTGACTATGACCTCCCCAGGGAAGGGATTGCTGCAGAGGTAGCTCCTACCCAGGAATGGAGGACATTATGCTATGCTGGAAACTAAGCCAAGAGTGTTACAGACTGGGGGAGCTGGTGACTCACTCTTGCAGCTGGGCAGTGGGTACCCACAACCAGAAGCTGAGGCCCTCATTCAGTGGCCTTTCTTTCCTCGGGGTGCCCAGTGCCCTGTCCTCACCTTGATTACTAGGCCCACCACTTGCATTTTCTGGTGAGTCAGGGCTTGGTCATGTGAGGAAAGAGACAGGCCTAGAGAGGGAGTTGAAAGCCCTGCTGCTGTGTGTCTCTCCCGAAAGGGGCCACCAGTTGAGGTAGAGGCACTCCCCACCCCCACCAGGCACCCTTCCCAGGCCAGAGCCCCATTCCCTTTCCAGGCCTTCTCTGTCCCCACTGTCTTTTGGTTTCCAATTCCAAAACAGGACTTATGGGCAGATCACCTGTGTGCGTTGGCCTGGAGCCAGAGAGTGAGGCTATAGAATCTTTGAGACCTCTTGGTTCCCAAGAGTTGTTTAGAGATCAGAACTCCCCAGAAGGAAACAGAGCAAAGCAGAGAAACATGCACTGGCTGGGGGCCAGCAGGAGGGGCTCTGGGTGACGCATGCCTCTGGTCTAATAAACTGGGTCTCAACCATCTCTTCAGTGTTGGTTTTCTGTGTGCTTGTTTTATTTGACAGGGTTTCTCTGTGTGGCCCTGGCCGTCCTGGAACATCTGTGTAGACCAGGCTGGCTTCAAACTCACAGAGATCTTCCTGCCTCCCAAACACTGGGATTAAAGGCCCGAGCTGCCACTGCCCTGCTCAGTGTTTTTTTGTTTGGTTGGTTGGTTGGTTTTGGTTTTTTGAGACAAGGTTTCTCTGTGTAGCCTTGGCTGTCCTGGAACTCACTCTGTAGACCAGGCTGGCCTCGAACTCAGAAATCCGCCTGCCTCTGCCTCCCAAGTGCTGGGATTAAAGACATGCCTGGCTTCAGTGTTGGTTTTAGTTGCAAACTCTATGGGTGTTACCTTTAGAATGGAGCTTGCCTTGAGGGCCACACAACTAGAGTAAGGAAATTTGAGTGTTAGCCTGATGTAGTGGTTATACCTGTAATTCCAGCAGGTAGGAGATGGAGCAGCTATCTCCCATTACACAGTGAGTTTAAAGCTAGACTGGGCTACTCAAGACCCTCCATACTTGATCAGGTAAACAGTGATCCTTCTGGAAAAGGACAGGTTCAGGAATCGTCTGAACACTGGGCAGTGGACCAGCAAAGTAATCTAAGGCAACAAATATCCAGGACTCTTTGGAGAAGATTCAAGGTAAAAAAAAAAAATTCATTACAATTTGAAGTTAAAGGTCTGAGGTGAAAGGTTAAGTTCCCACGCCGGGAAGCTGTTGAACCGTTATTTGTAAAATGAGGCCCTGGCTACCAGCTAGGAGACCCGAATCCAGGATGGCTTTTCTCTTAACTTGTTGATTTGTCTTTGCCACGACATTCACCTCCTTTGAGTTCAGCTTTTCTGTTTGTAAAACGAACAAACAGCACATTTCCCTCTTTAGTACTCGGAGTCTGAGCAGTAGGAGAACGAAAAGCAAAGCAACCGGAATGCTTTGGAGAGGTAAATGCACTGGGCCGAGGTGAAGAAGCATCACTCTAGCCGCCAGCGAGTTGGGCTGGGTTCTTTGCAAAGCCTTGTCGTCCTCCAACCGCCTGGGGGCGCTCGCTCCTGGCACCTCTTTATCCGCACACCGCTTCTCTATGGTGCTCCCTCCTGGCCCGCGAAGGCGGGAGGGAGTGGTCAGCACGCCTTTCCCGCTAGTCGCCCCCTCTAGCCCGTAGTCTCGCTGCCCCGAGCCGCCCGTGCCCGCTGGCGGGCCGGGCCCACAAACAGCCCAGGCGCTCGGGGGGCGCGCGGGGGGCGGGGGGAGTTCCGGTTCCGGTTCTTTGTGCAGCTGCAGCGGCGGCTCCGGGAAGATGGCGGCCCGGGCGGGTTTCCAGTCTGTGGCTCCGAGCGGCGGCGCGGGAGCCTCAGGAGGAGCGGGCGTGGCGGCTGCTCTGGGCCCGGGCGGAACTCCCGGGCCTCCCGTGCGAATGGGCCCGGCGCCGGGTCAAGGGCTGTACCGCTCTCCGATGCCCGGGGCGGCCTATCCGGTGAGTGGGACAGGAGGAGGGGCGCGCGGGCCGGGGGCGGGGCCGAGCGAGGGCGGAGGACTGACAGGGGAGAGGGAGAAGTGGGAGGGACTCCCAAGGGAGGGGCTCGGGTCCTGGGTGGAGGTGGGGGAAGCCGAGCAGAGGAAGAGTGGGGGGGAGGAGGTTAGCATCCTTACCTGCTCCCAGCGGCATTGTTTCCGTGTGAGGAGTGAGTGTGCAGCCAGGGTGGGTGAAGTGGGCCCTGGGATGGTCGTGGAATGCAGAGGGAAATGGGCAGCCCCAGTGTCCCCGGGAATACCCAGGCTATTGCTGCAAATTGAGGTCAGCTTTAAAGGAGACAGTAGCTAGTTTAAAAAAAAAAAAAGTAGGACTAGAGATGTCTGATGAGTCAGATCCAGCATAGACCAGAAAAATTGAGTATAATCTAGTTTTTAGACTATATTCTATGAACTCACTAGTAGGCCTGAAGAAGGTCCAGTTACCATATTTCAGAGAAGCAAAGGGCTGTCTTGTTGTCCTCCACCCTACCCCCCTACCCCCGCCCCGATCCCATTCCTAAAATCCAGGCTTCCACCACTTTCCCTTTCTTGGTGGGGCTAGCAAGGAAAGTATGACATCTCTGGGTCCTCTCCCTTCTGTAGAGACCAGGTATGTTGCCAGGTAGCCGAATGACACCTCAGGGACCTTCCATGGGACCTCCTGGCTATGGGGGGAACCCTTCAGTCCGACCTGGCCTGGCCCAGTCAGGGATGGACCAGTCCCGCAAGAGACCTGCGCCTCAACAGATCCAGCAGGTCCAGCAGCAGGCAGTCCAAAATCGAAATCACAAGTAAGATGACCCCTGGGGTGAAGGAAAGAAGGGGATGGGAGGAGGCCTGTGAGGTTGCTGGTAGTGGGGGGGGGGGGTGGATACTGAACCAGGAAGTCAGCTCTGCAGCACCAAACAGTGCTACAGGCACTCACCCTCTTGAAGGCTCTCTGGCCCCAAGTGGGAGTTTTGGTGGTGATGGGAGTGGGAGAGTCTTTAAATGGAGAGTCATTCCGTAGGCCTAAGCAGTACCCTCCACGAAGGTGTTCACAACATTGCTCGTGTTCTGGCTAGTTCCTATCCCAACCTGATGACAGTATTTATTCTGAACAGTGCAAAGAAAAAGAAGATGGCTGATAAAATCCTACCTCAGAGGGTGAGTGCGGCTAGAGAGGTCCTCCTGAAGGGATAGTGACTTTGCAAATAGAGGTGTCAGCTCTAGGGCCCAATCCTATCTTTCTGTTCCTAAGATTCGGGAGTTGGTACCAGAATCACAGGCCTACATGGATCTCCTGGCTTTTGAAAGGAAACTGGACCAGACTATTATGAGGAAACGACTAGATATCCAGGAGGCCTTGAAACGTCCCATCAAGGTAACCGGAAAGCACCAGGCAGGGAGGTTGAAGGGAGGGGACCCAGAAACCATCACCGTCACCGGGCTTAGGATGAAAAACCAAAGGCATAGCACAGCTCTCCTTGGCATTTAAATTGCATCTTCTCTTCTGCCTACAAACCAGGAATTACATTAGGAGCATAGGAGTAGAACAGCTGCCAGGGAGGGGGGCGGGGGAGCTTTCCACCGCTGTAGCACCAGAAATATACCCTGCCCGTGTTTTTCTATAACTGCTTGCTACCTCGGGAACCTGCCACTTGGCCTGATTTTGTCTCCCTGGTCCCCTGGTGCATTTACTTACACTCAGGCTCAGGTCAGGGCCTGTACACTTGTCAGTGGAGTCTTTACCCCCTGTAGTAAGCCAGCCTGTGAGGAGACATTCGGGAGTTTTAGGGACTCTTTACTACTGAAGCCCCACCATCAGTCCTGTTTCTGCCTTCCTCAGCAAAAACGGAAGCTGCGAATTTTCATTTCTAACACGTTCAATCCGGCCAAGTCGGATGCCGAGGATGGGGAAGGGACGGTGGCTTCCTGGGAGCTCCGGGTAGAAGGCCGGCTCCTGGAGGACGTGAGTTCAAGGTCCACTGTGGTTGGAGCTCAGGGTGGGAGCCCCTGGGAAGGAGCGGTGTTGTGTGGTCAGCAGGAAACCTGACTGGTGTTCACCACTCCTGCTGGGAGCTTCCGCAAGGGGGTTGGGGGTGCTGTGTTCCCTGCCTAGGAAGACAAAGGTCCTTTGTGTCTACTCCCACAGCTTCTCTGGTATCAAGTGGAGACCCTTATTGTGCTGGGGTCCGGTTTGTTGTTTACTTTGCTCTGGTGACGCTGCCCTTTGGATTTGGCAGCATCAGTGGATGGTTTCAGCCGTCACTCGTCCCACCACCCATCTGTGCTTAGCTCTGAGGCTGTGCTTCCTCCCCTAGGTCCTTGAGGTCATTTCTGTCTTCCCAGCTTTCGTTAGAGCTACCATAGTTTGCTTATGATGGTACCCCGAAGGCTTGCTCCGAGGGAAACATCAGACTAATGAGCACCCCCAAACTTTCCACCCAGCGGCCCGTTGCGGGGAGGCTCCATGTTCACTTAGTGCTCTGCACTCTGGTACTGTTTAACTGTGTGCGAGTGAGCTTGTTGGAGTACACTTTTGCTGGAGAACCAGAGCCTCCTTTGGGTAGTCCAGGCTATTTGCTGGTCATGTGTTCTGTCCAGATAAAGGCAGGTTTTGTTCCCCTGCCTTTGCCTGTGATTCATTTGCCCTCTGCTGTCAGGCTTTTCTCTGTTCCAGTGTGCTTTGTTATGTTAACGGTTTGGCTTAGCTTGCCTCCTTTCCCAGTGGGAAGTCAGAGACCCTGCCCTTGTTGTAGAACTGCTGTGGCCAGGACTGACTGACTGAGTGGCCACCTGGCCAGAATCAGAAGATATCTCAAGGGTTTTCTCCATTGGAGTTAGAAATTGCTTCTTAAGGAACTTTTTCCTGGGGACGTCTTTCTAGCCTTGTGTAACATAACACCCTCCCACCCCCAATCTCTTTTCTAGTCAGCCTTGTCCAAATATGATGCCACCAAGCAAAAGAGAAAGTTCTCTTCCTTTTTTAAGTCCTTGGTGATTGAACTGGACAAAGACCTCTATGGACCAGACAACCATCTGGTAGAAGTGAGTAGTTCTGCCTTCCAGGCCTTAACCTTTCCAGGGCATGATGGTCTTGGGAGCCAAGCTTGAGCAGATTAGCCCAGGGTTGGGGTTCCACCTTTGCAGTTTGTTTGTTGACCTCTAGGCGGCACTAGCTGTACTGAGTTGGGACCCAGGAGCTCTTGCTATCTGATTTGACCCACCTGTTGCTGTCCTGACTCCTGCCCCCAAAGAAAATTCTGGTGTAGTCGAGTTCTCTTACATTCTCAGCTGTCTCTGCATCTTGCTTATAAGTATTGGTGGGCTGTAGTTACTGACATGTTTTATTTTCCTGAGAGTACTTGCTGTAGTTAACTGGTTAACTAGTAGAGTACTAGTTTGTTTAGGTTACTGATCTGTGTCTTCCTTTTGGTCCCTGATCCTTTAGATTTATATTTCAGATAGCCAGAAATACCTAACAACACCTGGTTGTGCAATGTTTTGGAGGCTGTTTTAGCTGTTAGCAGCAGTGTTTGGGGACAGAAGCCCTGACTGGCCTAGTGTTCTGCATGAACCTAACCTGTCCTTTCTTTACCACTGTAGCTGCAGCCCCTTAACTCCAACCACTAAGAGACGTGGGAAGTAAGTCACAGAGTCGGTAGGAATCTGTCAAGCACTTGATTTGATAGCAGTAGAGTAGAGTGGCTCAGTGTGTGGACTAGTGTCAGCTCAAGTTCCAGCTCTGTCACATACTGAGTGTAATGTGCCGTAGACGCATAGACAGCTCGCCCTCAGTCAGTTGAAGCTACCTTAGGTTTCTGTGCCATGTACAATATTCATTTTGTGGGTAAAGTCATCACTGGAAATTGAAGCCATTTTAAATGCAGTCACCTCAGACAGAATTGGAAGGTTCTGCTTATGTAGACAATAATTCCAAAGCCATAAATGTTTTTAGAGATGCCTGGAGCTATTGATCTTCCCCAGTAGCCTCGGTAATCAAAGCTGAGTGTTCAGTTATCACAGACGCTCTTCCCTCCCACCCCAGCTCTTCCTCTGGAAGAGTACCCCCTGACACCTTCCTCTCTGTAGTGGCACAGGACCGCCACTACCCAGGAGACCGATGGCTTCCAGGTGAAGCGACCAGGAGATGTGAATGTCCGGTGTACGGTCCTGCTGATGCTGGATTACCAGGTATTCTTTGGCGGTGTGAAGGAGCCCAGCTTTCATGGCCATATTGCATGAGGGTCTGACTCGGAAGAGTTTGAGTCTACTCAGGAATGCTTTGCCACTATAGCAACAGCAAACATGTTTCTTCATCTTGTGTAACTTTGCCGTCCAGATCTACTAATGTTTGTTAGATTAACTGTGTGCTAAGCACCCCAGAAGACACATAGCAGCCTGTTAGCGTCATCTCCAGTCTTGCTTCTCTGCAGCCCCCCCAGTTCAAATTAGACCCTCGACTGGCTCGGCTCCTGGGCATCCATACCCAGACACGTCCAGTGATCATCCAAGCACTGTGGCAATATATTAAAACACATAAGCTCCAGGACCCTCACGAGCGAGAGTTTGTTATCTGTGACAAGTACCTCCAGCAGGTATGTGAAGGGCACATCCTATTTTGAGAGTCTTAATTGCACTGAAAGTGCCGATTTGTAGCTTTTTCTCTCCTCCGTCCTTCTCCCACTCTCCGTCTCCCTCAGATCTTTGAATCTCAGCGGATGAAGTTCTCCGAGATCCCTCAGCGGCTCCACGCCTTGCTTATGCCACCAGAGCCCATCATCATTAATCATGTCATCAGGTGGGTGTGCTGGACCCCGCCCCGCCCCGCCCGTGGACCAGCCTGTACAGCCAGTTGTCAGACTGCCAGAGGTCTTGTTAGATGTGCTTGTCTGTTTCTATTTAGATAGCATAAGCTCGTGACTGTATTAAAACCCACAGTGATACGAACCTCTGCTTGCCTGTTACTCTGTTCACCTTTGCAGGGCGTATGCCCTGAAGGTGACTGGTGTCTGGTGTGGCTGCCCACTCTTCTCTCTGGTTCATGCTAGAATGTTACTGGCTGGACATCAGCCAGCACTGTCATATTAGGGCTCTACTTCCCCTTGGAGACCTAGTCACCATCTCGTCACTGTGGTGGGAATCAGCAACCTCCTCTTTAAGAAAGACAGGGCTTCCAGTCTGACTCCAACTCCTGGTTTATTTTCTCATAATTTGGAAAATAAAGAACCATCCGCATAACCAAAAAAAAGAAAAGCTGGGCAGTGGTGGCGCACGCCTTTACCTTTAATCCCAGCACTTGGGAGGCAGAGACAGGCAGATTTCTGAGTTCGAGGCCAGCCTGGTCTATAGAGTGAGTTCCAGGATAGCCAGGGCTATACAGAGAAACCCTGTCTCAAAAAAACCAAAAAAAAAAAAAAAAAAAAGAACCATGCGCCTGTCAGATATCAGCTCTTGGTCTTTTTTGTTCCATGTTGCACCGTAAAGGCCTGTGTTTCTTCAGTCCCTGAGTCAGGTCCCTTGCCCTGTAGTCACGCCATAGCCAGTGCATCACGTCCACAGAAGCAGGACTCTGTTTTGTTGCTGTTTTTGTTTGTTTGTTTGGTTGGTTGGTTTTTGACAGGGTTTCTATGTAGCCTTGGCTGTCCTGGAACTCAATCTGTAGACCAGGGTGCCCTCAAACTCATGGAGATCTGCACACCTCTGCCTCCTGAGTGCTGGGATTAAAGGCGTGTGTCACCACTGCCAGCTTGGACTCCTATTCTTAAAACTTTTCACAAAATGCCTTTGGTGCTATTTGAATTTTATGACTTTCTTAAAACCAAGCTCAGACCAAGATGGTTCAAACAAGATGGTTCAGTGGGTTGAAGGCGCTCACTGCCGGGCCTGACAACCTGACACCCTGGAGCCCATGGGGTAAAGCGAAAGAACTGGTCCCGCAAATGGGCCTCTCACTTATAGAATGAGTAAATGCAATGAAAACCAGATTGAGTGAATCACAGTTTGTTACTCCTTGAGACTGGCTGTATGATACAGTGTGTCTACCGTAAGTACAGACAGACATCTGGAGATAACAACTCCATGCAGGTCTCAGAAGAGAGGTGTTGAGCATCTCTGCTGTGCCCTTTGACCTTTTGAACTTGCTTCTTTTTCCCCTCATCCTTGGACCATCTTTCTGACGTTGGCAAGTAGGTCTCAGAAAAAGCCACTCACTGGACCCTGTTGCTTTCCTCCCCAGTGTTGACCCAAATGATCAGAAAAAGACAGCATGCTATGACATTGACGTGGAAGTGGATGACACTTTAAAGACTCAGATGAACTCTTTCCTGCTGTCCACTGCCAGCCAGCAGGAGATCGCTACGCTAGACAACAAGGTAGGGGTCTCTGTCCACCCCTCCATCATAGCTCCTAGCTGCCTTTTGCTTTTTGGTTTTAACTGAAGATATAATTGATACCCAGAACCAGTGTGTGTCAGGTTGTGGGTAACATCCGGTGATAAGTGGAGGCAGGGTTACACGCATGCTTCAGATTCTGCCCGTTACATTTGGTTTTTGTTTTTAGCGTTTTGAGTTCATCTCTCCCTTGTAGACTAGGCTGGCCTCAAACACATGATGACTCTCCTGCATCATGCTCAACAGTGCTGAGGTTATAGAGAAAAGCCATGATGGCTCTGTGTATGAAGTGAGACCATGGGGGTTTTTTTGTTGTTTTTTTTTTGAGACAGGGTTTCTCTGTGTAGCCCGGGCTGTCCTGGAACTCACTCTGTAGACCAGGCTGGCTTCGAACTCAGAAATCCACCTGCCTCTGCCTCCCAAGTTCTGGGATTAAAGACGTGTGCCACCACTGCCCAGCGAGACCATGATTTTTAAAACTTGTGTCTGTACCCAGCACAGTAGGGTGGCAGTGGAAGCTCTTCCCGCTCTTCCTGCTGCCACCATTGATCCTGTTAACACTATAGGCAGAGTCGCTGTAGGCAAAGCCAAGTGCTGTGTGTGTGACCACCAGAGACAGTGTACGGGCTTTCCTAGGGGAGTAGAGCCAGGCGGTGGTGGCACACGCCTTTAATCCCAGCACTTGGGAGGCAGAGACAGGCGGATTTCTGAGTTCGAGGCCAGCCTGGTCTACAGAGTGAGCTCCAGGACAGCCAGGGCTACAAGAGAAACCCTGTCTCGAAAAACAAAAAACAAAACAAAAAAAAAACAAAGGAGAGTAGATACTGCAACTAAATTCTCAGGGGTGACGTGGAAGTTAATAGACAGAGAAGAAGCACAGTGGTATTTGGGGTACGGGAGGCAGAGGACAGTCCAGAGAGATAAAACAAGGTATTCGAAAATCCGAAGGGAGAATGAGCCAGGGGCATCCATGCAAGAAACAAAGACAGGATGGTGCTTCTTTACTCCTGCATCCCAGCACCTGGGAGCAGAAGCAGGAGTCGCACCACAAGTTCAGGGCCAGTCTTGCATACATAAAGAGTTCCTGGCCAGCTACAATTACAGATGACCTCAAAATCAGCAGAAGTATAAGGTGCCAGGGTGTGTTACTCAGGGAGAGGAAGCTTCTGGGGAATTAGGAGCCTGGTCATAAAGCTTCGATGTGGGAAAAGCACATGCAAACCTTCATGGAGGTACTGATGCTATTTGCATTAGCCAGTGGTGGAGAGAGTTGAAGAGGGGCAGATCTGGAGCAAAGTCCACCTTGGAGACTAGACTGATAGTCTGTGTGAGATGACAAGGTTCTAAGGCAAAGCTGCAGACTGAGTGGAGTTCGGATTTGAGAGTCAAAGGAACGTGGCCCCTGTTGAGTGGGGCTCAGAGGAGGCCTTGGGTGGAGAGTTGTCTGCACAAAGATTGAGAGGAGGAGGAGCAGCAGCAGTCAGGGGAAGGGTAACCACTTTAGTTTGGGAGATTTCAGCTGAGGGTGTCTTGAGATGCTAAGAGAGCATGTAGGTTTGTTGGAACAAAGCAGGTGATCAGTTGGTTTTCGTTTGTTGGTGCATGTTGAAGACGCTGAAAGCACAGCTTCCCTTACCTGGGTAGAGAATCAAGCACATTGCTTTTTGAAGGGTGCCAGAGGGCTATAGGAGCTCTTACGCCCAGTGGACTCTGGGCAGCGAGCCCTGCCCTGGTGTTTGGCTATGGCAGTGCCATCCTAGTCTACCTTTAGCCTAGAGCTTCCCTGACTTGAAAACAGAGTGTTCTTCTTCCTTTCAGATCCATGAGACAATAGAGACTATCAACCAGCTGAAGACCCAGCGGGAGTTCATGTTGAGCTTTGCCCGAGACCCTCAGGGTTTCATCAATGACTGGCTTCAGTCCCAGTGCCGGGACCTCAAGGTAAACACCTACAAAAGGCCCAAAGAGCTTAGGGAGTTCAGAAAGCTGGCTGAAGAACTGAGGGACCACCTTTTTTTTTCCCCAGTACATCTCAGGGTCCATTCTATGGGGAAATAGAAGCAGGACCATCAGGAGTATAGTCAGCACTTCCCAGTGTTGTCTCTGGACACCCAGCTGTTGGGACTAGAACTGAATGAAGATTTGGGCTCTGTTCTCCTACAGATGTATTCCATTGGGAAAACACAGGCTAGTGTGACTAAAAAGTAGTAAATCAGGGCCAAACAGACTGGCATCAGTAAACTTGTACAGAGTGAGGGACACAGATGAAGCGAGAACTGCTGAGGAAAGCACGGGAAGTGGAGTTGAAGATGCTTCCCAGGGAGAAGAGCATCAGAAGGCCAGGCAGGAACATGTGCCCGTGTGGCATGCCATAGGCGCTTGACTCATTGTGACTGCTGTGACCAGTGTTGACACTATGCTGTCTGCTAGCTTCTGGTGACCCTGGGTGTCCCTCAGCTCAGGCCTGCTGTCTTCATGTGTCTTCACATTGTGTCTGTGTATCTGTCTCTGTCTACATTTCCCTCCTTTATAAGGACACCAGTTATACTGGATTAGGGACAATCCCAATGAGCTCATCTTAACTTGACCATCTGCAAAGACCCTATTTCCATATCAGGTCACATTCACAGGTACCGGGGAATTAGAATCTCAGCATCTTTGGCGGGGGCTGGGGGTGGGCAAGGGGTACAGTTCAGCTGAGAGCAGACGTCAAAGCAGGAGCCATGTTGTCCTGTCCCCCCCTTCTCCCTCAGACGATGACTGATGTGGTGGGTAACCCAGAAGAGGAGCGCCGTGCTGAGTTCTACTTCCAGCCCTGGGCTCAGGAGGCTGTGTGCCGATACTTCTACTCCAAGGTTAGTGCTGTGCCTGAGGCACACAAGGGAAGTGACACAGGCAGGATCAGTGGTGTTGGCTGCCAGCCTTTGGTGTCTCGAGCTTGCATCCCTGTTTTCTCTGCAGGTGCAGCAGAGGCGGCAAGAGTTAGAGCAAGCCCTGGGAATCCGAAACACATAGGGCCTCTCCGGCCCTAGCGTGGCTGCACCGATTCCTTGGGCCCTGTGCTGTCTGCCTCAGTGTACCTGTCTTGGTCTTGCTTGAGGCATTCCAGGAGATGCTGTTGGCTCCAGGACAGTGTCACAATGAAGAGGGTGTCACATTTCTGTCTCACAGTCACCTGTTATCCTTTCCTGCACCCCAGCCTCCCACCTCAGCTCCTCCCACCAAGCTCCCATGTGCCTCTACCTCCCTATCCTACATAGGACCTCTAGATAGTGTTAGAGAACCATAGTGGTAATGAGTGCTCTGAAGTGGTGGGGCCTCCTGAGGTCCGATGGTCTTCAGGGAGACCAGCTACACTGATCCTGCCTTGCCAGGAGACCCAGGCCTTGGGAGCCGTCCCCCTCTGAGCCTCAGGCCTAGGGCAGGCTGTAAGCTAGCTGACCTTGGCCTCCTGGTAACCTGACTTCTTCCCTTTCCTCCACAGGTTGGAGCAGATTCTTCTTTACTTCTTGCCCTCTAGCACTAAAGGAGCCCAGGTTCTTGGGCTTCACTGAGCCCCAGGTTGGTCCCTGCCCTCTGGACTTAACCTGCTGTCTCAGTGCTGTCTGACCCCTTAGTGGGGTTCGTGTCAGTATTGGAGTGTGTTTGAACTGTTGCTCCCCCACACACTCGCGTAGCTGCCCGGGATAGGACTCCCCCACCCCTGCCCTAGCCCATGGTGTTTAGGGTGGGATCTTGCCTTTCCTTGTCATTCCCAGCAGAGACTGTTCCTTCCTGCTGTTAGAGAAGTGGCTTGTTCATTCACTCCACCCTGCCCCCTCCCGTAAATGGAGAAACAGGCCTGAAATCAAACGGGTAAAGCCCTAGGCCGTCCCTGTCTTCCTGTCCCATGTCTGCCCAGTTGAACCCACTGGTGGCTTCTAGGGCACTGAGGAGTAAAAAGCGCCTAGGGCTGGAGAATAGGTCTGAATGGGTTTGTGACTCCCCACCCCCGCCCTCAAAGCTTCAGACCCCTCAGGTAGCAGCAGGACGTGTGATCTCGGCCCCTTAGGACAGATGGTCTTGCATCTTCCAGGGACGCCTCAGATTCTTCCAGGTTTTGTCACCAGGAGTTAGCATGTCCCAGGCTCGCAGACAACACTGCAGGGTGGGAGACAGCTGGGCACAGGGGTATTCCGTTGAGCATGGGCTCTGAACCCACAGAACTGACAAAGCCCCTGCTTCCCCACCCCCACCTCAGGCTCCTGCGAGCAGTGTTGTGCACCCTTCCCTGCCTGTTCTGTACTGGGGACAGCAGTCTTCTCCCTGTCCTCCCCATGTCCTGTATCCACCCCTCCCCTTGGAAAGTCCTCCCCACAGTGACACTGGACAACCCTGGGGCAGCTGAGCCCCAGCCTGGCTTCTGGCTGGAAGCATGATGAGGAAACTCAGCACTCCCACAGTGTCCTGTTGATAACTGTTTTTATTAACTGAATTGTGTTTTGTTTTGTTTTTTTTCATGGACCAAAATTTTTTTTGTACTGTCTCCTTACTGATGTCACCCAGTTTTAATAAAAGACTTCTGAAGAGCGGGTCCCCACTGTCTGTGGGGTTGCTGTGGGTCCCTGCTGTCTGGGGTGGGGGCGGGGGGGTCGCTATTGTAGTGGCATCTTCCCTGCCCAGCGCCCTCTTACTTGACAAGTGTTTCTTGAACACTGATGTTTGCCAGTTGTGCCACGCTCTGGGGTCTGGGGAAATGAGTCTTTTCCCTGAGGACTCTGGGTCTTACCAGAGGTTTGTGACCTCAGCAATGCTCTTGGGATAGTTGCTCCCACCTCCATCAGGATCAGACAAGGCAGTGACATTGCTGGTGTCTCCCTTGTCCTTGAAATCTCTAGGTCACTTGCTGGCTGGAACAAGCTGTCCTTGGCATCTGTGGTCCCTTGAGGTTGTTGAAACTAGGCTCTGCTCTCTCTGGGGTACATGTCCATCCAGCTGTTGCCAAGGCCCTGGTGACAGCAGGTATCTGTTTTCCATATAATCCCACCAGATGGACTGATCTCGTCCTTTTTGAGGTTCCACGTACAGCCCTAAGATACCAGGGATTTCTTTCTGTTACATTCCTGTGATGAGGGTCTCTGTATGTAACCAAAGGCTGACCTTAAACTCACTATGTGTGTCATTACAGTGCTAGTGTAAGAAGTCTGTTCTTCAACTCAGTGTGGAATGGCTGCTTTAGTCCTGTGTTGAGTAGATAGGGCTGCCTAGCTGGCTGCTGACATGATTCCCCTTGGAAAAAGCATGAAATGCATGTGGTTCTCCCTGCTTCCACTGGGGGCTCACAACTTCCTACTGCACCCCTGTCCAGGAAGATGTGGAACATTGGATAAACTACCATATCCTGCAGTCACAGCTAAAAATCTTACCCATTCATGCAGCGCATTGACACGTGCCTTTAATCTCAGCGCTAGGGAGGCAGAGGCAGGAGGGTCTCTGAGTTCCAGACCAGCCGAGATTACAAAGACCCTATTTCACAAAAAATAAAATCTTACCCATCGAGTAGCTGGGTGTCTGCTAAGCAGTGTTGTCTGCTGCCAATCTAGAACATACTGGTTTCTCTGAGTTGCGGGGGTAAAAAAGAGTTGTAATAACTGGGAACAGAGAAAGCAAGCGGGTATCGAGGCACTGAGCTGGCATCTGTTTTTACCCAGGCTAATTGCACGTGTAATGAGAGGCTGATGAGTCATCAGTTCCAAGCAGATAGCATACAGCTTGCTCCTGGAGAAGCTCTGGTGGTACAGACAACTTCCTGTAACGAGCATTCCCTTTATTCCTGTGTTGGCCACGTGCTTTGTCTCTCTACACAACCTACTAGGATGGAGGGGCAAAAAGAGACGGGGGTATTTAGGCAAAAACAAGGCATCCATTTCAGGCATAAATGCCCATTCTTTAGGGTTCCTATGATATGTGCCAGGGACAGGAACGTCCTTTCTTCTCCACCCCTTGTAATCAGTGCTCCCAGCTGGCAGCCTGGCACTAGAACCCTCATCGTAGTGCCAGTGTGATAAAGGAGTGGTCTGTGGGAGGCTAGCTCCGCATTAGCCAGAATCTGATAGAAGAAAAAGACATCTACTGATTGATTTTGCGTTTGTCCCCATCATAAAGACTGCCTGGCTCTGTGACCACGATAGGCTGCCTCTGTGTAATCTCCAATCTGGAAAAAAAAAAAAAATGCTTCCAGTCTTGACCTCCTACCCACTTTTCCTTCCCACTGGCGGCACTCCCCTCTACCCTAGTGCTGATTACTGTTATTGGCCAGTGCTAGCCTGGGGGATGACAACACGCCATTAGCGGTGTGCCAAAGCCAGGAGGTCTGCACATGAGCATACAGTGGCTGATGTCTGCCCTGTGGGTCAAGGTGCAGCACTGGAGAGCGAGGAGCTCACGCTGCGCTTTCCAGAGTGGCTTGCAAACCCAAGCTCCTCCTCTCAAACAGATGTCCCTGGATGCCTTGCAGCCCAAACTGCTGGATATGGGCCTGCCATTCTCCCCCTCCCCCAAAGTAATACACGCTCATCAGAGACCACAAAGCTCCAGAGACATGGCTACCCTTGAGTTTAGAAGCTGCTGCTGTAACTGGTTTCTCTTCCCCGCCTGTCTAGTGCCTATAAACTAGCTATTTAACTTAAGGGTCCCTGTAGGATAGGCAGAGCCTGAGAGAAGAAATTGAAGGAAGATCAAGCTTTTCCAGGACCATGTGCTGGCCACCACCTTCTGCCCTTCCTGAAGCTTGGAAGGACTGTGGGCCACGTGGCATCAGTGGCCTTTACCTTTGACCTACCTTCCTTCTGTCCTTCCTTCCTTCCTTCCTTCCTTCCTTCCTTCCTTCCTTCCTTCCTTCCTTTCTTCCTTCCTTCCTTCCAGAGACCTTCAAATGGGGATTATCTGAGGTCAGGGCTTACTGAGTCCCTGACCTGTGAGTAACCAAGATGGCCTTGTTCTTTTTGGTTTTCCAAGACAGGGTCTCTTTGTGTAACCCCCACTGTCCTGGAACTCACTCTGTAGACCAGGCTGGCCTCAAACTCACAGAGATCCACCTACCTCTACCTCCCAAGTGCTTCGATTAAAGGCGTGCACCACTATGTCCAGTTTCTCCCTGGATATTTTATCCTTGGTTGGGGATACACCCAAGCAGCCCTTTACCTTGTATGTGGTATTATCCCTAAAAGGCATTCACATCCCTTGAGCCTCTCACCCAGAGTCTCTGGTGGAGCTACCATCACTGGAGCGAGTGCTAGCGAACAAAACTGGAACAGCTGAGGATCTGGGGGAGGCACGTGCTAGCAAAAGCGATGAGGTGTCTGCCTTTGAAAATGTCCCCACGCTTGTCACTGATGCTAGTGCCTTTTTTTTTTTTTTTTGGAGACAGAGTCTCACTCTGGCCTCGAACTCATCAAGACCCTCTTGTCTCTGCTTCCCAAGTGCTGGAATTAAAGACATGCACCACCATGCCCAGCTTATTTCAGCGCTGGAGACTGAAGGCATAGTGTGGACTGTTTCTTGACTAGACTCAAGACGTAGGTGGGGAACTAAGCTGAGGCCAATCCAGGGAAGAAACTGGCCAGCACCGTCAGCTGCGAGCCCGAGAGGAAAAGCTGGCCCGGCCTCAGCCTCAGTCCTGTTCCCCACCTGTCTGTACCCTTTACTCCCCTTTCTCCCGGCCAGACTCCCTGTCCCTGGGTGCCAGCCTCTGGGCCACCTCAGGGGCGGAGCTTGGCTGCACCCACGTGTGGTGGAGTTAAATACTCGGGAGCCCACACCCGCTGGGGCAGAGAAGCAAGAAGCAGCACCATGGCAGGCAAGAAAGTCTGCATTGTCGGCTCCGGCAACTGGTAAGCGGTTCTGTGAAGGGCATGGGGGGAGGGAAGGTTTCTCCGAGGGCTGAGGGGCTCCCCAGAGGGAGGCTGGGTGAGCAGGAAGCAGGCAGAGGGTAGGAAATGCCCTCAGGAGCTGGCTGGACTCCTGCTGCCAGTGCTTACGGTGCACAGGACAGACTGTGCCCAGCCTCCTGGCTCTGCCTGCCTGGGCAGCTGCACCTGTTCGCCATAGGAAGGTGAGCAGAGTGCTGTTGCCTTCCCTGCCCGCGAAGCTGCCCGTGTAGTGTTGGGAAGGCTAGCCCAACCTCCCCAGCAGCAAAGACTGGGTAGACTGAACCTTCTGTCTATTGCCAGTTGTGGGAGGCACATTTATCATAGGCGACCGGGGGTGGGGGGTGGGGTGGGCGGAGTGAAACAAGAAACGGGAGGCAAAAAAAAAAAAAAAAGCCAACAAGCTTCTTGAGGGGCTACCCCTCCTCCCTCTCACCCTACTCCACTTTCCTGTGTTTCCTCTCGCGCCAGGGGCTCAGCCATTGCCAAGATCGTGGGTAGCAATGCAGGCCGGCTGGCACACTTCGACCCGCGGGTGACCATGTGGGTTTTTGAGGAAGACATCGGGGGCAGAAAGCTAACTGAGATCATCAACACACAGCACGAGAATGTTAAATACCTGCCGGGGCACAAGCTGCCCCCCAATGTGGTGAGCTCCAACTCGCTGTGAGAAAAGAGAGAGAGAGAGAGGCCAGGAAGGGGTATGCTGGAGTCAACAGTCAAAAGTGACTTCGAGGTGCCTCCTCCCTAGAGGAGTGGAGAAGGCCACTTTAGGCGCCACCTGGCCTGGTGGAGCAGCAGGTGGGCTGCTCTAGGCCTGGAGTACCCCCATGCAGCCCCTAAATTACTCCTTCGAACTCTTTGGAATCTGAATGTACCACCCTTTAGAGGTGCTTAGGTGGGAAAAGGGGGGGTTGGTCTCCGTGACAACCAAAGGCTGGTTCTCAGGCTCCTGGACTCGGGGTCCAACTTCCCATGCCTGCCGTGGACTCTAATCTTGTTACTCATTCACCGGTTATTAGCAGATTTGAAGGCTGATCGTTGGACTTTTGGTCTTTGGTCAAATCCATATGGTGCTCTCTTCACCCAGAAAGGGGGGATAGGGAATCCACAGGGAGACGGTGCATCCCGCTGCCAAGTTAGGGCCCCTAAGACACAGTGATGAAATCTTAGTTGACCTCTTCCTCCTGCCAAGCTTAGGCCGCCTTTGGCTGTCTTCACTGACCCATAGCCAAGGACTAAGAGTGTGGTTGTGTGAAGGCGTGTTCTAGGAAGCCTCAGTGACCCAGGAGAGCTAGGCACAGAGAACACAAGAAGTTCTGATATTTCCAGTTCAGTCCCAAAACCCCTCCCTCCACTGACACTGGCTTGAAGATATTCTGAAAGGGGTCCCCTTTGGGACCAGGTCCAGGCACATGAGCTTCTGCTCTTCCCACAGGTGGCTGTCCCAGACGTGGTCCAGGCTGCAACAGGTGCTGACATCCTGGTTTTTGTGGTACCCCATCAGTTCATTGGCAAGATCTGTGACCAGCTCAAGGGCCACTTGAAGGCCAATACTATTGGCATATCTCTTATTAAGGTACCAGGAACACCTTGGTGTGTCTGGGGGTGGAGTGTAGCTAACTGTTGTGGGGTTTGGGGGTAGATGGAAGAGCACAGAAAAGAATATACAGAAAAGGCCCGAGGACCCCAGAGATGGGAGAGATTGGCTTTGGAGAGAGTAAAGAAAGCAGTTGGGGCTGGATGTGTGGCTTAGTGGTAGAGAATTTGCCTAGCATGAGGTCCTGAGTTCAATCCCTAGCACCAGAGAGGGAGGGGGAGGGAAACAGCGAGAGAGAGAGAGAGAGAGAGAGAGAGAGAGAGAGAGAGAGAGAGAGAG
>NW_021620574.1:553951-608763 GCF_004785775.1 Grammomys surdaster | reverse complement strand
GAGAGAGAGAGAGAGAGAGAGAGAGAGAGAGAGAGAGAGAGAGAGAGTCAGCTGCTGGGTTACTTAATGAAGAAAAGATAGCTTTGGAGGCAGATGTCTTAGGAAGCGTGTTGGGGTGTCTAGAAGGTTCCTTAGGGGTGTAAGGAGTCCCATACTTCTAAGAGGTAGGTTGGATAAGAGTGCGTGGGAGGGGGTTTGCTGAGATGGGTTGGTCACTGCTATCTGCTGTCCTCACAGCAAGTCTAGGCTGGGTGGGATTGTGGCAGGACCTCCGGAGAGGGGCACAGATGGTCCTGAAGGACAGCTTCCCTGAGCCCCACCCTCTGCCCAGGGGATAGACGAGGGCCCCAATGGCCTGAAGCTCATCTCTGAAGTGATTGAGGAGCATCTCGGCATCCCCATGAGCGTGCTGATGGGAGCCAACATTGCCAGCGAGGTGGCCGATGAGAAGTTCTGTGAGACGACCATCGGTGAGAGCCCTACCTGCTGCCCAAGTCCTTAGCTATCTCTCCCGCCACAGCGCAGGGGAAGAAGAAAGCCTCCAAGGAGAGGAGAGGCTGGGACATCCAGGGATAGGGCTGTGAGTCTGGCTTTGGCCAGTGTGCAAGGGACAGTTGAGATGTCACTTGTGCCATGCAGTTGTCGTCCCAGCTTCTCAGGAGACTGAAGCCCAGCAGTTCTGGGCCAGCCTAGGCAACACAGCAAGAGCCCAACAGACGAACTTAAGGATCAAAATAAGAGGTTGTCCCTCAAAACTTTACCCCTTCTCTACTTTAGGCTGCAAGGACCCGGCCCAGGGACAGCTCCTGAAGGAGCTGATGCAGACACCCAACTTTCGTATCACTGTGGTACAAGAGGTGGACACAGTGGAGATCTGTGGGGCCTTGAAGGTGAGAGAACACAGAGACAGCCTCAGGGTGAAGAGAAGCCCGCCAGCTTGCCCAGCTTAGCTCCTCCAGGTTGCTGGAACCAGCTCTTGCACTTGGGCAGCCTCTCCTTTGCCCCATACACAGCAAAGCATCCAGGCTTACTGATTCTTAACCATCCAGCAGTGGGTCCTTCTTCCACTCCCCTTGGATCTCCTTTGTGATGTACGTAGCCCTGAGTCCATGTAAGGGTCCAATGTGAAGAGATGTCCGGGTTAATAGGACACAAGGTGTTCAGAGTATAAAGAATTGATGGCCAGAACTATGGTGGCATGTGCCTTTAATCCCAGGACTCAGGAGGGGCAGGCAGATCTCTGTAAGTTTGTGGCCAGTTAGGACTACATAGTGAGATCCTATGGAGAGGGGGTGGGTGGGTATGACTCTCACAGGGAATGTCATGGATAAATATGAGATAAAAATTAAGGAAAGGCGCCGGGCAGTGGTGGTGCCCTCCTTTAATCCCAGCACTTAGAAGGCAGAGGTAGGCAGATCTCTGAGTTGCAGGTCAGCAAGGCTGGAGATGACTCTGTTTGTAAAGTGCTTGTCGTCACACAAGCCCGAGGACTTGAGTTGACCCCCCAGAACCCATGTTGAAGAGCTAGGCTCAGTGGCACACTGGTAACTTCACCAGTGAGGAAGCCGAGGAATGAGGTTCCTGCAGCCTGCTGCACAGACAGTCAAGCTCGACCTGTGAGCTCCAGGTTCACCGAGAGATGCTGTCTCAAAACCAAGGTTTTCTGGGCATGGCGAGGCGTGGCTTTAGTCCCATCACTCAGGAGGCAGAGGCAGGTGGTCCTCTGTGAATTTGAGGCCAGCCTGGTCTACACAGAGATTTCTAGGCCAGCTAAAGTTACAGGGTGAGACCCTGTCTGGCAAATTAATAATAATGGTATTATTACAGTGGGGAGTAACTGAGGAAAACCATGTCAATCACTTCCACACATATGGGCACACAGATATAGCTACACATCCACACACACAAGCATGCATATGCACAGACACGCACATACACACACACACCACATGCACACACTGCATGCGTTCACACACGCACACACATGCACGCGCACACGTGTGCACATGCACGCACATGCACGTGCACACACAAATGGGCGTGGGAAGGCACACACTACATGGGAAAGCAGGAAGCGGAGGACTTGGTTTAAGAGGCCACATCATAGTTCACTGATGGGTGTGTCACGGCTGATACGGGCAGCACAGGGAGGTGCAGAAGGCTCCAAGCAGACCCTCTGGAGAGGCAACAGTCTCACCCATGTCTCTACACCTCAAAGAATATAGTGGCCGTCGGGGCTGGCTTCTGTGACGGGCTTGGCTTCGGTGACAACACCAAGGCAGCGGTGATCCGGCTGGGGCTCATGGAGATGATCGCCTTCGCCAAACTCTTCTGCAGTGGTTCTGTGTCCTCCGCCACCTTCCTGGAGAGCTGCGGGGTCGCTGACCTCATCACGACCTGCTACGGGGGGCGGAACCGCAAGGTGGCAGAGGCCTTCGCTCGAACCGGAAAGGTAGGCAGGGAGACGTCAAGGTGGGAGAGGGGTGATCTGGTGTGGAGATCTGGGGGGAGGTGGCCAGGCAGCCAGACCCTGTCTCAGAACGGACAGGGACTGGAATGGGGCTCGGTGGTAGAGCACTTGCCTGTTCCGAGTCTGCGTGAGGCCCTGGGTTTAACCATGGGAAAGGAGAGATTGTTTGGAACAGGGGCTATTTCTCCTCCGCCCCGTCAAGATCCCACCTCCCACCCCACCTTCCTGCTCAGACCACGCCCTCTCCCACTTCCCTTCTCACGGCATCCTCTTCACAGTCCATTGAGCAGCTGGAGAAAGAGATGCTGAATGGGCAGAAGCTACAGGGGCCCCAGACAGCCCGGGAGCTGCACAGCATCCTCCAACACAAGGGCCTTGTGGACAAGTGAGTATTTGCCCTTGGGGGAGGAGTCACAGGTTGGTTGCCGCCCCCTTCCCCAGGCTTCTTGAACCCCACACAACCTGTGGGATGGACAGAGAGAGCTTGGAGCTTCTGGGGTGCTGAGTATCTGCTGCTAGTTCACCCTCTGTCCACTTGGCCCCGCCTACATGGCCTCCCCTTTCTCGGCTCTTTCCTCCTTATCCCCACTCTAGGAGGCTGGAGTTCCAGGACGGGAAAGCTCACCTGACTGCCCTACCTTTTGGTTCATTCCCCTAAAACCACCATTTCTGTCCCCGCCCCCTGTCCTGGGTGCTGAGGAGGATGGGCTCTGCTTCAGGGCGCTCCTTTCCGGGTAGAACAGGTTCAAAAGAGCAACTCTTGGCTTTGGTACTGGGAACAGCCAAGCAGGATGACAAGAAATAGCTGGCTTATTATACCAGCATATAAAACATAAACTACACCTTTGCTACTTTATCATACTGGACCCATTTTACAACCAGTGACACTGAGGTCCAGAGAATTAAATGGGTTACTTGTCAAAAAGCAAAAAAAAAAAAAAAAAAAAAAAAAATTTAAAGCCTGTGACTCAGACAAATGAGTGCTGTACGCTAAGGATCAGGGATAGCAACCTAACCCGGAATCCCAGGGCCAGGAATTCAGATTCCTGGTGGGGGTAGCAGCTGAGAGCTGGCATCTGGCTGAACTCCCAAGGTGGGAGGCTAGGGAAGTGGTGAGTTAGCCTTGAGTCTGGACCCAGGGTGGGCATGAGGGTTGAGGGTGGACTGAGGGTAGGGAGGTAAGCCGAGGCTCTTTCTCTCTCTAGGTTTCCCTTGTTCACTGCGGTGTACAAAGTGTGCTACGAGGGCCAGCCAGTGGGTGAATTCATCCGCTGCCTGCAGAACCACCCAGAACACATGTGAATGGAGCCAGGGCCCAGGACAGGCAGCTCCCTTTGCCCCAACGGAGACAAGCAGGAGCGTGTGACACCCATCATCAGGACGGTCTCCGGGACTCCCCATCCAGCAGAGTCCTCACCGAGGGACCCTGAGGACAGGAGGCTATGGGGCTCCGCTACACACTTGGAGGTGCCGAACTGCTGCTGAACCCGCAGCCTGTCGCAGAATCCAAGTTTCCTCGCCGTCCTCTGGGAAGTGTAGAACTAAGCCCCAGGTCTAGGGGTGGGGTTGGGGGAAGGGAAGGCGCCAAGTCAAGGGCTGCTGGTTGCTGCCTCACACACACCGGGAAACTGTCCCAAGTCCCATTAAGTGACCGAAGAAGTACTTTAGCCAAATGAGAGATGAGGCAAAGGCTGCCAAGGGAAGGGTCTGGATGTCTGAGCTGACACAGATCCCAGAGACCCTTTGGCTGACCTCTGACCTCTGCCAGGCCCCACGCAACGTCAATGATCTCACTGTCTGCTAACAAAATACAAAGCTCTCAAAAAACTCCCTTCTAACTTCTCCTAGCAACATTTGCGTCCTCAGAAGCCTCTGCTTCCCCTTCCCTCCCCCCCCCCCCAGGCTACTCTGGCACAAGAGTTGCTCCACACTGGCATCTCTGGCCCCGGGGCACTCCATTCTTCCCAGAGACTTCCTGGTTCCTAGGGCTTTGTTTGCCAGGACCTCCCCACCCTGCGTGACCTTTCCAAGCTTTCCCTTGCCTGCACCCAGCTGCCAGCACCCTCTTTGGGGAGCAGGAACTTAATCTGCTGACTGAGCTACACTTTTTTTTCACAGCAGGCTCAGATGGCTCAGGCTCCCCTGACCTTCCTATTCATCCACCTCCCCAGACAGGAGCTCTGGTTGGGAGAAGTCTCCCCCTCCGACTGCTGACACTTTAAGAAAAAAAAAAAAAGGCATCTCTACCCCATATCTTTCTTCTCAGGGTCCTCACCCACAAAGCCACTCTCTCCAGAGTTACCACCAACTTCATGTCTAACAGAATGTAGGATTCATAGCTCATCTTCCTCAGCTCCTTCAGCCCATACTCTTGACTCTACCCTTTCCTCTTGCCCAAGCCAGTAGTTCTCACACAGCGGGGAGCGCTACCCAGCATCTGTAGGCTCGGAGCCAAGGAGCAGCTCAGAAGTTCAGTAGCTTTCCACAATGGTTGGCGGGTCTTGATAGCCCAAGGCCAGCTGTCCTTGGAACGAGGTCCTAACCATACTCATCAGGAGCTTGGGAACTCGAGGGAAGGACGAGGAAAACAGCCTGCCCTAGGGTGAGGGAAGAGCAGAGGGGGATGGGAGTATGCTTTGCACTGGCCCTGTTCCAAGGTTGGGTGGCAGCAGGAGAATGTCACAGATCAGCAGCCTGGAGCCCTAGCTATAAATAGTCCCTGGGATCTGAGAGGTTTCTCTCTCCACCAGGGGTCTCCATTTCGTGTGTGGCAGCAACTGGCACACCGTGGCTCTGGCCAGCTTGATATTAAACTAACACACTAAGGTGCCAGGTCCCTCTCTGCTCCTAGCCTTTAAGAACTTGGTCTTACCAATGAAGGTCAGAGCTGTCGGGTAAGGTGAAGAGGGGGGAGCCTCGTCATCGATCCTGACTGGGCAGGATCCCTCCCACTCACGACTCACTGCAGAGCTGTTTCCCAGGAGGTTGGAGCGGGATGCAGACAGATTCCAACACTTAACCTATGTTTGCTCAGCCAGTCAACTGTGAATCTGAGGCCTTCTGTCAGGCCACTTGTCTACCCAATAAAGTGTGGTTTTTCCAGAAACTGGAAGAGTTGGGGGGAGTTTATGTGGCAGTGTGTGGGGTCATGCATGTTTTACTCAACGTAAGTAAAGAAGTGGAAAAAAAGATCATCACTATTTAATAGCAGCCACATTCATCAATCAGCACTGGCGTCCACTCTGCTCCCTCCTTTCTCCCCTCTTCCTCTCCCGCCCCGCACCCCCCCTTCACTCTTGCGCCTAGTATCCCCTCCTCCACCCAAGCTGTCAGCCAGTCTTCCCGTGCTTCTTGGAGGCTCTGTCACGTCGCCTACCTACGAGGAGGAGGAGGAGGTCGCGCACAAGGCAGAAACATTAGCGATTCCCCCCTCCCCCCTCCGCCCCCCACACCCGTTCTGTAGCCTCTCTAATGCTGGTCCAGTCCCTACCTGAGGTCGGCCACCTCTGGATCACCCTGTAAAGGACCGCTCCGGACACTAGGGGGCGCGCGGCCCATCGCTGGAGGATTCCGAGGATCTACCTAGCTACAGTTCACGTCACTGATCCTAGACTGCGGATTGGCTAATTCTGAGCTAAAAATTTTCCGGTTTTCCAAGGAGCGCTCTTGATGGAGCAGAACCCCCAGAATTCAATGGGTCTTTTCGAGAGGAAGACTAGACTGAGCGTGCGTAAGAGGGAGGTGGAAACCGGAAGTTCAAGGCGGGCTCTCGCTTTAGTGGGCGAGTTTTCGCAGCGGGGTCCGGGGCCGGGCTGTGCAGCAGTAGCTGAGGCGCTCGGCGTTGCTGTCAGACTCTCCCTGCGGCGGCCGCGCGACTCTGCGAGTGGCAGACTGAGCAGGGACCGCTCTGCTCTGACGCGGCGGAGCTGCAGCCTCCAGGTAGGGCGCGGGCCGGACGGCCAAGCTCCCCTGCCTCCCCGCGCTCCCCTGCTCGGCGCACCGCGCCCCTCCGCTGCCCTGACCCCTGCCCTCCGCTCGGCGACCCCTGCTCCGCGTCCCTCCTCCTCCCCCCTGTCCCCCGCACCGCACTCCCCTCCACTCCCCTGCTCCGAGCACCGTGTGTCCTCGGCCTGTGCCCTTGAGAGCGCTCGGCTCCGAGCGCTGTGCTAGCTCCTGCCGGTCCCCGGCAGTCATGGCCTTACCGCCTTCCTGGCGTGACTACGGCCTGGCTGTCCTCCCTTCTAAATCTGCTCGCCCCAACCCCACAGCCTTCTGCCAGCTCTTCACGCTCCCTCAGAGCCGCTTCTCTCCGGCCCTCTCTACCACCTCTGATCTAACAGGATATGGGTGGGGTTCATAGCTTACCTTTATAGGCTCCATTAGTCAGAAGTTGTTTTCTGCAGACACCAAGTATCTCCTAAGAGAACTAAAGACACAGGCTAAGCTCCGGTGGTTTTAGGGTTGCGGTTTTTATTTTTTTGTGCGTTTGGTTCACTGGGCAATGTTTCAGATCGACCCCAGAACTGGGCGAGCTATCATGAGGGGCTCTGAATTTTGCAGAAACATGAGCCTTGAGTTTCTCTCAGCATTTAGAGGGCAGAAAATCGAAGAGTCACATAAACCCTTGCAAACTGCACGGCGTTTATCATGATTATTACCATGTTTTTCTTGTTTTTCTGAAACCTACAGTTCATTTGTACATTTCTTTCTTTTTCTTTTCTTTTTTTTTTTTTTTTTTTTTTTTTGAGACAGGGTTTCTCTGTATAGCCTTGGCTATCCTGGAAGCTCTGTAGACCAGGCTGGCCTCGAACTCAGAAATCCACCTGCCTCTGGCTCCCAAGTGCTGGGATTAAAGCCGTGAGCCACCACTGCCCGGCCCATTTGTACATTTCTTAACAGCTTCTGTAAAGGATGGCCCATCAGATGAAAACCTTTTGCCAATCTCAAGAGTTTCTTTTATTTCCAAAGTTATTCCTTGTTCGTGGGCTTCTAATTTCAGGGTTTTGTTGTTTTTGTTGTTTGTTTATTTGTTTGTTTTTGAGGCTATCCTGATTTGCTTCTGTTTGTTTTAACCCCTTCCCCTCCCCCCCCTTTTTTTTGGACAGGGTCTCATGTAGCCATACTGGCTTGGGATTCACTAATAGCTAAGGACGATTTTAAATTTAGGATCCTCCTGCCTCCACAACCTGAGTGCTGGGATTCCAGCATATACCACATGCTCTGTTTAATGCAGTTCTAGAGATTGAACCTCTGGTTTTGTGCCTGCTACACCGAGGTACATCCCACTTTAAATCATACTCAGATCTTCTTGATCAGTGAATGAGACAAAACCAGCCTTTCAGCAGCGTGAAGCCCCTCTGGCACTTTGCAGGGAGGACCCCCTGGGTCTCCTTCACCCCTCCCCCCCAAAGTCTATCTTCAGGTCCTAACGTGAGGGTAGAATGTGACTACCATAATAAGCAGTCTGATTAAAATATGGTTCTGAGGCTGGAGAGATTACTCTTCTTCCAGAGGACCCAGGTTTGATTCACAGGACAGTCTGGGTTGGCTGGTCACTTTTTAAGCACGAATAAGAAGAGCCTGTATTAGCTCTGATGGCATCCTATACACCTGTTTCCAGCCTTCTGTACCTCAGGTGTAGACGTTTTCAGTCAGAGCTCTGAACTGCCATGCCTAACCCTTGTAAAAGCAGCCACATTGGGGGTCACCAGCATAGGATGCAATCCATGAAGTGAAGATGAAAATGAGGAATGGCTTTCCAGAGAGGCGAGGCCTGTCCTGCAGACCAAACTCCAATCTGTCTTTGTAGGGGAAGACATGCCGTCTGCCAAGCAGCTAGCCGATATTGGCTATAAGACCTTCTCTGCCTCGATGATGCTACTCACTGTGTACGGGGGTTACCTCTGCAGTGTGCGAGCCTACCGTTATCTCCAGCTTCGCAGTGCCAGGCGCCAGGCCGCAGAAGAGCAGAAGACCTCAGGAGTCCTGTAGAGCAGCGAGGCGAGAGGCATGAAACGGAAAAGACCTCCCCGCACATGTCACCCATGGCAAGAACTAGGCTATGATGCCTTTCAAACCTGCGGGGCCAGAGTGCCCTGGTTCCTGTGGTACTGCTGGCTTGTGCCATTTTGACAGTTTATAGAGGCCATCAAGTAAATGGGATTGTGAGGGTGAGGTTTATTACAGAGATTAAATATTTTGTTTTGTTTGTGTTTTAGTGGTTCTATGTACCCAGAGAGTATGGATCCTAGAGGTGGGGTCTTGAATTTTCTAAAAGCCTGGTCTCTCTCTCTCTCTCTGTCTCTGTCTCTCTCTCTCTCTCTCTCTCTCTCTCTCTCTCTCTCTCTTTTCCTGTTTTGTTTTGTTTGTTCGAGACAGAGGTCTCTTTATGTAGCCCTAGTTGTCCTGGCATTCTCTATAAAAAGACGAGGCTAGTTTGAACTAAGATCCTCTTGCCTCTGCCTCCCAAGTGTTAGGATTAAAGGCCTGCGCCATCATGCCTGGCAGTATCTCAGTATCTTTCCTATTACTGTGAAGACACCGTGACCAAGTCACCTCACAGAAGAGTTTATTTGGGGCATATAATCTCAGAGGACTCCATGACCACCATGGTGGAGAGCATGGCAGCAGGCTGGCAGCCATGGCCCTGGAGAAGAAGCTGAGAGCTTACATCTGATCCATAGGCAAAAGGCAGAGAGCTAACTGGGAATGGCTGGTTTTTGAAACCTCAAAACCACCCCCCTGGTGACACACCCTCTGACAAGGTCACACCCCCAATTCTTCCCAAACAGTTCTACTAATTGGGGACCAGATATCAAATTTATGAGCTATGGGGGCCATTCTTATTCAAACCACCACACATTTCAGTTTCTGGCCCTTAGTTTTCATCGCCCATGATTCTAGACATTCAGTTTCAGCAGTAGTATGGGTATAGGATCGTGGAGAAAATCTGTACCAGTATTTGTGTATTTGCTTTTTTGGTCAGAGGGCACCAGAACATTGGGTATACTATACATTTTTAAAAATATATTTATTTATTTATTTTTTGGTTTTTCGAGACAGGGTTTCTCTGTGTAGCCTTGGCTGTCCTGGAACTCACTCTGTAGACCAGGCTAGCCTCAAACTCTCGAACTCAGAAATCTGCCCGCCTCTGCCTCCCAAGTACTGGGACATGCGCCACCACAGCCCAGCTTAAATATTTATTTTTAAAATATTATTTATTTAATGTATATTAGTACACTGTAGCTTCAGACACACCAGAAGAAAGCACCAAATCACATTAGAAATGGTTGTGAGCCACCATGTGGTTGCTGGGAATTGAACTCAGGACCTCTGGAAGAGCAGTTAGTGCTCTTAACCACTGAGCCATCTCTCTAGCCCGGGCATACTATACATAAACATACATTCTGATACTGAGATACACCTCTAGCCTCTGTCCTGGCATTTATGCAAATCCTTTGAAAACTCCCTGGGGAAGTGACTGAGTCTAGGTGATTACTATGTCTAAGGAATGGGGTACTCTAGCCAGTATGGCCACGTACGTACCTCTGGATCAGGGAAGACATATGGAAGGGGCCCAGCCCACAAAGGAAGGATTGTTTCCTATCGTGTAGAAAGGCAGCAGTATTCACTTGAAGCCAGTAGCAGAAGGGTGGATTTTGAACCCTGCTACTTAGAGCGTATTGAGTCTGCATGTAGCTCTAGCAGAGATGAACAGAGGATTCAAAAGAAGACGGTTCAGTGTGAGCTGGCTGCGGGACCTGATGACCTGAGTTTGATCCTGGCCACCCACGTGATGGACAGAACTGACTTCAGAGTATGAGTGCCACATCTGCATGCAGCATGGTGTGTGTGACCCCACCAAATAAATAAAATGTGAAAAAAAGGTATGTTCAAGTAAAGCCTCACAGAAAGGAGAGATTCCTGCCACTGTTACTTTCAGAACTTTGTTTACCATGAACTATATATTTACTTTTTGTTACTTAGGTTTTTTGAGGCAGGGTGTCTGCCTCAACCTTGCAGTGACCCTTCTGCCTCTGCTTCTCAGGTGTGGAGATTACAGTGCATTTTTGTACCTGCCATATATTTTTATGAGTTTCTACATTATAAAACCACACCTAACAATACAAAGAAAGACATGAGAGCACTTGGCTTTGGCAGAGGACCCAGGTTCAGTTCCCAGCACCCACTGGCAATAATGAACCATCAGTAATCCAGTCCTAAAGGATATGACTCCCTCTTGTGGCCATCATGGGCACTCCATGCACATGGTGTGGTATACATGCAAGAAAGACAGCTATACACATAAAAATAAATCTTTAAAAAAAAGTTGAGCTGGGCAGTGGTAGCACACAGCCCTTAATCCTAGTACTTGGGAGGTGGAGGCAGGTGGATTTCTGAGTTTGAGGCCAGCCTGGTCTACAGAGTGAGTTCCAGGATACCCAGGGATGCACAGAAACCCTGTCCCTAAAAACAAAAAAGTATAAATAAAAAAAGGACAGCATTTTTTTTTAAAGATTTACTTATTTAATGTATGAGTGCTCTGACTGCATGTACACCTATAGGGCATCAGATCTCATTGTAGATAGCCAGGAGAGCCACCACGTAGTTGTTGGGAATTGAACTCAGGACCTCCGGTAGAGCAACCAGTGCTCTTAACGGCTGAGCCATCTCTCCAGCCCAACCTTTTCTTCTTCCTCCTCCTCTTCTTTTAAAAACAGATCTGTCCTCGAATTTATTTGTAAAAATAGCATAGGACACTGGTCATCTGCAAATAGTGTGTGGGTAGGTATGTCAAGGCAGTCCATCTGTCTTCACGTTGGCAGGAGCCTTTTCTATGGGGCCTTCACAGGGGCTTGGACACCTTTGGGAGCCTGGGCTGGGGCTGAAGCCTGGGTCTTAGCTGGAGCTGTGGCCTCTGCCTTGGTTTGAACCTTGGGCTTTGGTTGGCAGAGCCTACGACCCTTGGCCATGTAGCTTCGAATCCGCTTCCGAAGCTTGGGGTGAGCGATGAAAGCCAGGCCGCTGAGTTTGCAGCTGGCGCCCTTTGACATCTTGGGCTTGATGGCCTGAGGCTTCACAAGGGCCTTGATGGCCTTTGCGTGTGCACTCACTGCCTTTGCATTGTTGGCCTGTGTCTTTGTCAGGCCTTTCTTGTGCTTCTTGGCAAAGTGCATGTTCCTCAGGAACTTGAGGTCAACACCCTTAAGAGATTCATATCCTTGTGATTGGGGTTTCTTTCTTCCTTCCTTCCTTCCTTCCTTCCTTCCTTCCTTTCTTTCTTTCTTTCTTTCTTTCTTTTTTGTTTTTCCGAGACAGGGTTTCTCTGTGTAGTCCTGGCTGTCCTGGAACTCACTCTGTAGACTAGGCTGGCCTCGAACTCAGAAATCCGCCTGTTTCTGCCTTCCAAGTGCTGGGATTAAAGGTGTGCGCTACCACTGCCCAGCTATGACTGGGGTTTCTTGATGCCATTTCTGTGCCATTTGCAGGACTGGTTGTGTGTGGTGTGGTTCTGGGACTTGGCCACGTCTGCATGGTAACCCGAGGCTCCTGCAGCCCCCAACTTTTTCTTTTTAAAGGTTCCCTTTTATTTGTTGTCTGTTTGGTTTATGGGTCTATCCATTGCAGTACCCAACCCATCAAAGAGAAGCAGGTACAACCAGTTAGAGTGTAAGTGTATTAGGATATTTTGGACCAAGATACAGCTTGTACATGTCTAAATAGTGACACTTGCCAGGTATGATGACACCTGTCTTTAGTTCCAGCACGAAACGAGGCAGAGATAAGGGGATCTCTGAAAGTTCCAGACCAGCCTGCCTTCACAGTACAACCTTGTCTCAAGCAAAAAAAAAAAAAAAAAGAAGAGCGAGCGAGAAAGAGAGAGAGAGAAAGAGAGAGAGAGATAACAGAGTAAAGTAAGGATGTCTAAAGAAGAAGTAGAAGGCCGGGCGGTGGTGGCACACGCCTTTAATCCCAGCACTTAGGAGGCAGAGGCAGGTGGATTTCTGTGTTCGAGGCCAGCCTGGTCTACAGAGTGAGTTCCAGGACAGCCAGGACTATACAGAGAAACCCTGTCTCGAAAAAACCAAATAAATAAATAAATAAATATAAATAAATAAAAAATAAAAAGAAGAAGCAGGAAATAGAATTCATGGTTCAAACGCCAGCTGGCCACTCTCAGAATGGCCATCTCAAAGAATAAAAGATCTAGGCTTTTCAGTATTTTTTTTTTAAACAAAGATTCAAGTATGTCCATGTTTTTGTCTCTGTGAAAGATGTTATGAAAATGTAGAAAAGACTACTTAACATGACATAAATGTAGAGAAGAATTCCATTTCTAACTTATAAATATGTCAAGTGTCAGCAAGATGGCTCAGTGGGTAAAACATGCTTCCCAAGACAACAATCTGAGTTTGATTCCTGGGACTCACATGGTGGAGGAGAGAACTGGCTCTCAGGAGTCGTCCTCTCATTGCCACGTGTAGTGGGGCATGCTTTTAATCCCGGCACTCAGGAGGCAGAGGCAGGTGGATTTTCCACATAGGACAGAATTCCAGTGCTACACAGAGGCCCTATGTCAAAAAAAAAAAAGTATCTCTGAAAGTATTTGTGAAAAATAAAGACCCAGCAGATGGAATATTTAAAAATATATTTATCCTGGGTCAGTACCAAAAACATCCGTAATTTCTATATTACTTTTGTCAAGATTTAAAGTGTAGGTGAGGGGCTGAAGAAAGATGGCTCAGTGGTAAAGACCACTGACTGCTCTTCCAGAGGTCCTGAGTTCAATTCCCAGCAACCACATAGTGGCTTATAACCATCTGTAGTGGGATCTGTTGCCGTCTTCTGGTGTGTTTGCAGGTAGTGACAGTGCACTCATACATAAAAAAGATTAAAGTGTAGGTGAGTTTGACCATGGTGCACAAGCCTTTGATCCCAGCACTTGAAGCAGAAGCAGGCAGATCTCTGAATTTGAAGCCAGTGTAGTCTACATAGAGAGTTCCAGGGAAGCCAGGACTATATAGTGAAACCATGTCTCGAACAACATGGTTTTTGTTTGTTCATTTTTTTTCCTAATAAAAGGCACAAAGTCACTAGCATAGTAGCACTTACCTCTAATCCCAGAATTTAGGGTGCAGAAGTTAGGCTTGATTTTGAGACCAGCCTGGTCTACAATGGGAGTTTCAGGCTAGCCATGACTGAGACCCGGCTCAAAAACAAACAAACAAACAAACAAACAAACAAAAATTAGGGACTGGAGAGATGGCTCAGCAGTTTAAGAGCACTGACTGCTCTTGCAGAGGACCTGGTTTCAATCCTAGCACCCACATGGCCACTCAGCCATCTCTCCAGCACCCTAAATGAAGCTTAAAATAATGAAAAAAAAAAAAACCAGCCCAGAAATAGAATACTGTAGAGAGAAAAGCAATGGAGTTATGTAGGAGTGTAGGCAAGTTCTAGCTTAAAGCAGACTAAAATATACTGAGACAAGCATCCAGAAACAGCTAAGCTTCCAAGAAAGAAACAAAAAGCAGAATTGGAAACTTAAGAAGACAGACAGTATAACTTAACATGGGTCCTGAGGGAGGAGGAGACAAAGTAACTTAAGGCCTTTGGTTTGAATTCAATAGACAATGGGAGCTGGAGGGATGGCTCGGTGGTTAGAGCACTGGCTGGTCTTCTAGGGAACCTGAGTTTGGTTCCCAGCACTCACATGGAGGCTTATAACTGTAATTTCAGTTCCAGGGCATCTGACACCATATTCTGTCACGTACTCAGTACACAAACATACATGCAGGCCAAACATACATAATTCAAAAAAAGAAAAAAACCTGATGTCAGATTATCTGTCTGGTCTTCACCACCACCAGACTCCGAATGGCTCAGAGGGTAAAGTTGCCAGCTGCTCAAGCCTGGTGACCTGAGCTCAATCCTCAGGACCTGTGTAAATATGGAAGGCGAGAATGGACTTTACAGAGTTTCCTTTGATGTCTGCATATCATGCATGTGTGCACACATACACATAGTAATGATACATACCCAGACCCAGAATATATAAGGCATCCTTTACTGAGTAAAACAGAGAACTTGCAGAGAACTTGCAGACAGCTGAGGCAGTTCAACAGGAATAAACCGTCACTGGGCATACCCGATGACTTGCGTTCTAGTTCTCAAGCCCGTGGTGGAAGGAAGGAACTGAGTCCTAGAAGTTGTCTTCTGATTTCTATGCAAGTACATTCACTCACTTGTATACACAATAATACACTTGTATACACAATATTCACTCACTTGTATACACAGCAAGCTGGGTGGTGGTAGTGTATACTTTTAATCCCAGCACTTAGGAGGCAGGCGGATTTCAGAGTTCAAGGCCAGCCTGGTCTACAGAGTGAGTTCCAGGACAGCCAGGGCTGCACAGAGAAACCCTGTCTCGGGGCGGGGGGGGGGGGGGGGAACTGCAGCTTTAAAAGTCAGTCCAATAGAGGGGAAAGGGGCAGGGCCAGGTAGCAAAGGCAGTTCTAACAGGCTCCTGTGTGAGTCCATTGCACTTGGCTCTGCCGTTTAGAGCTGTCATGGAGTACAGCAATGATTCTCTTATCACAGTAGCCAGGAAGCAAGGATGAAAGGGACAGGGACAAAATGTGCCCTTCAAAGGCACACACCCAGTTCAGCCCCTGCTCTCCTCATATACACACCCAGCTCAAATTAAAACGTTAAAAAATACAAATGGTATGCATCTTACTGTAAACTCCTAGATGGACTGGCCCCGGATTCAGAGATCTGCCTGCCTCTGCCTCTGAGTGCTGGGATCAAAGGTGTGGGCCACCACACCTGCCTTTCAGGAGTCTTCATTTATGGATGGATTCGAGGAAGCCCTTTCTAAGCAGTGAAAGCACCAAATCAGCTTCATCTTGAACATGTTGCTATCATGGGGTAGGAACTACACCTCAGTTACTGTTTTTTTGTTTTATTTTCTAAATTGTTGGACTACTTGGTTGTATCTATCGTGAGATCACATCTTCCGTGCCAGTCAAGCCAGACTTTAATTATCCAAATTCCTAAAGGTAAGGCTTGTGTATCCTTGACTTTGAAATGCACGGTTGCTTGTATTTCACAATGATCGTCAACACCATGGCCAGTTGAAGAACTACAGACTGTCTTAACCTTCCTGACTAGCTTTGACAAAGTGACTACGTACAACTTCATTTCTCCATACCCAATCTTTAAAAAAACCCCAGCATCTCAGGAAATTGAGATGCTACCACAGTGAGTCTCTCAATATGCATGTTTGTGGGAAAATCTGAAGACATCTTTCAGGAGTTGGTCCTCTCCTACCATGAGAGTCCTAGAAATTAAACTGGTGCGAGGCTTGGCAGCAGGTACTTTTACCCACTGAGCCATCTTCTCAGCCCAGAATAATTTTTTATTGCTTAAAAATAACTTTTCTTGATTTAAAAAAAAAGCTAGGGTCTAGTCCAGGCTGGACTCAAACTCAGAGGTCTGTCTGCCCACTTTGTCCAGATTGCTGAGGCCAAAGGTGTGTGTCACGGACTAAGCACTGTTTTTTGTTTTTGTTAAGTTTATTATTCTTAACCATGTGTATGTGTGTGTATACATATGTAGATGTACCCAGGAGTGTCAGATACTGGAGGTGGAATTACAGATGTTTGTGGGCCACCTGTGGGTGCTGCGAAGAGACACAGATGGGTCCTTTGAAGGAGCAGTAGTACATGTTCTTAACCACTAGAGCATCTGCCCAGCCCCGCCTTACTTCTTTTTTATTGTGACACAGTCTCTGTGTAACTCAGGCTGGCCTTGAACTCATGTTTCAGCCTCTTCAAGTGCTTGGGTTACAGGCATTAAACCATCACACACAGCTTTCAACCTACTCTTCACCACACTAGCACCTCCACGTACACAGCCTCCAGAATTTAAATGATCACTAAAGCAGAAAATTATTCTGGAATACAGTTCCCATATGGAGAAGAATTGGGACTTGGACAAGTTTCTCCACAGGTTTAAAGACAAATGAGAACTAAGAAGACATGGTGGACTCATTTATGACACGTTCAAACGTGAAGTGGCAGGCTCTGATCAATGATGAGAACAGGCACCCTGATGAACCTTGGCTTCTCAGCAAACTCTCTTGCTCCAGTCCATGACTGTTTGCTGAGCAATGCTGCTGTGACCATGTCTTAGGGTCACCATTACTGGGACAAAACACCATGAACTAAGGCAACTTGGGGAGGAAAGGATTTATTTGGCTTATACTTCCACAGCATTGTCCATCACAGAAGGAAGTCTGGAAGTCTGGGCAGGAACCTGGATGGTGGAGCTGATTCTGAGGCCATGGAGGGTGCCGCTCTTGGTTTGCTCCTCATAGCTTGTTCAGGCTGCTTTCTCATAAAATCCAGGACCACCAGCCCAGGGACTGGCCCCATCCCCACAATGGCCTGCCCCTCCGCCCCATCAATCATCAGTTAAGAGAATGCTCTATAGGCTTGCCCACTGGCCAATCTAGTTGGGAAATTTTCTCAACTGAGGTTCCCTCTTCCAGAATGACTATAACTTGTGTCAAGCTGATACAAAACTAGCCAGCACACCAATTAAATATGTCTACTTTTAAACAGACAGCCCAAGGATATAGCTGTTCTGTCAGATTCCTCTTAGCATGCATAAAAGAAAAATTTAGAGGTCTAGGAGCCTTTTGAATTAGAAATAATTTTTTTAAAAGAGTTTATTTTATGTGTATGCCTGAGTATATGCAACTATATATACATCCATGGAAGTGATTGTGGAGCCAGTGGAGGGTATCAGACAGATCCCCAAAACTGGAGTTCTGGGCAGTTTTGAGCTGCCCTGTGTCGGTGCTAGAGAGCACACCTGGGTCCTCTGAAAGAGCAGCCTGTGCTCTTAACTGCTGAGCATCCCTCCGCCCATGGAGAGCTTCTTAGTTATGATGCATGCCTGCAACCCCAGCCTGAGGAGGCTCAGCCAGCCAGAGTTGTAGCAGGGATAGTTACTAAAGAGACAGACAGTAGAGTTGAAACACTTTAATCACAGAAGAATAAACAATAGTATAAAATCAGTAACAGCACAGCCAGTGGCTGCTGTTCTCCAAATCTCAGCTCATCCTCTCCTACCTGCCCCCTCCTTGTGTACCATTGAATAAGCAGCAGGGAATCAGTAGCTGTCCCTGACACTATCAGGTGGTAGGAAGGAGGACATGTAGCTAGGGGTTACAGTGATCCTGGGTATCCATCCAAAGTGTTCTATCCGGTGAAATATTACTTCCTTCTCCAAAAGAACTTCTTCCAAGTCCTGGAGCTAAATCTGGTGGCACCACTTACTTAGATGGACCAGGAACTTAAGAGTTTCAAGAGCCATGGAACAAGGACACAGATGGTCTGGAGACAGCTTAATTCAAGATGCAGTCAATGCTGGGCTTGAGGTGGGCACAGAAGTGACCAGACAATGACTAGTAATCCAGAATTGTGCCCAACCTAGTCAATGAAACTCATCCACGTGCACAATTCACATGTACAAACACACACAGAAATACACAAACAGAGCCAATAATGTTACTGAAAGGACCAGGGGACATTAAATACAAACGGCAGAGTTTAAGACACAAAAATATTTGTTTCTTTGATTCTCCTCAGTGCCTTGCAGTCCCTCTAGTCACAGGAGTGTAGATGTGGGGAGGCCTCAAAGTGTAGGTTGCCAGTGGCCTTACAAGTCCCTAGTGGCCTTACAAGTCCCGTGCTCTTCAGCCAAGTGGCTGCTTCCCATGTGGCCATTCATGCAGTTGGCACCATTGCTGGAGCTGCTGCCAGAGAGGTTGTTTGTGTGGCTGGTCTCTTCATCTTCCTCTGAGCTGCTCTCTACGTCACTGCGGTCGTCCTTGGACACCTGAGTGGGACAGGACCAAATGCAGTGAACATGCTGCTTTTCATAGACTCACAAGGCAAGCAAATCCTGGAAAGCCCACTCTTGTACACTGCTTCTAGGGTCAGGTGACAGCTGATTTAAATGGTATCTACTACTGGCCACAATTGTGAGTAGATTTTGCCTGCATTCTGTTTTGCTTTCATCTATGCTGTTCTATACCAGAAAAGCTGCTGGGATGCTGGTTTTTGTTTTGTATTTTGAAATGAGAGGTTAGGATTAGGCATTTTCCAATGAGTCACCCTGCATATCAGAATGTTTCAAATTCTCTATGTTGGGCCATAAAAATAAAGAAATAAAACCAGCAACATGTGTGTTAGAATGATGACCCCCCCGCAACATACAGTCACACGTCCTTTAAAGAGCATTAGGAGGGAAGGAACATGGCTCCAGCTGCTGTTATAAAGGAAGGGCATTTGTTTTGGATGTTCTGTGACTCTGCCGTTGACTGTAGCTATGAACTCTCAACTCAGAGAAATGTCTAGGGAATTTCCAGAGGGCATGATACCTCCAGAGTGAGGTGAGGAGAGGCTCAAAGGCAAACCACATTGCAGACTAGACTTAATTTGGGGAAGGAATCTGGTAACCTCAGCTCCAGTCAACAACAGTCACATAGGTTAGGTGAGGGAACACATTCTAAGACAGATGGGACCAGGAAGTACAGTGGAAGAAGAACCATTCAGACAGGTGCTTCTCTCAACACTAGAAGCACAGATGCACTTACATGCAAAGGATGGAACTGTCCAGCTGCCACCAGGCAAAGAAAAGAGGAAGGAGGTGAGAAAAGAGCAGAAGGTACAGAGTCTGGGTCTAATCCCTCCTGGGTAGGTCACCTAGTCAGGAGAGAAATGCAGGGAAGAAGAGAGATGTCCGTCCAGTAGCTACAAGATGCACAGGCACACCACACAACTTCTGCAACCAATTACAGCCATCAAGAACAATGACAAGAGAGATAATAAATACCCAGGGTACATCCGTTGTGCAGCCTGGAACTAACATCTCTAATAGAGTCCGTCCCACTTGGGACTCTGCACAACTGATGGCTTTCTGCCTTGACTCAGTGTGACTGCTTTAGTCTATCTTTAAATGGCCTCTCTCAGGGTTAGAATTAGCTAAACAGAATGCATGAGACCCTGGGCCTAGCTTCCAACACTGTCTTAAAAGAGAAGGTATCTTTGTGACTTTTGTACTGAAACACACAACACTTCAGTGTTCACTGAAGACTCTTGCTTCAGTGAGTGAGGCAGATGTTTAGAGACCAATCCTGTGTATCACAGCAAAGCTGCCTTAGCTTAACTCGGAGACTACCACACATTCCCAGACAGCCCCACCCTCAGGCTTTCCAGTCTGTACCCTCAGCTCTAATCCATAGCTGCCCCACCCTCTCTTTTGTCAAGTATTCCAGGATGGCCTCAAACTTGTTATGTATAATGGATGACCTGAACTTCTGATTTTCCTGCCTCATCTCCCTAGCACAGGGATTATATAGGCACACGTATGCCACCATGCTGGTACTGGTACCAAACTCAGGGTGTCCTGCAGCATCATGGTGCCTGAGCTGCATCCAAAGCCTACTTGTGTAGCTGAGGCTCCCAGGCTGGATAGAAGTCTGCAGAGTAATACCCATGTTCCTACACGGCCCAAAGAAAGAACAATGCTTCGTCCTTACCTTTCCCTGGACGAAGGCTTTAAAAGCAATTCGTACAATTAGGTAGGACCAGATGACATGCAGCGTCTGTAGGATCAGGAGAATGCCATTGAAGAGCCACCAGGAAGTATAGGGCCCAAGAATCTCCCAGCTCTCAAAGAAGGTTGTGTTCAGAATCCTAGAAGAAGGAGTCAAATTGTAGAGTCCAATAAGGCAGACAGAGAAGAGACTGATTCCCAGGACACACATCCTCTGTCCTCCTTCTGCATACTTTCTATCTGTTGCAGTAACGGGGACAATTCTTTCAGAGGGAATTAAAGAGAAAAGAAAGGAGCCCACGGTGTTTTTTACCTTCTGAGACAAGAGGAAGAGATGGAATCTTAGGAAGTGACGGGGTATCTTACTATTAATCATTTCACAAAGTCAGGACAGCAGCAGTCCTGTATCCTAGGAATAATTTCGATTCTCGGGTACAGAGAACAGTGGGTGATTGATTTGCTGAGATTAAGCAAAATTTCCAACAGCGCTGACCTGTAGTCTAGGCCATGCGTGGAGAAGGGACACGCATGTACATGTCTGTGCTGAGGAAGAGGGCACAGAGCAAGATCAAAACAGGAAAAGCTGAAATCTCCGTGAGAGATGCAAAAGAGGGCAAAGGAGGGATATGAGACTGGAGGGATGTCTCACTGGAGACACTGCATACGGCAGCTGAGGTCCTGCAGAGTCCACAGAGGCTCAGTGGTGCTAAAGGCAAAGGCAGGGCACTTGGGTCTCAGTGTTCAACTGGCAGAGGATATCATTAGATACCTACCACATTCACAGCCTTGAGACTCACCACAATGGGAAGATTCCTAGACGAGTAACCATAAAAGCCGCGGCAAAGATCACAAAGAGGGCGTTACAGAGCCGCTCGTGTCTGGCATAATTGGCTAGCTTGGCAGCCTAGACAACAGACAGAAAATGAGTTGGGGAAAAAGTCAGTTCTCACATGTCAAGAAAGGGAGAAAGGAATCATGAACATCAGGATGGGTCCTTACTTCCAGCAAGGAGTCTGAGGAGTCATGCAGACAGAAGATGAGAGCTCCCACTCGCACCATGTTGTTGATGTAGGAGAAAGTGGTGAGCACAACGGCGACCAAATGATGTATAAACATCACCAGGAAGTCCTAGGGAGAGACGGCAGCAAAGGACAGGCTGTGCAAACCATCCAGCGCGCTGCTATCCTGAGGCTCTTAACCTGCGCCTCAGGGCTGAAGAGCACCGTGGTTCCCAGCACCTCTGCAAGCGGCTCTCAACTGTTTGTTAACTCTAGCTCCACGGCACCCTCTTCTTCCCTGAACTCAATGCATGGACACATACACACATACAAATAACAAATTAACCTTAAAACTGCCAGAGAACTGCTTATTAGCTGAGAAATTCACCTGTTTGGTTGTTATTTTGTTTTTCAAGACAGGGTTTCTCTGTATAGCTTTGACTATCCTGGAACTCAGAGATTCACCTGTCTCTGCCTCCTGAGTGCTAGGATTAAAGGTATGTGCCTCTACCCAGCAAGAATTCATCTTATTGCAAACACTTTAGGCTTTCATGTTTAAGTCTTTCTTTCTTGGGTTCGAAGGCCAAGTTAACCCCGAGGAACTCTTCAATAGTTATTAGATGCTTCGGTGTAAAAGTGAAATGTCTACAGGCTCATGCTCTGGGTGCCTTTGCTCAGCTGGTAGCACTATCTTGGGAGGCTGTGGAACTGTAAGGGATGGCAGGGTCCAGTCGGCAGTAGGGGGCTGCCATCCAAAGGCTACACCAGGCTGATGGCTCCTAGGAGCTGTCTCTGCCTCCTGGTGCGGTGATGTCGTTGGCTTCCACTACACCTATTGCCTCAACTGAGAGCTGCTGCCACACCTTCCCTGCACAGCAGAAGGGAACTCTCTGAAACCGTGAGCCAAAACGAAGTTTTCATCTTTAAATTGTTTCTGTCAGATGTAGTTTTATAAAATGTAAGTGGATTTTCCACTGTTACTGTGGAAAATCAACTCACTCTTCTGAATCTTGATTTTTTCTAAAATCAAGACTTTCCCTGAATCAGGTCTTGGTACCAAGTTCTATCTGATTTCCTGAGCTTTGGTATAAAAGAGCACTAGGGCAGAGCAGGACAGACTAGAGCAGAGCAGGACAGACTAGGGCAGAGCAGGACAGACTAGAGCAGAGCAGGACAGACTAGAGCAGAGCAGGACAGACTAGAGCAGAGCAGGACAGACTAGAGCAGAGCAGGACAGACTAGGGCAGAGCAGGACAGACTAGAGCAGAGCAGGACAGACTAGAGCAGAGCAGGACAGACTAGAGCAGAGCAGGACAGAGCAGGCACATCCACTGCTCTGCTGCTGCGCTGGCCACCTTAAACATGCTCCATCATCAGTTACGGCAAGCTAATGACGTGATGTCATACCCACTTTCTGTCACATGAGGGAGAGAGTGTATCATGATGGTAGTGGCAGAGCTGTTAGGAAACAGCTGACGGGTTGATGTCCTTACCTTTCTTTTAACATCTATAAACTGAGAAAACATAAGAGACCAGTAGAACGCCAGCTGTGTGAGGTAATAGTAGTAAAGCTCTCTTGAGAGTGGCTGGAAGAGAAAGAGCAGTTAGAACTCCAGCTAGTCAGGTGCAGCTGTCTCCGTCCCTTTCTTCTCACTGTTTTCCCAAGATACCAAGACTGGAGCACTGAGGCATCACCCTTTTCCCTTTGTACCTCTGTAAACTCCTTTCCACTCTCGTCTTTTAGAGATGAGGTAAGGCTAACACATCCCATACTACAACCTGATCACTGTGACTGGAATTTGAGACAAAGTGGCCTTGGGCCTTCCTTTTTGCCACAACTTTTCACTTCTCTGACACTTCTTTTTCTTTTTTTTTTTTTTTAAAGATTTATTTATTTTATGAATGTGAGTACACAGTTGCTGTGATCAGACACACCAGAAGAGGGCATCAGATCCCATTACAGATGGTTGTGAGCCACCATGTGGTTGCTGGGAATTGAACTCAGGACCTCTGGAAGAGCAGTCAGTGCTCTTAACCACTGAGCCATCTCTCCAGCCCCTGACACTTCTAAAATATAGACTAGAATCAAGATGCCCCGTGAGGCTTCTAATAGCTCCCAATGTAAAATGACTGAATCTGAGTCGGCAAGGACCTATTAGCACCAGAAAACTGCTTTTCCTCCCAGTACAGCGGGGACATACAGAAATGGGACCTGACCAAAAAGCTCACTGGTGTTTCTGCTACAGGCCCTGGCTGAATATAGATGCCTTGAATCTGTGACTCAAAGGACTGACTCATGTCAGAGAACGGTGCTTGCATTACTTGTCCTGGACTGACATGCACTGTCACCCACCTTACCTTACACAAATACAAGGTCTTGAAACGGCTCAGATCCTACCTGATATGGATAGTTGTACCAGCACTGTCGGGTATCCCAGAACCAAGGCATCTGAGAAAAAAAAAAAAACATAATCCAGGTTGGTCTTCAATGCCCAACGTTGCTACGAGATCTACCCTGTATAGTCCTTTTTTCTAAGCTAGGCGTATGAGAAAGAGATACCGCAGCAGTCCCAGCATGTGGGGTACCTAGGCAGCAATTCAAGTTTGAGGCCAGTTTGACCCACAAAGCAGGTTAATGGCCAGTCAGAGTTACCTAGCAAGAGTCTGTCTCAGTAAACCAAACCAAACCAAACCAAACCAAACCAAACCAAACCAAACCAAACCAAACCAAACCAAAAGCAGACCATCACAAGAGAAGAGGCAAAAAAGAAAAGCTCAGGCTTGCTTTGACCTCACTGGAGTCCTCCTGCCTCAGCCTCTCAAGCACTGGATTCTGAGTTGGAGATTAGTCTGGGCTGCACAGTGAGTTCTGGACCAGCTTCGACTACATAGTGAGGCCTTGTGTTACTAAACCAAAGAAGCTGGTCTAGTGCATGCAGAGGCAGAGAGACCGGCACGAGCTCTAGGCCAGCCTGTGACACAGAGGCACTGGGGACCTCAATCAGGCCTTTGTGCTTTCGTGGGACGCACTTTACCAAGTCAGTCATCCTTCTAGCCCCATTTTGAATCACTATTTATCTATTTAGTAGGTTAGTTGATGGGTACACATGTGAGTTTGTGCACATGACTGGGTACCCAGAAGCCAGATGAGAGTGTCAAATTCCCTGGGGCTGTCAAGCTCACAGGCTACAGTGAGTCACTTCAGATCTTCTACAGAGTACACTCTTAACCTATGCATTCTCTCGATCCTAGCCTCAGAAGGGTTAAAAGACATGTTTTTAAACTATGTATGTGTATGTGTTTATGTGCATGAGTGCAGGAACCTATAGCGGCCAGAGGTCTTAGGTCTCTGGAGGTGGAATTACAGCTACGAGCTGCCCAACTGCTGGGAACTGGATTCTAGTCCTTTGCATGAACAGGATTGCATTCTTCTTCATTTTATCATTTATGTCTCTGGGTATTCTGCCTGCATATCTGTCTGTGTACCACATGTGTGCAGTGCCCACAGAGGCTACAAGATGACTGAAGATAGACAGTTATAAGCTATCATGTGGGTGCTGGGAATTGAACTCAGATCCTCTGGATGAGCCAGTGCTCTTAACCATTGGAACGATCTATCACTAGAGTAATCATTCTTAACACTGTGTCGTGTGTATGTGTGTGTGTGTGCGCGTGTGTGTGTCAAGGTCTTACTGTGTCGTCCAGGCTGGTCACAGGCTGAGAGATCTGCCTGCTTTAGTCTTTCGAGTGCTGTGATTAAAGACTTGGGCTACCATGCTCAGCCTGATTGTTTTGTAATCTTATTTATTATTAGTGTGTGCTATGGCACTTACAGGTCAGAGGCCTGCTCTATATAACTTATTCTGTCCTTCCATCACCCCGAGACAGAGTTTTCTCTGTGTAGCCCTGGCTAGCCTCAAACTCCTGCCTCTGCCTCCCAAATGCTGGGATTAAAGGCATGTAATCACCAGGCCCAGCAAATAAATGTAAGTTGTTCACAATACTAAATTCTTTCAGTAGTACCTAAAGGGTCTATAGTGATATCCCCTTAGTATTGGTAATTCATATTCCCCTCATCTGTAGTTTAACAATTTTTTAAAAAAATTTTCTTTTGAGACAGGGTCTCATTATGTAGCCCAGGATGCCCTCACACTCCTGAACTTCATGTGTCAGTGTGTCAGCTGACTGGACATTGGATCATGGGTAAGTGCCACTGCACCTGGTGTGGCATTATCAATTTTAACTGAACCTTTTGGAGGACTGACATTTGCCTAATGAGTATTTCATCATTACTTTGCCCTTTCTCCAACCCACAGTCCCAGGACCATATCCAGGCCCTCACCGAGTGAGCCACATTCCAGTCCATTATTTAATTTACTTTAGACTTACTTTGTTCTTCTTTTTCTACATCTTACGTCTTTATTTTTTTCATATGTGTCTGTACCTGTGTAAGTGTCTGCCACACATATGTGGGCACCCACAGAGGCTAGAAGTTGGTGTTGGATATCCTAGGCTGGAATTACAAGCAGTTGTGAGCCATGTGACACAGGTGCTGGGAACCAGACTCAGTTCTTCTGGAAAAGCAGCCATCGCTCTTAACCACTGAGTATGTCTTTGGTCCCTTGTGCTTTCTTTCTCTCTCTTTTTAATATTCTAGCTTCCCCTTTTCTGTGTTGTTCCTTTTAAAAATTATGTTTATTTTTGCAATTTTTAAAAATTAAAATATACAGGGGCTGGAGAGATAACTCAGTGGTTAAGAACACTGACAGCTCTTTTAGAGGTCCAGGGTTCAATTCCCGCAACCACTCACACAGACATACAAGTAGGCAGAACACCAATACACATAAAATAAAGATAAATTACTTTTAAAAACTTAAAATATACAACTAGGTATGGTAGTACACACCTTTATTTCCACCACTCAGGAGGCAGAGGCAGAAGGATCTCTGTGAATTTGAGGCCAGCCTGGTCTACATAGTGAACTCTAGGACAGGGCTGTGTAGAAAGTCCCTGTCTTGAAAATATCAATCAATCAATCAATCAATCAATCAATCAATCAATCAATCAATCAATGTATTATCATATAATTTCTGTCTCCCTCCAACGCCCTACAGCGTCCCCTGCCTGGTGCCTTTTCGATTCACGGCCTCTTTCTCTTTAACCATTATTGTTACATGTGTGTACATGTGTAAAGCTTACAGACTTTACATTTTCTGTCTTTTCAAATACAAGCATGGGGGATGGGGGCGGAAAGGTGGCTCAGCAGTTAAGAGGACTCCTGTTCTTGTAGGACTCAAGTTCAATTCCTAACACCCATATTAGGTAGCTCACAATGCCTGTACCTTCAGTTCTTGGGGTGGGGGTGTTGGGAGCACTCTGGCTTTCATGGGTACACGCACTCATACCTACATACAGATACACACATCCACATCATTTAAAGAACAAATCTTGATCATGGGCCTGGAGAGATGGCTCAGCGGTTAAGAACACTAGCACACTTCCAGGGGACCCGGGTCCAGTTACAAGTGCCCACATGGCAGGAAACAGCTGCCTGTTAACTCCAGGATCTGACACCTTCACATAGACATGTAAGCAGGCAAAACACCAATGCACACTGCCTGGTGGTGGCACACACCTTTAATCCCAGCACTTGGGAGGCAGATGCCGGCGTATCTCTAGGAGTTGCTCTGGTCTACAGAGCAAGTTCCAAGATAGCCAAGGATACATAAAGAAATCCTTTCTCAAAAAAACAAAAACAAACAAACGTAACATTTTGTATAGTTACTTAGTCAATAAGAACATGGCACCTCTGGCTGTGACTATGTAGTTGTCTGTTCCTTTCTTTAGGTCTATCAAATTTCCATCTACCTTTGAAGACTCAATTATAGCAGTTAAAGGAAAACATGTACAAGGGTAAAAGAAGTAATCAAAAATTCCAAGCAAGGCATGGTAGTGTCTTGTCTACAATCCCAGCACTTGAGAAGCTAAGGCAGGAAGATTGCCATGAGTTCAGGGAAAGCCTGGGGTTCATAATGAAAGTCTGTCTTAGAAACAAGATTTGGGGAGATGAGGAGAAAAGAGCTCAATGGACAAAGTGCTTTCTTTCCATCAGAACACAAGGACCTGAGTCGGGCGCCCAGCTACCACACAGCTCACCAGAGGCTTTACAACCCCAGTGCTTCCGGGAAGACAGGCGCGCTATGGGCTTACTGAGAGAACCTGTCTCAAAAAAAAGGTGAGGCATGCGTGGTAGCCCACGCTTGTGATCCCAGTGCTTTGGCAGGAGAAGCATGTGAATCACTCAGATCCAGGCCAGCCAGGGCTACACAGACCACATCTCAGAGGTCAGCAACCTCATTTCCTCTCTTCAAAACAGTAATTTCCTCAGTGCTTGTAAGTCATTATGTACTATTCTGACTTGATTACTAAGAGTATTTAGAGGAAACAGGATGGTCCTGAACTTAGTGAAGTGAAAGCCAAGGTAGAAGATGACTATTACTATATAAACTGCACTGGGCATGACAGTAGAAGACTTAAGGAAAATACTGACCTCTGCTGGAGAGGCACCGGCACACACCTGTAATCCCGTGCACAGAGGCTGAGGCAGAAGGCTCAGAGCAGCCTTACCTCAAAAAGAGATGTAAACAGCTGAAGGCGTCTAATGTTTGCTTCTAGAATTCAGGCATCTTGACATGACTAAAACCCAGTGAGAGGACAGAGAGAATTCAGACTCACCGACCAGAGAAATCTGATTCCGTAGCAGAAGATACATAAATAAAAAGTGAATCTCCACCTGGGTGAGCAAAGAATAGAGGTTACATAAACGTCCACTCCAAAGGGGGCAAAATTCAAGCTCGGGAAAATCAAGATAGTATATTGGGACAGAACTGATCTCTAAAGAGCCAGCACCAGCTGAGAACCTCTGTTCAAAATAGAGTCCCACAGAATACACTTTCTATTAGGCCCTTCACAGTACTCAATTTTTAAATTGCATGACAGTGACTAATTGCCATTTTTAGAGAATTAAAAACTTTGATTTCAAGTACAACATTCCTCAGCAAAGGAAAACTTCCCACAAAAATGTAACTATAGAGCAAGCTGGTACTACTTCTGTCAGGGTGGGCAGGGTATACATACCTACCTATATAAATGTATGGGATGGAATTCACTCCCAGGCTTTTTAAAAAACAGATATACTGTATCATTAACTTTTAAAGCACAGGTGTTCAAGTATACATGTATGTGTGTGTGTGTGTGTCTGAGGGCAGGTGCCCAAGGAGACCAGAGGCTTCAGATCTCCTGGACTTGGAGTGACAGAGGGTTGCTACAAGTCCCCTGATGTGGGTGCTGGGAAATAAGGTTTCTTTTTCTCTTAGAATATTAAGTGCACTTAATTACCGAGCCAACTCTCCAGGCCACTTTTTTTTTTTTTTTGGTTTTTCGAGACAGGGTTTCTCTTTATAGTCCTGGCTGTCCTGGAACTCTCTCTGTAGACCAGGCTGGCCTCGAACTCAGAAATCTGCCTGCCTCTGCCTCCCAAGTGCTGGGATTAAAGGCGAGCGCCACCACCGCCCGGCTCCAGGACACTTTAAAAAAAAAAAGTAAGTAGACAGGGTCTCACTATGTAACCACGGCTGGCCTTTAACTGCAGTTCCACATGCCAGTCTCCAAAAGCTGGAGATTGAAAGTTATGTGTCACCACACCTTGCTCAATCTATTTGCAAAGAAGGAACAGAATGGAATCATCTTGCCTTAGCAGCAAGTAGGAACCGGGGAACAAATGCGAGCAGGTTTCCAGTTCCATCCTTTCCTGCTGCTGCCACTGGCTCACTTAGGAGACCCCTGGTGTTGAGAAGCACCAGGAAGTAAGCTCCACTTCCATTGCCTCTCGGCTTTCAAAACCTTGAGCATTGGAGTCAGACATTATTATATCAACAGTAAAATGATTTCCCAAGAGAGAACACCTGTATCCCACCCTTCTCAGTCTCTGCTCCCGCTGACACATACATGCTTTCACAGAATTTAGTGAGCGTTGGAGGCTTGTCCTGATTCCTCCGATGGCGAAACCAGCATTGGATTTTTCGAACATCCCAGTCCAGTTGCTTTGATAGGCCCTTCAGCCTTTTCTCATCAGGATACTGCGCATGTATGACCAGAGTTAGAACATGCCTTCTCCACCCTTCCCCAGTGAAATCCCTCTTACTAGCTGAGTGGCAAAGGATGACAACCACGGTGGCTCAAGTGCTACTACATAGCTTTTCCATGTTTTATCTCCAAATCATTTTAATAAAGCCATTTAATTCTAGTTAACTTAAATAAAACATCACACAGTCAGTTTAAAGTCAAGCTCTGTACGCCTTTGGGACTCCCATACAGTTAGAATGGAATGGCAGTTCTAAAGCAACCAAGCTTTACTCAGCATTTTACACTTTCACTATCAATTACATTTTCATTTAACACACAGACAAACCAGAAAACAAAACTCGAGCAGACTGCAGAGCTGGCTCACTGGTTAAGACAGTTGTTGCTCTTGCAGAGGGACCAAGTTCAACTTCCAACACCATACATGGCACTTCACAACCATCTGTAACTTGGGTTCCAGATCTGAATGTCCTCTTCTGTCCCCCCGCAGCGCCAGGCATGCATAAGGGGTACATTACACACACACAGGCAAAACACTCAAATATATGTTAAAACAAAAACAAAGCAAAGCCCCAAAAATGCAAAGGCCATTAGAGCCACACTCATGTTGATTCAAAGCTGGAGCAAGAAAAAGTGAAAAAAAGTCATGATGTGTTAGGGAAGAGGAATGGAGGGAGATGCTGAAGAGGAGTAAACTTTAAAGGTGTTACACTTTAGAGATTCTGGCTGAAAGGTATCCCAAGAGGCTAAGCTTCTCTACAGACAGACAGACAGACAGACAGACAGAAGAGACCACCTAGGTGTGAAGAGTTACCCCTTCCTATCCTTACTGTTTTAGCTAGGGTTTTATTGCTATGAAGAGACCCTATGACCAAGGTGACTCTTATAAAAGGCAACATTTAACTGGGGCTGGCTTACAGTTGCAGAGGTTCAGTCCATTATCATCATGGTGGGAAGCAGGGCAGCATCCAGGCAGGCATGGTGTTGGAGGTAGCCAGATATATATTGCCTCAAACCCCACCTATACAGTGACATGCCTCTTTTAACAAGGCCACATGCCACATGTCCTCCAATAAGGCCACACCTCCTACATTAACCAAGCATTCACACACATGAATCTGGGGGGGGGGCATACCTAGTCAAACCACCACACTTACTTTTTTTTTGGTTTGGTTTTTCGAGACAGGGTTTCTCTGTGTAGCCCTGGCTGTCCTGGAACTCACTCTGTAAACCAGGCTAGCCTCGAACTCTTGAACTCAGAAATCCACCTGCCTCTGCCTCCCAAGTGCTGGGATTAAAGGTGTGCGCCACCACTGCCCAGCTTTTTTTTTTTTTTTTAATTTAAAGCATCTTTTTTTTTTTTTTAAAGATTTACTTTTATTGTATGTGTATGTATACTGTAGCTGTCTTCAGACACACCAGAAGAGGGCGCCAGATCTGATTACAGATGGTTTTGAGCCACCATTTGGTTGCTGGGAATTGAACTCAGGACCTCTGGAAGAACAGCCAGTGCTCTTAACCACTGAGCCATCTCTCCAGTCCCACACTTACCTTTCTTACATATGCTATCTCCTCACCTATGGAGCGACCTTCCTGTGGCCTTCATCTTATTTACTTACCTTAGTAACAGATATGAACACCTTCTCAAGGATGTCATTGGACTCGACCTGATAGAGAACATTATCTTCAATGCCAACACGGAGTGCACAGGGTTTGGCAATAAATCTGTAACAGAGAAAATCCAAGGTCCAATGCTAAATATAGTTTGCTAAGGTTGATGAAGGGGTCCTGATTAGTATATTAATGGGAAGAAAAATGGAAACACAAAACTAGGAACCAGAAATCTGTTATTTGGTTTCATATTCTGCCACTGACTCACTTGAAAAGACCTATTTGAGAAGGTTAGATTTGGCTGGGCAGTGGTGGTGCACTCGAGAGGCAGAGGCAGGAGGATTTCTGTGAGTCTGAGGACAGCCTGGTTGACAATGATTTCTTGGATAGCTATGGCTACAAAAAGACACCCTGTCTCAAAAAAAGCAAAAATAAATCAAAGCAATACAAAGATGGATTAGGCCTGGTGTGGTGGGGCAAGCCTTTAATTTCAGCACAGGAGAGGGTGGCTGGATCTCTGTAAGTTTTAGGCCAGCCATGGCTACATAATAAGACAGCGTTTCCCAGACACAAGTAACAACGAAGACAATGCATGTGAAATACTGTCACAAGTGAAGTGTTAATAATATCATTTTCCTCACATCAGAAGACCAAGCCAGCTGTGGTAGCACATACGGTCCCATGCTTGGGGGGCTGAGGCAGAGAACTGAACATTCGAGGCCAGCCTCTAGTACAGAGACTCCCATCTCAATTTGGTTCCTGGGGAGTAAGGGTGGTTTATTTTATTTTTTTTTAAATTAAAGGTGTGTGTGTTTGCCTGCATGATAGTGTACCATGTGCATGCAGTGCCTTAAAAGGCCAGAGATGGATTAGAACCCTTGGACCAGTAGTTACAGATAGTTCTGAGTTTCATATAGGTGCTGGGAATCAAATCTGGGTCTTTGGGAAGGGCAGCATGCGTTCTCTCATTCTCTCTCTCTCTCTCTCTCTCTCTCTCTCTCTCTCTCTCTTTCTCTCAAGATTTATTTATTTTATTTATATGAGTACACTGTTGTTCTCTTTAGACACACCAGAAAAGGGCATCAAACATCATTAAGGATGGTTGTGGGCCACCATGTGGTTGCTGGGAATTGAACTCCGGACCTCTGGAAGAGTAGTCAGTGCTCTTACTTCTGAGCCATCTCTCCAGCCCAGCAGCTAACCCTCTTACCATGGAGCCAGCTCCTCAGTCCCCAGGTCATTTAGTTTTATTGCTGGGGATTGAATCATCCTCAAATGTTTTTTCATGCAACATCCAGAGCCAGATGTTCTCTTTCTTTTTAGACTTACTTATGTAATTTTATGTGTCTAAATGTTTTGCCTGCATGCATGTATGTGTACCATGTGTGTTGAAGAGACAGAATGGAGACTGTACTGTTTCTCCTCTTCTTTTTGGTCTACGTGTGCTGCATGTGCATATGTGTGCACGTGTGCCAGGGCACACTTGGAGATTAGAAACAACCTTATTTGAGACAGAGTCCCTTTGTTGTTTGCTGCTCTGTGTGCACACAGCAGGCCTGTGAGCTACTCCATCTCACTGCAGGAACAAGTGGGATTGCAGAAGTGCTTGCCCTACCCAGCTTTATGTGGACTCTAGAGGGTCAACAAAGGCCCTCAAGACAAGACCTTTACCTACCGAGCTGTCTCCCTGGCTCAGAACTAAGTCCCCAGTACAGCATTTATTTTCTCTGAAGACCAAGAATAAGTAACTTTATTATTTTCTTCTATAAAGAAGCAGTTATATCTTCTATGAAAACTTTAGACAAACACTTAAGAGTACAGACTCAGTTGTACCTATAACCTGCTTCCTCTACATAAGTGGTGAATACTCATTTCCAAGCTAGTGCTGCTATATTACTGTTTGCTAATATTTCACCTCCAACTTACATTCAAAGTCCTAAGAAACACAAATACTAAACAATATTTTTATTTAATAAGGTTCTGTGAACCAGTAAGCAGCACTCCTCCATGGCCTCTGCATCACTTAGTTCCTGCCTTCCCTTCCCTTAGTGCTGGGCTGTGAAGTGTAAGCGTAAGCTGAAATAAATCCTTTCCTCCCCGAGTTGCTATTGGCTCTAGTGTTTTATCACAGCAACAGACACTCTAACAATGATATTCACTGACTACCAGGTAACTAACTCGTCTAGAGAAATCTGTTCTTGCTCTGCTGGATCTCAGTTTGGATTTGGGGTTGAAAAGCATTCAAAAGGGTAATCAAGACAGTTATTTTGTTGTTTTTGAAGCCATACCATATCAGAGACTAAAAGGTTCCCTGTCATATCCTCTTAGTCACATAGTGTATGAAAATCCAAAAGCAGGAAACAGCCTTTGTGGTCCCTAATATTAGCCTCTTACCCAAGTCCCTTCCTCAACCCAGAGGCTCTTAAAGGTGAGTAGGAGTTAGAATCTGGAGTTAGACAGATATTGCCAACAGAGACTGTAAGGAAGTCAAATGCCTACAGAGCCAGGGAACATCAATCGATGGCTATTTTATTATTTATTTTAAAATATTTGTTATTTTTAATTATGTGCCCACAGAAACCAGATGCATCCGATTCCCCTGGAACAGGAGTTACAAGAGGTCGTAAGTTGTCCAGCACAGATGCTAGGAACCCAGTCAGCTCCTCTGGAAGAACACCAGTAAGTGCTCAGCCATCTCTCTATCTGAACAAAGAGTTTATGGTGGTTGTTTTTGAGGCAGGGTCTCCCTATGTGTCCCTGGCTGTCATGAAATTATGTACACCAGACTGACCTCAAAACCACAGAGAACCATCTGCTTTTGTCTCTGAGTGCTGGAATTAAAGTCCTTTACCCACAAAACCAGCTCAAAATGTTCTAAAAAATTTTTAATGTACATGTTCGTGTGTGTGTGTGTGTAAGATATACTCCTGTGCTATGGCACGTTTGAGGGAGGATCAGATGACAACTTTTGGGGATGAGGATTCATGCCCATCATCATCGTGTAGGTCCTAGGGGTTGAACTGAGGACGGTGAGCTGGGCAGCAAGTGCCCTTTCCCTCCAAGTCACTTCACAGGATTATTTTAAAGATGAAATGACAAGATGTATAGCTCGTCTGGTATGTGACAGTAAACATTCATTCACAGTAGCCTTTAATGAACTCAGGATAGATATAGTTCTATTGGTAAAATAGTTTAAGGATAACACCCTGGGCTTGATCCTCAGTACTGTCTATATTCCCAGCACATGGGAGGGGCAGGCAGAAGACTCGGGGGTTTGAGGCTCATCCCTAGCTATACGGGAGGACTGAGAGCAGTCTGGGCTTAGATGAGACTCTGCTGTGAGTGGTAGCACATGCCTGTAATCCCACGAGACCCTGTGCTCCAGGCATAACTACTGTCATTTTCACTAGAAACACACTGTCTCAGTCTGGGTTTTCACTAACACACTCAGCATTGCCAAGTCAGAAGTCTGTACTTTATTCACAGGTAAAGCTAAGATTCTTATCACTATTGTTATCTGACCTTGAGATGGACTCAGTCTCCTAGAGCTAGCACAGTTCATTTCTTACCCTCATTAGTTCAGAATTCAGTGACAAACCATGAGGCCAACCTAGTCTATATAACAAGTTCCAAAGCCAACCAGCCAACCAGGGCTATATAGTAAGACCCTGTTTTGGTTTTTTTTTTTTTTTTTTTTTGGGAGGGGGGCCAGAGAAAGAGACAGAGACAGAGACAGAGAGAAACTTGTGGCTGGGGAGAAAGTACATTCATAGTAAAGTGTTTGCCTTGCATGTGTGAAGATCCTCTGATTTATATTAAAGAAAAACAAACGAGGCTAGCCTGGTCTACAGAGTGAGTTCCAGGACAGCCAGGGATACACAGAGAAACCCTCTCTCGAAAAACCAAAAAAAAAAAAAAAAAAAAAAAAAAAGAAAAAAGAAAAGAAAAACAAAACCAAAACAAAACCAACAATAGGCGTGGGTAGTGGTGTACACCTGTAATCCCAGCACTGGGGAGGCAGAGACTGTCAGGTCTCTAGGGTTTTCTAGCCAGCCAGGCGAGCTTACTGGTCAGTTTCCAAGTCAGTGAGATCCTGTATGAAAAATAAGAGCTGTTTGCCCTTCCAGAGGATCCAACTTCATTTCCTAAACATCGTATTGAGTGGCTTATAGACATCTGGGACTCCCGTTCCAGGTGATCTGACACTCTTTTTGGTCTCCATGGGTACCTTTACACACAGTACACTTACATATACTTTTTATTTGTCTTTCCAGACATGGTTTCTCTGTTTTGCCCAGGCTGTACCCAAACTTACTCTGTAGACCAGGCTGTCCCCAAACTCACAGAGATCCACCTGCCCCTGGGTCCTGAGTGCTGAGATTAAAGGCATGCACCACCACAGCCTGATCACAACAAAAACTTTTAAAAAAGTGACTTTACTTTATTAGTGTGTGGAAGTTTTCTCCATTGACCATGTGAGTTCCAGAGAACAAACTGGGACAGACAGTTGGACTTGGAGGCAAGTCCCTTTATCCAATGAGCTATCTTACTGACCAAGAATTTGTACCCTTCAGAAGGTCTGTAAAGCCAAAACTGTCTTCATAGTACTTCCATGACTTTGTAACAATTCTTTTCTCCCATAAGTATACAATGAAACTCCACAGCTACATGGCATATCAGTACTGTGATAAGATGAACACAGAGCTGATGAGAACAGAACTGGCAGACAGCGAGCAGACATACAAAGCTATCAGATTACTCTTCTCTCTTTTTAGTTTGGAAAAATTATTTTTACAAGATGTTAAATTACCATGTAGCAAGCTCATTATTATTTTAAATATTAAATGTATGTTTCATTTAAAAATTTTTAATTTCTGTAGCAGTATACATTAATAGACTTTATTCACGTAAATAAAATCTCATTTGAGATCCTTAATGATTGTTTTCTGTTGTTGAGACGGGGTCTTGCTATATATATCACGCTGGTTTGGATCAATTTGCTCCCACGTGTTGAAATAACTTGTTAGGTCAATGAGTAGTCTATGAAAGCTACTTCTGTGTGGCTATCAGAGACGGCCTCAGGGGACAGTTCACCTGGTTTAAGACAGAGTTTCTTTTGTTCACTGTTGTATAAGTCAGGGTAGATGGCCTACCAGCTTCCTGTGATTCTCTGGTCTCCACCTCCCATCTCCCCTACCATGTGACCCAGGGATACTGGGTCCAGCTTTTATTTAGAGTCTGAGGATCTGAAGTCAGGTTCTTAGGTTGTGTAGCAAGGACTTTACCTGCTGAGCTATCTTCTTAACCTGAAAAGTACTTAGGGGTGGGGTGGGGTTAGTGAGGTGGCTGAGTCAGGATCTTGCTGTGTAGCCCTTGCTGGCACAGAATTCACAGCAATCCTATTGTTGGTCTCTTGAGTACTAGGATTATAGCTGTGAGCCACTGTGAGACCGACTGTCCAGGGTTATGGAAGAAGTGTAGAGGAAGCATCAACCCCAGATACCTTAAACGTGAGGACAGCGGGAACTGGCTACCTCCCCACTCCCAACCTGGCACCGTAAAACTGGCTTCCCGACCATCAACCCTAGGTAAGAATTTATTATTCTCATAGTTATCAGGCTTCACTCCTTGTCTGATCTTATAAGGTCGTCCAGTGTTGTTCTCCCCCCACACACACACACTCTACAGCCCCTGAGTATATAGATGAAGCATCTTCCAACACCCCTGCCATGGCCAGTGATATTTGGCAACCATGTGAACCTTGCTCCAGAGACCCTGGCCACCTCCCTAGGGGCATAAAAACCCTTCTCTTCCCATCCCGATAAACGAGCCAGTTCTCTAAAGTTATTCCGAGTATGTGTATTGCCTGTATACTCAAAGTCTGACTGAGATCCTCTACTGCACCCACTCAAGACCAGCTAATCTTTCCTTCCTGCAGTCCAGCTTGGTGTGCAATGAGCCTGACTACCACAAGGGAGATGTGGACATGGGGCAGCAGCCACCATGCGTGGCCTGAAAGCTATTCTTCTCATTGACTATTTCAAGATGTAAGTCTAGTGGTCAGCCTAAAGGTGACATGTATGGTGGGGGTGATTGCAGTCGGCCTTTTCTCTATTAACACCTGAGCAGGTTAGTCAGTATAACCACCTACTACTTTTGATTCTCAACACTACCACTTCTATTGTGTTTGTGATTGGTTTCACCATCTGTGCTGGATGTGAGCTATTTAGGAACATTTAAAGTCCAGACTGTGCTTCTTAATTGATGTTTTGTGGCAAGCAATATAAATAGGCTAGTTATGCTGAGACACCTATCTTGGCTCTCTAGGATGGTCTATGGGGCTGGGAAACTTTAGGATCACTAGGTTAATTATGCTGTCTCAAACAAACAGACAATAAGATAAGCATTTGTGAGTGACAGATTAGCTGATATGTGCTGAATGAGAGGGGCTTGGGTATAGTATATGAGGCAAGAGAAGAAAGATATATATGAACATGAGTGAAAGAATTCGAGAGTTAAATCCGCAGAGTCTGGTCTTATTAAATTGCCCAGGTTGGCTTTGATCTCATTCTATAGTTCAGTGGGTCTTGAACTTGTGACCATCCTGCCTCAGTCTCTGTGGTGGTTTGAATAAAAATGCCCCTCATAGGCCTGTAGGGAGTGGCACTATTAGGAGGTGTGGCCTTGTTGAGTAGGTGTGGGGGATAGGCTTTGAGGTGTCAACCTCAAGCCAGGCCTAGTGGCTCAGTCTTCCTTCCTGCTGCCTGCTGATTCAGATGTAGAACTCTCAGCTCCTTCTCCAGCATTATGACTGGAAGTGAAGTGGAAGCCAGTAGGAACTATATCACCAAGTTCTGAGACAGCTTGATCTAAGCAATGAGGCCCTGTCTCAGGTGAATGGATTAATAAATGAATAAATACACTCCTTCATAAAAAAATCCCTATTAGACAGTGAAATTCCACCTTTAAAGACAAAGTACTTCCTGGGTCAACTTTGTGCATTTTGAAGTGCAGGAGGTCACTGACTACTGAGGAATCAGAAATGACATTAAACAAAACGTTATTCTGTGTGTATGTGTGCTTGGCCTGCATGTGTGTATGCCTAGTGCTTGAGGAAGTGACAAGTGTGTCAAGTCCCTGGAAATGCAGTTAAGGATGGACAGCTGTGAGTCACCACGTGAATGCTGGGAACTGAACCTCCCCAAGAACAACAAGTGCTCTTAACTGATGAGCAGCTCTCCAGCCCCAAGTTGACCAGTTTTAATCTACGATCAGAGATTTCCCTAAAAGGAACCAACCACAACCATCTGATTTAATGGGAGACATTCAGTGCCTGTGATGAAGACTTCTAAGACAGATGACACCCACAAGCTAAAATCCACAAGAAATATCCTTTTTAATTCCTCCACCCCCGCCCCGTGTTTGTTTATTTTGGGCACAGACTCTCTCTATAGCCTAGGCTAGCCTCAAATTTGTGATCTTGCTTTAGCTTATAAGTGCTGGGATTACAGGCTAGTGTCATCACACTCAATTGGAAATCCTGGGTTTACAAGAGACAACACAGAATGTGATTATTCTCTCTGCCCTCTTCGGCTGTGCAGCTTTCTATGTGCATATGACTACTTGACAAACTTGTTTGTTTACAGATCATTAACTACTGAGCAGATTTAGACAGAAAGTTGCTGGGAGCCAAGCCCAGGAAGTCACCTGCTGTTCTGGGAAACCTGGTCAATACAAGGTTAAGAAAGGACTTTCGAGAGCCGGGCGGTGGTGGGCGGTGGTGGCGCACGCCTTTAATCCTAGCACTTGGGAGGCAGAAGCAGGCGGATTTCTGAGTTCGAGGCTAGCCTGGTCTACAGGGTGAGTTCCAGGACAGCCAGGACTATACAGAGAAACCCTGTCTCGAAAAACCAAAAAAAAAAAAAAAAAAAAAAAAAGAAAGGACTTTCGAAGGTCTCAGGTTCCACAAACTTAAAGGGCGATAAGGATATGACAATGGGATGGTCTTAGACAATAAGGATACAGTGGGATAGCCCTAAGCAATGACCTTCATCTAAACTTCCCACTTTGCTGTGTCTTTATAACCTGCCCCCGAAATTAAAGTTTCAGAGCTTGATCAGAACCTCAGACTTCCTCTACGTCTTTGTGTCTCTTGTCCCTTCATTCTTTTGTCACCTTCCCTAGGGTCTTGTTGAATCCCCACAGACCGGGGCAGTTGTCGCCTGACAGTGGCCTTTGGGTCGGGGTCCAATCAAACGTTGCTCCCACATGAACGTCCGTCAGGCATAGGCTCTATGCTTCACAGTAAAGGCAAGTGAAGAAAAAAGATCTGCGATATCCAGAGTCACCCAGCTGTGAAATTGATCCGGTTAAGGTAAGATAGAGCAATGAAATTATGAGACACGGATTAAGCAAACATGGTTTGTTCTTAAAGGGTCTCAAGGAGTCCCTCAAGATATGAGGAATCAGGGTTAAGATAAAAGGATCTTTAAAAAATTTCATTGGTGATGTTTCCCCAAGAGGAGACTAGGAGATAAAAAGTTAAGCCTTGAAGATGAGGGAGAGAAAGGGCTAAAGCAGTTGTTAGCTCTTCAGCCATGTTAGCAAAAGAAAAGAAAAAGGCTATTTTAGAGCCTTCCTGGGAGCAGGAGAAAATCAAGATACGTCTTGCATTTTCTCCGGCTCCTACCGGAGAGATCCTTAGTTCTGCTTTTTCTGTCTACTATCTGTCCTTGGAGCTCCAATCTGTCCAATGTGTGTCAATTGTCTGTTTTTGTTTCGTTGTTTGAATGATTGTTGTTCTATGTTTCATATTCAGGAAAAAAAATGGTTAAACAAGGTATTTTTCTCTTGAAATTACAGCTAGAAAAAATAAGAAAATTTTGTTTGGATAAAATATATAAGATGTGCATATACTTCATTTTTGTTTCTGACTGGTTTAAAAAGTATAAAAATATTCTGCCTGTCTTGGTTATAGATTATTGGCCTATAAGTTATTGGGTATGATAAAAAATTTGCAACTTTGGTAACAGAAAGTTAGCTTAAAACTGTTAACTCAGGATTGGAGTCATTCAGAAACCAGATGTATAAGGATAGGACTCTCTTTAATGAGATATTAAAAGCTGCACTATCACACTGGCAGCTAAACTTTGTAAGATGAAAGTAATGCACTTGGTGTTGACTTTAGAGAAAATGGATTGGTTGTATTGTTAAAAATTGGTTTTGTTTCCCAAAATTATGGTTACACTCTAATATTGCAAAAGAAACTTAAAAATATAGTTAAACTGCCAATGTTCCAATTGGCTGCAGTTGGCAGTTCAATCATGAGCTCTCATTTTTGAGTTATCCATGTTTATGATTGAGAAGAGGATAGAGCAGGTGGAGATGATTGCAAGAGTAATAAAAGAGTTAAGAACAGCTGTGGCACAGTACAGCCCTGCTGCCACTTTTACAGCTTTATTAGATACAGTGGTAGAGGTAAATTTAGCCCCCCAAGACTGGAAAGCAGATCTCAGTGGGAGTTTTATCTGGGATCAAACAAGACCCTGATGAACCATTCCAGGAATTTATAGATAGGCTGCTAAAAGGGCTGGTAGAATTTTTAGAGACCCTCAGGCAGGAGTCCTTTTGTCTAGAATTGGCTTATGAGAATGCTAACTATGGTTTAAGCCATGCTTTCACAGAGCTGAGGTGATAAGGAATGCTCTATGTATGGGGACATAGTTCATTTTAGGAAAGACTGTCCACAAAATAGAGACATAGACAGACAGACAGCAGTATCATTCCCCTGGAATCTGTTCTCAGTACAGGAAGGATAATCGTTGGGCCAGTTCTCAGGAAATAGGCCCAAATTAAGAACTTTCACATTTGAGTTAAGACAAAGCTCAGAGTGGGCTCATCAGAAGCTTGTGTGACATTCCTTTTGTCATGGTCACCCTGACTAGCCCCCAGAAAGGTGTTTTCCAGAATTAGTTTATTGCCTTGCTTCTTCCTTGGGGAGGAAAGGTCAGCCTGAGACCCAAAGACATTCACAACAGACAGCTTATAGGCCAAGAGTTATAGATTAATGATGCTGGAGAAATTAAAATTATGTCTGCTTCCCTCCATGGCATTATAGCTGTGCCTGTTAATAAAAGAATTGCTCAAAGAGTAAGAGAGGACAAGATTGGCTTTCTACTTGGCCTTTATCTGATACTCTCACTCAGCTGCAAGGAATTGGTTATTCCATTAATCCCAAACTTCAAACTTAAGATTTATGAAACTAATGGGGCATTACAGCCTGACTTGCCTACTCCAGCTGCCATCGCATGAGATGCATATAGAATTATTATAGATTTAGAAGAGTGTTTTTACATCCTGGTGAAGGTGAGAGGTTTGCATTCAATTAGTATGCTTGTAATTTTTGAGAGCCCATGTAGCGATATCAATAGAAAGTTTTGCCTCAAGGAATGGCTAATAGCCTTACATTATGTACAAAATACACTGTTGCTTTAATACAAGAAGTTAAGAGTTTGAATGTTTCAGTGCATATTATTCATTGTATGGTATTTTATTAGTTGATCTCTCTGAAGGAGTTTTAATGCAAGCCTTCGTGCTCATACAACGAGCTTTAAATTTTTGGGGAATGCTTGCTGCTCCAGAAAATATTCAAAGGCAGAAAATATTTACAGACAGCTCACCTAATGGGAAGACAGTATATATAATTGATCACATGTTCATTTTCTTAAGTTTCCCCCTGCTTCAACACAAATAATTAAATGACATGCTGTAGCCACTGTTTGAAATACTGAAAAATCAGGCTTTCAATTTGTATACTCATAGCCAGTATATAGCTCATGGTTTATAACTGCTTGAAATTGTTCCTTTTTTAGATATTGCTAATTCTCAAATTTTACAAACACAGCTTAATTTAAGAAATATGTACTTTTCCTTAAATTTATAAGACATTTAAGAGCTCATACTGGATTGCCTGGACCCCAGGGCAATGCCACAGCAGATTTGTATACCAGGCAGATTATAAGCCTTACAGAAACAATTGGCCATACAATCTTATTCTTTTTTGTTGTTGTTTTCTGTTTTTTTGAGACAGGGTTTTCTGTGCAGTCCTGGCTGTCCTGGAACTCACTCTGTAGACCAGGCTGGCCTCAAACTCAGAAATCTGCCTGCCTCTGCTTCTCAAGTGCTGGGATTAAAGGCGTGTGCCACCACTGCCCGGCACAATTCTTTATTCTTTATATCATCAAAATAATAATAGCTTGAGACAATAATTTGATACTTTTAGAGAGTGTGCAAGCCAAATTGCAAAAACTTGTTCTCAGTGTCCTCAACTTTTTCATAAGGTGTTAATCCTTGAGGATTTATACCTAATCAATTATGGCAAGTGGATGTTACTCATTTCTGATTTTGGAAAATTAAAACATGTACACGTGACTTGACACTGCAGGACTTTCGGGTCTCAGTTTGAACTTAAAATGGAAAGAATCCCACTGTCTCAGGACACATCCCAGGAGGAGCACATCCCTTCCTTAGTCAGAGGACACTTGCTAGATTAACATTCAGAGGAAAAAGGGTGAGACTGATTAACATTCCTCAGACCACAGGAGAGGGAACCCACCTGCAGGTGAGGAAGGCCCAGAGCACACAGACACATTCCAGGAGAACCAAGATGAGAGGTAATCAGGAAGCTGGGCCCATAACATAATAAACCTAGGCAAATGGAAGACACTCACTGTCATAATCTGAGTCACCTAGAGACCAGACCTGGGAAGGTCAGCCTTTGTGGTTTCCCTCGTGAACTCTGTATAAAAACTGTTCCCAACTTTGGCTCGGGGTTCCTCTTGTTTGTGTATAGGGGAACCCCAGTATACTGGTTAACATCTTATCATCAATAAACCTCGTGTTATTGCAGTGAATCCCGCCCGTGAGTGGTTCTGGGGGAGCACGTCCCCTGGTTTTGGATCTTAGAGTCCAACAACACCAACATTTGGAGGTCCCACTGAGATTTGTTCTCTCAGACTCCATGACTCCAGGATCAGAGGTCCTTGCTTGAGCAGGTCTGTGTGCTGTCTTGTCTGTTCTGTTTTTGTATCTGTGACATGTCTATGCCTGTGGCAGGGGCAAGAACTGGGCAAGCCATGGAGAGCAGTTTGCGACCCTGGGATAGAGTCAGGTTTAAAGGACCCTGGGATAGGATCAGGTTACAAGTTCCAGGAGGGAATCCGTGGGTAGTAGAAGCAGCAGGACAGACATGTTGGCACGCTGCAGGTCACAGTTCTCTGGAGGCCGCTCCGGAGTTCGTTTATATGGGAGATAGGGTCAGGAACAACCCTTCTCCATCTGAAGGTGGTCTTTGGCCACCACCGCCTAGGGTGGCGTTTGTTGCGCTCTTGTGGTAGTGTGTCCGTATCTAATTCTGTTTGTGTTGTTCATTGCTGGTGGTGTTAGAAATCTGTTAGATTTGGTCTAGCATAGGCTGGCCAAGTCATCTGACTCTGTTAAATTAGGTCCAGTGTAGGCTGGCCAAGTTGTCTGGTTATTGGATTTTTTGTTTGTTTTGTTTTTTTCTTTTTTGAGACAGGCTTTCTCTGTGCAGCTCTGGCTGTCTTGGAACTCACTCTGTAGATCAGGCTGGCCTTGAACTCAGAAATCCACCTGCCTCTGCCTCCCAAGTGCTGGGATTAAAGGTGTGTGCCACCACCACCCAGCTGGTTATTGGATTCTTCCACCGGCACTTTTTCTATGCCTTGATTGTGGAACCTGGTTTCTGTGCCTGTTACAGGGGCGAGAACTGTCTGTATCACCTGGTTTATGTGCCACCCGTGACAGGGGTGAGCTGTCTGTATTGTTTTTCTCTGTTTTCTTGGTGAACTGTCTGTGTGTTGGTTGTCATTTTATGTGTTACTGGACTTTGACTGACGTTATTTTGGATTGAATCTACCGTATTAAACATCCTAATTAAGTACTAGAAGAAGGTTAAAAAAGAGGTAACATGGCCACTGGCAGAGGAGGAGATGGAGCCAGTGCAGAGAGCTGCTGCAGAGAAGAGAGGCAGGTCCTTTGGCGGGAAGGCACCGTGGTTCGGGCAGCCGCCCACTGCGCTTAGGGTGTTGTCCAGGTGGCACTGCACGAAGGGCACCCTCACCCAGCCATCGCTCAGTGGGCAACAGCTTGCGGCTCCCGTAGCATGGCACCCTTGAACTACCTGGCTGTGCAGGCTGGCTACCAAGAGAAGGAAGCTCTGTCCCTCTGCTGCCAGCAGAAGCAGTGGTGGGGCAGCGCATGACAGCTGCCTAGTGTGGTGTGCATGGCTGGGCTGGGGACCCCAGGGTCACTGCTGTAGCAGCCCAGCAGCTTCCCACCTGATGATTGTGAGGATCTTGGCCTCTGGCTCCTTCTGGTATGAGAACCCAGACAATGGAGGGGAGGAAGAGCCACAGCACAGTCGCTGCAGCTCCTGGTCTACTCCTTGTTCTCCATGGCTGGTGCTGAAGAATCTGAGGGCATCCGCAAAAAGATAGGCAGGGCCTAGGTGACTAAGAACTTGGCAGTGGAGAAGGGCAACTTCCCTGAGCCATGGCAGCAGGACAAAACAGCCCTCGCGAGATTATTCACCTGAGATCTCCCTCTCTCTCTCCCTCTCCCTCTCCCTCTCCCTCTCTCTCTCTATATATATATTTTTTTTGGTTTTTTTCGAGACAGGGTTTCTCTGTGTAGCCCTGGCTGTCCTGGAACTCACTTTGTAGACCAGGCTAGCCTCGAACTCTCGAACTCAGAAATCCGCCTGCCTCTGCCTCCCAAAGTTATATATTTTTTAAAAAAGAAAAAAAAAAGTGAGTGAGTAGTGCTGAGACAAGTCACATGACTCCAACTTTGAAACTCTGAAACAATGAAACTGCTTACAGGCAGGTCGCCTGCTGTGAAAAGTTACAGGCTGTCCCAAGTCAGAGAGCCAAAAGAATAGGCCTCTGTTTTGGTACAGATACTAATTTATAGTAAAAAAAGGGTAAGCTAGTTACTCTCCACTTAGGGTAGCCACCTGTAGGGACCTTGGTACAGGTGATCAAAGCAGTAGAGGAAAGAGTCTTTGGCCAGGATCTCTCGGGTACCCAGACCAAGTGCCCAATATAGTTACCTAGATGAAACTAGTAGAGGAACACCCTTCCCCCAATAAAAGCCTTTCTTCCCCAAGACCCTTGTAGGTTTTGGCCATCAGGAGTCCTCTTCAGGACTGAAGAGCAAAAGAGGATACCGGAAAAGAAGAATGTTCCCTCAGACATGGGGGACCATCAATTGACTAGACTGTGGTCAACAGCAGTTTGCTTCTGACCAGACCTGACTGGGGCCTTCATGCGGCAGAAGGTAAGGGGCTCCAAAAGCCCACACCAGATACCATTGGCAGGTCTCAAAGGAGCTCCCTGAGGCCCCCACTAATTTTGACCAAGGCAGGGATCAGATGAGTTGCCCACAGCCTTTCTAGAATAGCTCACAGAGACATTCTGTCAGTATAGACAAGGCTATTAGATACCAGGAAAAAGCTTCAGAGGCTAGAGGGACTGCAGGATAAGTCATTAAAAGATTTAGTGTAGGTTGCTCAAGAAGTCTACCATAACAGGTAGACATAGAAAGAGAAAGAGCAGAAAAAGAGAAAAGAAAAAAGATAAAAGAGAGATGAGAAAAAGAAAGGTGACAGGAAAGGAATTTCCAGAGAAGCTTGACTATAGTAGTTAAGGAAAAGCAGAGAAGGGAGACTCCAATCAAAGGGAGAGAGAAAACTCCTAGAAAAGCACCAGTGTGCACATTGCAAGTAAAGGAGCCAGCTGCTGAGCCTGAGAGTGCCCGAACAAATGGAAGCCGGGGTTAGGAAATCCCAGGCCTTGGGAAAAACACCCCCAAATGGCGAAGGTATTAGCTCTGAGTGAAGACAGTAATTGGGGTAGACGGGGCTTGGACCCACCTAACTCTTGGTGGACACAGGGACTCAACACTCTGTCCTCCTCCAAGCCAATGGCCCTGTTTCCAAGAAATGATCATGGTTCCAAGTCGCCACTGATACCAAAATGTATTCATGGACTACCCGAAAAATGGTGGATCAAGAGATGGGCTGGGTATCCCATTCATTTATGGTAATCCCAGACTGTCCCTACCCTCTGTTTGGTCGAGACTTACTCCCCAGGATGGGGGCCCAGATATACTTCCGGCCCAATGGGCTGCAACTAACTGGCCCAAAAGGAGAACCCATGGGTGGAGAAAAGACTTCTCCTACCGACCCCTGCCAGGAGCTGAGGGAACCTGCTTTACAGACGGGAGCAGTTTTCTCCATGCTGGTCAGAGACAAGCTGGTGCTGCTGTGGTGTACGGCACAAATGTCATCTGGGCTGAACTTCTACTCCCCACCACCTGGGCTCGTCAGCGCAGAAAGCAGCCTTGGAACTTGGAGTTGGCAAGAAAATTAATATCTACACAGACAGCAGGTATGCCTTTGCCACAGCCCATGTCCACAGGGCTATATACCAAGAGAGAGGACTGCTCACATCGGAAGAAATCTTAGATCTCTTGGATGCCCTGATGAAGGCAGCAACTGTGAGTACTATTTGTTGTCCAGGACACCAGAAGGGAAGAAACTCAGTGGCCCAAGACAATAACCAGACAGATCAAGTGGCTCGAGAAATGGCTATACAGGAACCTATCCCGGTTATGGGCCTACAAGAGACACCCACTGGGGATTGGAACTAGATTAAGAGATGGCCTCACTTAAAACACACAGAAAAAGAAAGGACTCAGATTGCTAGCTACCCTACCAACTATTATCTAGAGAAAAAAGGACAATGGTGCACACAAGAAAGGAGAACTATACTCCCCAGAAAGCAAACAAAAGACTTACTAGGCTAAATGCACAAATGGACTCTTGAGAGATAAGTGCATCCAAGCAGTCAAGGGATCTAAGGTATATATGGACCTCAGGTTTTGGGCCAGAGAGATAGTAGAGCAGTGTAAGGTATGCCAGCAAGCAAAGGCTTATAAGGCTTAGAGTAAACAAAATAAATAAATACCTAGGGGAGAACAGCCTAAGATATATTAACAGACCAATTTTGCAGAAGTTAGGCCAGGAAAATACAGATACCCTCTAATATTTGTAGATACTATCTCTAGATGGGTTGGGGCTTTCCCCACCAAACAGGAAACAGCTACTGTGGTAACCAAGAAGATAAGAGAAGAAATCTTCCCGAGGTTTCGAGTGTCTGAGGTAACTGGATCAGATAACGGTCTTGCTTTTGTTTCTAAGGTAAGTCAGGGATTGTCAGAGATATTGGGGACTAATTGGAAGCTCCATTGTTTGTACTGTCCCCAGAGCTCAGGGCAAGTAGAGGAAATAAATAGAACTTTTAAAAGAGACCTTAACTAAATTGCCCTTGGAAACTGGTGCTGGCTGGCTGGTGTCTCTTGTCCTGTCCCTGTTCCGAGCCCAGAACACCCCTCTTGTGTGGGACCCCCACTCCCTTAACTTCAGCTCTTGACTCACTCTCCCCCCCCCATGACTTTTCAGGTTAATAAGAGGCTGTTCCTGGTGCTGTTGACCATCCTGACCTCCAATGAAGTAGATGGAGTAACTGCCTGACTTCATAAAACTCAGACCAGCACCTGCACTGATGCCAACTGGAGAGCAGCCAGACACCGGAGCAACTCCCTCAAGCTCAAGATCACCTGTTGTTCTACAAGGCCAAAGAGCAGCAGGCCTTGACTCCTGGGATATCCCCATCCTAGAGGCACAGGGGTGGAGATTACCCAAATGTCAGAGATAAGAGACTTTTGAATCTAAACCATGTCCCAGATGCAGCCTTAGAGGGTGGGACTTAGGGTGTGTTCACCCAAAGTTTAATGACAGCTTGTGATTCCAGGATTGGAATCACTCACAAGAAAAAGGTGGGATGTAGGACTTTCGGGTCTCAGTTTGAACTTAAAATGGAAAGAATCCCACTGTCTCAGGACACATCCCAGGAGGAGCACATCCCTTCCTTAGTCAGAGGACACTTGCTAGATTAACATTCAGAGGAAAAAGGGTGAGACTGATTAACATTCCTCAGACCACAGGAGAGGGAACCCACCTGCAGGTGAGGAAGGCCCAGAGCACACAGACACATTCCAGGAGAACCAAGATGAGAGGTAATCAGGAAGCTGGGCCCATAACGTAATAAACCTGGGCAAATGGAAGACACTCACTGTCATAATCTGAGTCACCTAGAGACCAGACCTGGGAAGGTCAGCCTTTGTGGTTTCCCTCGTGAACTCTGTATAAAAACTGTTCCCAACTTTGGCTCGGGGTTCCTCTTGTTTGTGTATAGGGGAACCCCAGTATACTGGTTAACATCTTATCATCAATAAACCTCGTGTTATTGCAGTGAATCCCGCCCGTGAGTGGTTCTGGGGGAGCACGTCCCCTGGTTTTGGATCTTAGAGTCCAACAACACCTATTCAGGCTTTCTAGTTGCAACTGCTTTTAACAGGAGAAGCAACTAAAAATGTAATTAGTTATTGCCTACATTATCTTTCTATGCTTGTGTAATATATCAGATTAAGGTAGATAATGGAGCTGGTTATTGCAGTCAGACATTTGAGATATTTTGTTGACAATTTAATATTACTCATATTACTGAGATTCCTTATAACTCCCAAGGACAAGGTATTGTAAAGCAGATATTGTGGAACTTTAAAATAATATCTTCATAACTCTCTGAATGTGGGAAGAACAGCTAATGGTGCTTCTGCCCTGGTTTTGCAAGGAACTCTAAAAATTTGGCTTTTAAAAAACCAAAGAGTGGGAGTTATACTCCAGAAGGGTCTTCTAGAAACATTCTCCATCATGCCTTGTTTGTTCTCAATTTTCTAAATTGGGACGCTCATGGCAGATCTGCTGCCGATCACCTCTGGTACCCTGAGACTAAAAAATTATGCTATAGTTATGTGGAAGGACCCTTCTACCTTTAAATGGAACGGCGCAAACCCAGCTCTTATATGGGGTCGTGTATCAATGTCTGTTTGATACCAAAGAAAGTGCGGCTAGATGGCTGCCAGAAAGATTGGTAAAACAGATAGATGCTTCTTTAAAGAAAGATCCTCCCACACAGACCCCTGATGATAACTAATAATCCAGGGATGAGTCCCCCTCAGATCCTTCTCCCCTTCCGTTGCAGAAACAGCAAAAGAAGATGAAAGTGCTAATTTTCCTCGAATTACTACTGATGATGATGAACATTGAAGGTGGCCTTGATCGGCCAATTGACAGAAATCAACTTATGAAGACACTGTATGGTAACCCTTGTGATTGTAGAGGGGGAAATGGAGTCTTTACGAGTAAATACACAGCAACTGTTGACTGTGGAGATAAGACCACCTATTTGTATATTATCAATGCCCATGTGGAGGACTGAGCCAAGGTTGGGGCTGTGTATGTAAACCAAAACCCCTGCCTGCCTTGCTGTCAGATGGTGCTTGCCCCACAAATTGCACCCTTGTTGATCAGATGCATGCCACCTGCTATGCTGAATTTAAAGAGTGCACTAAGAACAATGTACCCTATTTTGTTGCTATTCCCTTGAGAACCCAGATAAACATGGGCATCCCAATAGGTGGAGATTGGTCCTCTAACCCCCGAGTGGTGGGCCCAGAGGCATACACTTCAAAGTATATATGAGCCTCTTGCCTTGCTCCACCAGGCAAACCTGCTTGCTGGCCACAGGTTGCTCCTGCACTCGTGTCAGATGGGGGTGGCCCTACTGACCAGGTTCAAGAATTACAAGTTCAGAAATGAATCCAAGATCAAATTGATAGACTTCTGCCTCGCCTTCATTATCACCCTCTTTTGCTGCCGAAACCAAGAGACACTGATATAGACTCCCAAACTACTGAGATCCTTGCTACCCTGAACTCTACCAACCCCTCTCTAGCCAGTGATTGCTGGTTGTGCCTTGCACTGGGAGCCTCCTGGACCCTGGTGGTTCCTTTGATTAATGATGCCTTGATCTCTTACTCAAAAATAATTGCAGTTATTTAAGACCTTTTAAAGTAGTGCCCACTGGTTTTAGTACACCTACAGTATGCTTTTTTAGCCCCTTTAAAAAGAATTCCTTTGATGTAGAGCTTGGGTTGGCAGCGTTTGCCTCTTGCAGTCATTTCATTACTACTTCTGATCCCATATGTTTAGAAAAGGAAAAGGTTTTGTGTGTGGAGATAATATGGTATATCTTTTTTCTCCCTGTGAACTGGACTGGCTCTTGCCTTCCTGCAGGAACATCTGGTAATTTCAACCCTTACCAGATGTTGAAATTATTCCTGGGAATCAACTTGTCCCTTGCCTAGTTTTGATACATTTTTTCCTAGGCATAAAAGAACTATTCAATTTATTCCCCTCTTGATTGGGCTTGGAATCGCTGGCGCACTTGCCACTGGCTCATCTGGCATTGGAATGGCTATGGACACTTACAATAAGTTGTCCCAACAATTGATAGAAGATGTCAATATGGTTTATCAGTCTATCAGAGACCTACAAGATCAGGTAGACTCTCTGGCAGAAGTGGTCCTACAAAATAGATGTGGCCTTGATTTGCTAACCGCAGACAAAGGAGGTCTCTGCTTAGTTTTACAGGAAAAGTGTTGCTTTTACACAAACAAATCTGGAATCATTCGAGACCAGATCCGAAAACATCAGGGAGAATTGGAAAAGAGGAGTCAAGAGCTTTCTAACAACCCCATATGGAGCACTTGGAATGGGATCCTGCCTTACCTTCTCCCTTTTCTTGGACCAGTAGTTGGTCTGCTAGTATTGTTATCATTAGGATCTTCTCTTTAAATGACTCTGGGGATTTGTAAAACAACAAATTGACTCCTTGGCATCTGAACCTCTACAAGTACATTATCATAGACTTGATCTGGCTGATAGAGGCTTGGCTGAACCTTGAGATGACATAACTCCTTTAGGAGCTGCATAGAACTCAGATCTATGCACATTGGTTCAGCATGGCACGGACGCAACGTGGGTACCTGCAAGGGGTGCGTGACGAGGTGCCGCAAGGGGAGGACCCAAATTGTCCACTTCTGAGTCCCCTGAGAAGCAAACCTAACTGCATAGAGGTTAGTGTTGATTTCTTGTGTCTCAGAGGAGATGGCTGGGACCCTCAATATCCTATGTGGCCCATGAGACAAATAGCCCTCTCCTCCCCAAAAAGACACCATCACAAATGATACTGGGAGGATCAGAACAATGCTTTCCCCCTCTGGTCAATGCCCATCTATCTGTCAATGAGATTTCCTAATGTCCGCATTCGTCTGCCAGCCTCATTTAAAATTGTTAAAAGGGAGCAGAAAGTAAAAATACAGAGCAATGGTTACCTATTAGTTACTATCAATCAAACATTACTGAAAATAGAATTATTGGTTACTTAAATCATTCAGGGACTAATCAACATATTAAAAATCACTCAGGCTGCTCACTGTTAAGATATTGATTTTGTTGCTGGGTGATATACACCTTTAATCCCAGCACTCAGGAAGCAGGTCTCGGTTTAAGGCCAGCCAGGGCTACATAGCAAGTCCCAGGTCAGCCAGGATTACACAAAGAGACCCTGTCTCATAAAACAAAACAAACAGGTTTTGGTCTTCTTGTCAGTTTTTGATTCTTTCGACTGCATGGCATTGAATAAAGTTTCCTTACTACTTTTGGCGGGGGTGGGGGTGGGGTGGGGCTTGGGCTCTTCTGTTCCCCCTGCCTCCATCCTTAATGATGAGATAACAAGCGTATGCCATCATGCCTAGTTTTTATCTGTTTGAGGCAAGGTCTCTCTACACAGCCCTGGCTGTCTTAGAACTCACTATGAACTCACTATGTTATCAGGCTGGCCTCACCTCTGCTTTTGAGTGCTGGGATTGGAGGTGTCTGTCACTGCACCCAGACTGTGAGAATCTGAGCTGGAAAGATAGCTAGGCAATAAGGAGCACTTGCTGTTCTCAGAGAAGACCCATTTTCAGCCCCCAGGATCCAAATAGTAGTCCATGCCTTCTGTTAACTTGGGAGGCAGAGGCAGGTGGATCTCTGAGTTCAAGGCCAGCCTAAGAAACCCAGTCTCAAAAAAGCCAAACCAATCCAAACCAAAAATGGTTGTCCTCTAAGCTAGATGTAGTGGTGCCTTCCACTCAGGAAGCAGGAGCAAGATGATACCTGTGAGTTCAAGGCCAACCTGGTCTACATAGGAAGTTTCAGGACAGCCAGGGCTATATAGAAAGACTGTTTCAAAATGAACAAAGTTGCTCTCTGACCGCCACATGTGCTTTAGCATGTGCATACCTGCCTAGGAGCACACAGACACATTCCAAACACAGTAGACAAATGTACTGGTAATAAACTTAGGAACCACAGATGCAAAATATTTTAATAGCCAAACTTTATTTATTGCTACTTATTTTTAATTATGTATATATACACCTACCTGAGTACAGATGCTCACAGAGGTCAGGACAGTAGGTCCCTGGGACTGAAGTTACAAGTGATTGTGAGCCACCTAGTATGGGTGCTTAGGAGCCCAACTTGGGTCCACTGAGCCACATTGTTTAGGAGATCAAAATAGAGCGATGTGTAGTATATAGAGAAGCTCAAGGCTGCACTTCCAGCATTCAGGAGACAGAGGCAGTAAAATTATGAGTTTGAGGCCAAAGTAAGACCTTGTCTCAAACCACCTACTACCACAACCACTATCTCCACCAAAACAGACAAACCCAAGCAAATTTTTTTTTTTTACATTATTCATTTATTTTTCCCCAACAGGGTTTTGCTGTGTAACCCTGGCTGTCTTGGAACTCGATCTATAGACCAGACGGCGTTGAACTCACAGTGATCTGCTTCCTCTGCCTCTCAAGTGCTAGGATAAAGGGTGACTGTCAGGCTGATTTTTACTTTATTGATTTTATTTGACAAATGTAAAATGCTAAACCTGGTTTGGTAGTACACACCTGTAATCCTAGCCCTCTGGGAGTGAAAGCAGGAGGATTAAGGAGCCCAGGTCAGCCATCTTCAGCTACATGAGGGTCTGAGGTCAGCCTGGGCTACAGGAGATCCTGTCTCAAACAAACAAGACAAAAGTTGTATAAGGTGCTGGCATGTCAGTATGTAAACAATGCAGGAAGTGTAGACTAGGACTGTAGCTCAGCTGGTCACATGCTCACCAAGGGAGCCAACCCTTGGCTTTATAAACCAGACAGGCTAGTCATCTGAGGCCAGCCTGGGGTACAAGAGACCCTACCTCAATAAAAGTAAAAATTGAGATGTTTTTAAAAGCTAGGGTATACTGTATATTTACTTCTCAATTCCCAGTCTTCACATTTGAAATCCTGGAAGACGTGTAGTAAGTAGTGACTGCTATACTGGACCCTGTAACTCTAATTATTCTACCTAGGAAACTGGGTTCATCATTTGAATTTGGAAATAGTTATGTTAATCCCTTTTGCAGTATCATCTCAGTTAGTTTCCCTAATAATAAAATTGGAATAGATTCCAGTATAAATGGTCAAAACTGTGTATATTCTTTAGAAGGAAGATTTTATTTGCCTGAAAATATCCACTAAGCCAGCCCCTAATTAAACGTCCTTAAAAGAGTTGCCTTGGTCATGGCTTTTCTTCACAGCAATGGAAACCCTAAGACACAAGTTGGTACCAGGGACGGGGGTATTGCTGTGATAGACCGGTCCATGCTTTTGTTTGGAGGTATATGGATTTAGGGATTTTGGAAAGCAGTGAAATGCTTTAAGTGGGGCCTGATGGTCCATCCTAGCAGGAATATGGAAGACTTTGCTGCTGAGAGTGGTCTGAACTGTTGAAGCCTGGCTCTAAAGGTTTCAAAAGAGAGGTGGTTTTTTTTGTTGTTTTGTTTTTTTGTTTTGGGGTTTTTTTTTTTTTTGGTTTTTCGAGACAGGGTTTTTCTATGTAGCCCTGGCTGTCCTGGAACTCACTCTGTAGACCAGGCTGGCCTCGAACTCAGAAATCCACCTGCTTCTGCCTCCCAAGTGTTGGGATTAAAGGCATGCACTACCACTGCCCGGCCCAAAGGAGAGTTTTAAAATGTGGCTGAGAGACTGTTTTTGTGATATTTTGGTGAAGAATGCGGCTGCTTTTTGCCATTGTTGAAAGAGTCTGCCTGAGGCTAAGGTGAAGAGATTTAGATTTATTGCTTTGACAAAGGCAGTCTCATAAATTCTGTTGTGTGGTTACTAAAGTTCACTCTTATGAAGAGCATTTTAATAAAAAGTAGCAAGCATAGAAAGGAAAAATACAAAATGTATGGTTCAAAGAATAAAGGGGCACCAGGAAGTGGAATGAAGCTAAATCCTATGTTCAAGGATATTAAATGAAATTAAGGAAATGGTGACCTTGGGACAAGATCCCATGCAGCTAAACTTATGATTTTGCAGTTGAAAAGGTAATAGTTATATCTAAGCATTATTATGACCTGGTTATTGTTTTCATTTGGACTTTTAATCTGGAGTGAAGTACAATCCAGAAATGGGGGGGGGCACACCTGTGATCCAGATCTTGAGGAATCATGGCCATGAAAAGTTTAGGCCCAAGCATGGTGGTACACACCTTCAATTCCAGGAGACAGAGGCAAGCAGATCTCTGAATTCAAGGCCAGCCTGGTACAGAGCAAGTTCCAAGTACAGAAAAGCTTAGATCTGGGCATGGTAGTATACACCTTTAATCCCAGCATTTAGCAGAGCCCTGCAGATGGCTGAGTTCAAGGTCAATCTACAGAGCAAGTTCCAGACCAGCCAAGCTTAGGCAGTGAAGGAGTTGGAAAACAGAAAGCTGGTGATAGTATAATAGAACAAGGGGGCCATGTTCCAGTCCCAGCAAGCAGGAGAGAGAGAGAAAGAGAGAGAGAGAGAGAGAGAGAGAGAGAGAGAGAGAGAGAGAGAGA
>NW_021620574.1:419639-553941 GCF_004785775.1 Grammomys surdaster | reverse complement strand
AGAGAGAGAGAGAGAGAGAGAGAGAGAGAGAGAGAGAGAGAGAGAGAGAGAGAGAAGCATCACTGAGGTAAGAGTGTTCTGGAGATAACCAAGGTTGTACCTCATGCTAGTAGCTGGACTTGGTAATGTGTAAAAGTCACCCAGTGTTGTTTGAAGATATGAAGAGGTTATGATGAGCTGCTGAGTGAGGCTCGGCACTGTCAGAGGCCAGGGGAGACAGTTGGTGAAGTTTGCAGTTGATGGCCCAGGACTGAAAGGGTCATGCAAAGAAACTGAGGCGTGCCACCATAGAAGGAATCTAAGAGAAGCCTTTGGTGAAGCCTAGTTGCAGTAGAAATACCTCAGCATATTAGAGATGCCAGTACCATGGGATGATCACCAAGAACAGCAGCAGCAGTGGAGTGGAGTCAACCAGAGCCTAGAGTGCTACAGAGGGCAGAGCTAGAGAAGTGACCCAAGCCTATTGGAGGAGCCCAGAGATCAAGTGTGGATCTCAGACATTGGAACAAGAAGCTGTAAGGTCTAAGGTGCCTTGGAGACCCCAAGATGTTAGAGATGCCAGAGCTGTGGGAGACCTGCTGAGGAGAGCTGCTGACGGAGTGGAACCAGCCCAGGAGAAGTGTGTTGCAGTCAACAAAGCTGAAGAGCACTCTGACATCAGACATGGAGATGCTGAGCTTGGAGTTTGCTCAGCTGGCTTTTGGTCTTTCTTTGGTCCAGTATTTCCTCACTGGTGATGTTGGAGGTATGAGATCTGCTTTTTAACTTTGATTTCTTAAGGGATTACAGTTTAGAGAGTGCATGATTCTCAGAAGACATTTTTAACACTGTTGATTGTTACAGGCTATGGGACTTTTGAAGTTGGACTAAATGTATTTTGCATTAGGCTATGCCTAGGTATGAATCCCATGGATTCACGAATTTGAACGAGCTTATCGGGACCAGGGTGGAATGTGGTGGTTTGAGTATGCTTGGCCCAGGGAGTAACACTATTAGGAGGTGGATTTTGAATTTGAGACCTGTTCCTAGCCGCCTAAGGACAGTCTGCCACTGGCTTCCTCTGGACGACATGTAGAACTCTCACCTCCTCTAGTGCCATGCCTGCCTGGACGCTTCCATGCATTGATGATAATGGACTGAATCTCTGAATCTTTAAGCCATCCCCCAATTAAATGTTGTCCTTGTAATAAGAGTTGCCTGGGTCATGGCTTTTCTTCATAGCAATGAAAGCCCTAAGACAACAATATAGAGTTGTCTGCAGAATACCAACATCTACTGTGCAGAAAACGCTGTGAGAGAAGTTTTTACAAAATGAGCAGGGACTCAGAGTTTCTGACTCTTTAAAACTAAGAAGTCAATTTTTGATAAAATGGGGCCATGTGGCCATTTTTCCCAACCTTACTCTGCTGATATGCAAATACCACTTAATTCTGTGATTTGCAATTCAATAATGCCCAACAGAACAAATGTAGGGAGGCAACGGGAATGGGGCTACGCTCCTTATAACCTAATCAGCATCTATGGCTATTCTTCTCAGAGGCCTTGTCCTCTGGGGGATTTGTTAATTCTGGGCTAACATGAGTGACGAGAAGAAAGGCAGCCAGGCTACTTATTTAAACAAAACAAAATTAAAGCTACACTTAGAGCTGGGCATGATGGTGTATGCCCTTGATCCTAGCACTCAGGAAGCAGATCTCTTAGGCCAGCCTGGTCTACAGAGCAAGCTCCAAGAAAGCCAGGGGTATACAGGGGGTAGGGGTGGGGGAAAGCAAGCTGCACTTAGTAGACGTGGGGAAAACTGGGTGGGTGTGCTATGTAGTAGAGATACCAAGACTTCATATGAAGAAGAGGAAAGACAGGAAAAAAGCTGGGCATAGTGGTGCACATCACTAACTCCAGCACTGGGGAGGCAGAGACATAGTGAGTTTAAGGCTGGTCTAGAAAGTGAGTTCCAGGACAGCCAGGACTCAAAACTCTGTGGTGGGGTGGAGAGAAAGACAGGCTAAAAAATTATGCCAACAAATTGTGGTGGTTCATGCCTTTAACACCATCCCTCTGAGAGCAGAGGAGGAGATCTGAGTTTGAGGCCAGGCTGTTCATTCTACAGATCAAGTTCTAAGCAAGCTAAGGCTACATAACAAAACCCCACCTCAGAGAATAAGTAACACATAACAGGCCGGCAGTAAGCCTTCTCAGTTCCCAGTGACAGGACATGCTATCTGGAAGGCAGCAATGGACACCCCAGGGAGGCTGCCTGAAATGACCAGACAAGACTGGTGACAAATGACGAATGATGACAAGGCTGATGTCACGCAGGACTCTCACCTCCTCTAGTGCCATGCCTGCCTGGACGCTTCCAAGCAAAGTGAAAGTGCTCACCTATGTCCTGCACGATTCCCAGAGGAACTGTCTTCTTGCAATAACTTACCCCAAGTAAGTTAGCCTACATAGACTTGGTATATCAATATTTAACAAACACTCACGGAGCTGGATATCAAGTTTCAAACCATTTTATACTAAAATTGAGCTTAGAAATCCAGAGTAGTTGCTCATGCCTGTAATCCCACCAGTCAGGAAGAGGGAAGGCGATGTGAGTGAGACATCCTGTCGGTCTCAGGCGAAGACTCTTTCCAACCGTTCTGAAAATATCTACTGATCACAGGCTCACTGTGCACGGCACAGGCGCCCCCACTGTTGAGAGGTAATACCTGCTTCTGGAGTTTGGGTTTTGCCTGTGCTGGAGAGTAAGCCCAGGGCAAGCACGTGGTCTCTGACCTATATCCTTAGGCCCACACTGCAGTTCTTGAGCAAAACAGACAATAGTGCTGGGTGTGGTGACTCATGCTTGTAACCCTAGCACTTGGGCAGTGGGGGCACAAAACCCCTCAGGAATTAGAGGCCAGGCTGAGCGGCACAGTGAGGTGAAGCCAGTCTGGACTACAGAGATATATTTTATTTATTTATGGTCAAATAGTTTTTCAAGTAATCTCTATTAGAAGAGGCTGCAATTCTCTAGGGAATATGGAAAGAAAAAAAAAAAAACCACTGTGGTTTTTGGTTCATGAGAAGGAAAAGGAAGTAAATTCTATTTTGGAGGAGACCCTGAGACAACACAACCAGGCTGGGCCTACCTATGATCCTAGCACATAGGAGGCTAAGGCAGGAGGATTTTGAGTTGTGAGCTAGCCCCAAGTACATGGCATGACCTTGTTTGAAGGAGGAAGCTTTTCATTAAGTAGGATAGGTTCAAGACTCCTTAAAACATAAAACAAAACTCTTAACCCAAGGACTCAGGAGGCAGAAGCAGGAAGAGTAGATCTCTGTGAGCTGGAGGCTAGACTAGCCTATATGGCAAGTTCCAGAACAGCCAGAGAGACTCTATCTTAAATTTTATTGTATCGTTATTGTATATCTTAAGACATTCAGAATTATTACTATATGTCTGTGTCTGTGTGTGTGTGTGTGTGTGTGTATGTGTGTCAATCAAACAAAGTCTATCCAAAATAATTGGGAATTTTTTTTCTGTATTTTCTCATTTCCCAAATCCTATTTAGTAAAAATATATATTTATTTTTATATATTTACATATCTTAAGTATCTATACCTTAAATATGTATATGTCTTAATATAACATGTTATATAATATATTAAGACATACAATTCAGTTTTCCCCCTGTATAAACACATTAAATCAAGTACAGGAGTAACATGAATTCCTCTCCTTGCAAAAGGTTAGTCTTAGGACACAGCCCTGGCTGGCCTGGAACTCACTATAGCGGAAACTGGCTCCTGAGTTCATGATCCTAAGCTCAAGCCTTAGCTTGAGCACTGGGGTAGAAGTTATTATTATAGCTGGGTGTAGGAGTGCACATTAAATTGTAATTCCAGGGCCTGGAGGTGGCTGTACATGCTTTTAATCCCAGTACTTGGGAGGCAGAGGCAGGGGATCTCTGTGAGTTCAAGGGCAGCCCTGGTCTACAGAGTGAGTTCCAGGACATCCAGGGCTACACAGAGAAAGCCTGTCTCAAAACAAAACAAAACAAAACAAAACAAAACAAAACAAAACTTAAAATAAATGTAAGCCCAGAACTTGGGAAGCTAAGGAAAGAGGATTCCTGTGTATTCAGAACCAGCTGGACTCTATAAAGTATCAGGCCAGCTGATTTCATAATTAAGCTCCTACTTGAGGTAAGCTCAAGCAAACAAACAAAAACACCTGGAAGGTGGCTAAAGGAAACAGTCCTATCACAGACTATGAAAGAACGCCACTGTGGGGAAGGAGCTGAATGCTAGGTCTGAATGCACCAAACTCTGAGGGACTGGGGATGAAACTCAGTGTTCCACCATTGCACAGACCTCCAGCTCTTGTTAGACTCAGTTTATCGTCTGTAAAAGGGGATGGGCATCTACCACCTACTAGTCTATGATTGCTGTATCACTTGCTTCTCGAAATTCAATAGGCAGGATTTGGGATATAAGAAAATGCAGGAAAAACCAATTTCCCAATCATTTTGGATAGACTTTTGGGGGTGGGAGGGTGTCTTTTTTGGTTGTTTTTAATTTTTGATCTCATTGTAGTTGTCCTGTAACTAACTATGGTTCAAAGCTGGCCTTGAACTCAGAGATCTGCCTAGGTGTGTCTCACTATGCTCAGAGAAAAATTCCTATTTTATTATTTTATATATATGGATGTTCTCACTTCATAGAAGTCTGTACATCACATGCATGCCTGTGGAGATAGAGGAGGGCCTCCCTTCTCCTGGAACTGGAGTTGCAGATGGTTGTGAGCTGCCATGGGAGTGTTCGGAATCAAACTCAGGGGGTACACTGGAAGACACTGGGTTTTCTGGCACACTTCTTAATGGCTGAGCCATCTCTCCAACCTCTTAGATAGGCTTTTACTGTACTTTAAGTATAGCTCTGTGTCCTTTATGGAAGACCAGCACACAAAAGAACAGCAGTCAATTCCAACACTTTCTGAGATAGCTGGTCTTGAAGGGAAACAAAATAGCAAGACTGTTTCTAGGGTCAACTTTTCCTAAGATCACACACTAAACAAACAAGCTGCTTGTCCTTAGTGGACAAGAAATATCACATTAGAAAGAATGCTTGTTCATCCCCTTGACACTGGAGTACCATAGAAACATGCAGATAGAATTCCCACAGGGAAAGGATCCTTTCCAGTGACTCCTCCAGGGAATAGTCTCCAGCCATCTGGGGGAATGAACCCTTTAGAACTGGAATACATCCATATATATATGTGTGTGTGTGTGTGTATGTGTGTGTGTGTGTGTGTGTGTGTGTGCTTATGGATGTTTACCAATAGCAGAGGTAAGTCACAAAACTGTTATATATCTGTATGAGAAACAAAGACTATTCTTATGACAATGAAAAAATGTATTGGATTGTCTGTTTTCTTGATAGTCTTTATATTTCATTTTCAGCCCTCACTATGGAAGAGAATACCAGGATCCAGTTTTCTCCTAAGCCTGCACCTGCACATCCACCTCAGGGACACTTAATGACGATTATCTTGAAAAACTGTAAGTTCTCAGGGCCCAGAAAAGAGTTTCACGCCTGGCGGTGGTGGCACACGCCTTTAATCCCAGCACTTGGGAGGCAGAGGCAGGTGGATTTCTGAGTTCGAGGCCAGCCTGGTCTACAGAGTGAGTTCCAGGACAGCCAGGGCTACACAGAGAAAAAAACCCTGTCTCGAAAAACAAACAAACAAACAAACAAAAATACAAAAAAAAAAGAATCAAAGAGTTTCACTTATTACACTTATTATATATTTACTTTTGAATCTGAGTGTCTGGCATAGCACTTTTACAAGAGGGAATACTATTAAATACAAATTAGTGACTAGCTAGATATAAGAAAAAAAAATCCTCATAGACAAATCAAAGAAGTAACCCAAAACAGATACTTCTGAGTAATGGATTATTTTGTCTAACCACATCTCCACATTAGGAAGGGGATTCTTGCATCACAGTCGTGTTTGTTCTAGATAAGGTTTTTACAGAAGGCGCCTCTGCCTACGCGGAAAGTACTTCCTTGGAGTTTGAGTGAGCTTTATCAAAAACACGGCTACGATGGATCCACATAATATATCTCATCAGATCCTGGTCGAACAGTATCTTTTTGGCAGCAGATAAGACTAACCATTCGAAGAAAGGGGGGAACTTTAGGCCAGAGCACATAGTTGGGAAAAGTATGTTCTGAATACTACAACCTTAGAAGCTAGTTCACAAAGCTGTTTCCAATAAAGTCTCAGCCTCCATCGCCTTCAAAATGACCACTCCTCCCATCTCAGGCTTCCCAGGCCCGCTCAGCAGTTCCTCTTGACACCTTCCCCAAACGTAGGAAGCCTCGGGCTTCACCACACCCTATCCTAGCTAGACGTCGGCTGTCATACTAACAGACGTCCACGAGCTAACAAATCAGGGCTTGGGGCCTAACTGATCCGGTTGCTTCGAACCTCAGAAGAAAAGTAACTTTAGCAAACATCACATCTCACGCATCCACCTAAGTCGCTCGGAAGGGCTGGCGCCTGCACTGAGCCCACAGGCTTCCACGACCCCAACTAACTGGTTCTCCCGGGCCCATCCCGTTCCTCGCGCGGGGCGCTGCGGGAGGCAGGACTCACTCTTGGGTTCCCGGAGACTGGGAGGCAGCCTCCGCGAGCTCCACGCGACTCGGGGTCTGCACCTCTGGGGCCCAGCGCTCCCCTCCACTCTCTCTCACTCGCCCACGCCCCAGACTCGAGCGGTCCGCACGCACGCAGGCTCCAGGGGCGCGTCGCCGGGCTCCGAGCATCCCCGCCGCGGCCCCGGCTCCGCCGCCCCGCCGCCCCGCCGCCCGGGCTTCCGGCCCTCGGCATCCGGCCCGCGGCGCCCCCCGCCACCCCCGGCCCCGCGCAGCAGCGCTCACCGCTCGAACAGCATCCTCACAGAGAAGATACACGCTGCCAGCGGGAACGCCAGCAGCACGTGCTGGGCGCGCGGGTAGCCGTAGCCATCGCCCGGGCCCTCCAGGTCCGCCCAGCTCACGTTCTGAGGCAGCCAGAAGCGCTCGCTCCACAGCCAGCCCCACAGGAGGCCCAGGGCTTCCGCCGCCGCAGTCGCCATCTTACGCGCGCCCGGCGGCCACTGCCGCCACAGCCTCCGAGGCAGGCAAGGCAAAAGGAACCCGCTGGGAGGCGGCCCCGGGGCGGGGCCCGGCCTACGGCCACCCTCTTCCGTCCCCGGGTCCTCCCAGCCGCCCAGCTCGCCTCTCCCGCAGGCCTGGCCTCCTCCCCGCCCATCCCGCCTTCCCGCCCACTTCCCCACCACCGCGGCCCAGGCCCCTCATCTTGGGCCCAGCCTCGCCCCGCGTGCCCGGTTTCTTTCTTTTTTCTTTTTTTTTTTAAGCCACGCCCACCTGTCCTGGTCACGCCCCTCACCTGCAACCCGAGCCACGCCCAGTTTCTTGTGGCAGGTTCGACATCACCATGGTCACACCCCTACTTCAGGCTAGTTTCTCTCTTTTGGAAACATTCCTCCTAATCCAGCAGATTCAAGTCCATTCTGGCCCCGGGCCGGGCTATACAGTCCTGATCGTCACTTACAGTCCCCGTGTCCCAACCAGTCAGTCGGCTGTGCGGTCCACCCTAGTTGATTCTACTCCGTTTGTGCCCCTCCTTGATCTCCGCCCCTCTCCTTGGCTTCAGTCCGTAAAAGTTACCTTCACTTTTTCTCAGAGAAAACACAGGGCTTTGAAATATCCTTAAACTAAAAGCCTGTAATTCCAGTCTCCACTGTAATTCCACTTGGGGGTTAGAGGCTGGAGAATCAGGAGTTCCGGATCATTCTCTGCAGGTTCAAGGCCAACATGAGTTTCACGAGACCTCCCCCTCCCCATTTTCCATTGAGCGTGTCGGAGGTCGTGTTGCACCGATGTAACCTCAGCACTTGGGTGGCTGAAGCAAGAGAATTGTCATGCTGGAAGGTGGTGGCGCACGCCTTTAATCCCAGCACTTGGACCGCAGAGGCGGGCAGATTTCTGAGTTCGAGGCCAGCCTGGTCTACAGAGTGAGTTCCAGGACAGCCAGGGAAACACAGAGAAACCCTGTCTCGAAAAACCAAACCAAAAAAAAAAAAAAACAAAACAAAAAACAAAAAAAAAAACAAAAAAAAAACAAAACAAACAAACAAAAAAGAATCCTCATGAGTTTAAGACCAGTTTGCATAATGTATGGGACAAAAGGCTCCTCCTTTCCCTTCTCGGGGCGGAAGGGAAGGAATGGGGGGAAAACAGCAACAAGGCAAAAGGAAAATAAATGTCCGCTAGTTTTTAATGACGTCTGCCATGTAGCAGTTTATGGAGGAATAAACAGAAGTCCAAAGAGGCAGAATAGTTTGCCCATAGTCATGTAGGTAAACAGCTGTAGCTAGAAACTCTTGAGACTCCAGAACCCCAATTTCTTCACCTTACAAACCACCTCAACTTTAAATACTCAAACTAAACATTGAACTCTTGTAAGTTTACATAAACAAGAAAACGAACCAGAGACCAGTTTTCAGAGGACTAAACTGTCCTCCAATTGCCAGAGAGCCCTCAACATTGGTTATAATCTAGCTACAACGCTAATAGTCAGAAACTAACTAGGGACAGTGGTGATAGTAATCTTAACTTACAGTCTGAGGACAACAGATAAAGGAACTTCACAACTAAGGTTCAAGGTGAGGGCCAGTCATGAAAGAGCCATCCACCTCGGTGCTTCTCAGACATTAGCTTATCCCATGCCCCACACGGAAGTGTTCTAAGCTTTCCGGGCCCAACCAGAGACGCTCTGAACAGAACCCACAGAGTGGATTTAATGGATTTTTCTTTTTCGGTGCTACAGATTGAACCATTAGTGTAGTTGCTACCCCTGAGCTGTATCCTCGGTTCAGCATTTCTTATTCCTAACAAGCTCATCAGTACATCGCAATTAAACTCGGCCTCGTTTATGGTGTGCTTTGTGTGTGTGCATATTACATTTATTATATGAATGTTTGCTTGTCTGTACACATGTCACAGATATACCTGGTGCCTGTAGAGATCGGAAGAGGGCATCAGATCCCTTGAAACTGGAGCTACAGATGCTTGTGAGCCACCATGTGGGTGCTGGGAACTAAACCTGTATCCTCTTGCAAGAGGAACAAGTGCTCTTAACCACTGAGCCATCTTTCTAGCCCCAGGTACACTGTAATTTTTATAGACTTTTAAAAAAAGCATTAATTGTCTGTCTTCTCTTTCCAACACCAATAAAACTTGTTTCTAACAAATAATTCGTGTCTTCTCTTGCCCACTTGGTAGGATTTTTTTTCTTCTTCTGAATGTTTCTCTGCATATCCCAGGCAGTCCTGGGTCTCACTCTAAAGACAGCTGGCCCTCAACTCAGAGGTTCATGTGCCTCCACCTCCTGACCTTAGTGATGGCATTTAAGGCCTGTGCTCACCTAGTAAGACTTTTATGCAAATCCCTTCATCTCCCTCATCTGGTAAAACCTTTGTGCAAATGTTTTAACATCCCCTCCTTCCCCAAGCTGTAAATCCTCTGTTTACACAAAGGCCCCTTTGCCTTCTTGGAACTTAAGTGACTTAATAGGAAAAGAACCCCTTCCACTTGCATTTCCTTTAGGCTGACTCTCTTAAAAACCAGTCATTTTTTGCCTGGGTGTGACTCACGTCTTTCATCCTAGCACTTGGGAGGCAGAGGAAGGGGATTCTCTGGAGTTTGAGGCCAGTCTGGCCTACAGAGAGAGTTTCAGGACAGCCAGGGATACACAGAGAAACCCTGTCTGGAAACACACACACACAAGTAAATAAACACACAGCTATTCTGGGTCTATGGGGTTTTTAATCTGAGCACCAAGAACATACCTAAGCTGAACATACGGAAACATACAACGATTCTGGCCTAAGATGCTATTCAAAATTTCCCCAAATGTGCATGTACCAACTCTTAGCACGTTTATCAGAAACATTCCTATTGAAATAGTTGATAAAGTAAGACAACTTGAAGAATCTAACTTTTCCTATGAGTATTTGGCTGGGAATTAAACATTGCTAAATAGTTTTAATAATAGGCCTCTTTGTAAGTACTCTCTAATATTTACTTCGAATAAGCTCAAGTCCTGAGGACCAGCCAATGATTGCCCTTCAGCTGACAGCTGTCAGACCTTCCACTCATGCCTACTGCCTCGACTTAACCACAAGCCAATAACCAGACCATCCTTCTTTTGATGCTCAGCTGAACAGTCATCACACCATCCCAGCTACTGTGAGTGCTCCGTGGACACCTTGAGGGAAGTTGAGTCCAGCTTCCAGGACCCCTGCCACCCGTGACTGTTACATAACGGCCATGACACCTGCTTCAAGGATCCTTACTCCAGTCGCACTGTTTCGAGAGCTTGTATTGGCTTTGGAGAACTCCTGTCTAAGCAAGACAACCCTCCAAATTCTAGAAGCCTCTACTTACCTTGCAGCAATTCTCTCTCAGCACAAGATGAGGGAGGGAAAGCATCTCTGCAGTGACCCAGTAAAAAGTTGGTGGAATGTAAGGCTTGCTATCGGTAGCATATACAAGACTGCAGTTGGAATTATAATCTGACCAAAGTGTGTCACACTTTTCTTCAAGCTAGAAAGGGGGCCCCTTGACATTCCTCTTTTGCATTAGTGTGGGAGGCTGCTCTCCTGTTTATTCAACCTCTAGTCTACAACATGAAGCCCAAGTAAAGACTTCTTATGAATGCCTGAAGAGAGGCAGGCTGCACTGAAGGCACAAATGGAAAACCGAACCACACCACACAGGCACACAGTCTTCACACAAAAGCGTGGAGACTGCCCAATGTGGTGGTATATATACCCCTGTAATCTCAACACAGAGACGAGCATCAGGTCTCCGTAAGGAGCTCCAGGCCAGGCAAAGTAACATGATGAGACCCTGTCTCAAACAGAGAAGATCCCAGAGAGTCAGCAGGGTACAGATCATCATTAATTTCTACAGCCACAAACTTCTGACATTTGTGTTATTTTTGCGAAGTGGTGTTCACACACTAGCAATTATAAAATCTAACTATCAAATTCATGGCTTTATTCCTAGCACTCTGGAAATAGAGGTAGATGGATCTGTGTGATTTTAAGGTCAGCCTGATCTACACAATGAGTTCTAAACCAGACCCAGGTTTGGTTCCTGGAACCCACATGGTGCCTCACTAACTCCCATAACTCCAGTTCCAGAGAATCAGACGCCCTCTTCTGACCTCTGGGACGTGAGGTACTCATGTGGTGCCCACGTATGCATGTAGGCAAAACATTTATACACATAAATAAATAAATCTAAAAATAAAAGATTTACTGTGCAAATATTCATGCTTTGATTCTTTATGTAAAAATAAAATCCATCCGATTAGTATGCAAATTTACTTTCTTCTCTAAGAAATGGTAAGATTATATATATTCCAAAGAGCTGTTTTAAAATAAATATTTTGAGCTGGAGAGATGGTTCAGTGGGCACTTGCTGCTCTTCCAGAGGACCCAAGTTCAAGTCCCAGCAACCACATAGCAGATCACAACCATCTATAAGTCCAGTTGGAAGGGAGAGATCAATGTTGCTCCTGGCCTCCATGGTCACCAACCACACACGTGGTACACAGATACACATACAGGCAAAATATTCACATAAAAATAAACATTTATGCAAAAATGAATTACCTCATAATTTACAATCAGTAAATGTTTTATTCTCACACCTACTCCGTACACTTAGATACCTGAAGTCACATGATAGCTTATTGGGAGAAAAGAGCTCTTGAGTGGAGTGTGAAAACCCCCGATCTACAGCAGCAGACTGCAGGAAGCCAAGGACAGAGGCAGGAGTATCTAGAAGATGAGAGATGACAGAGAAGCTGAGACCACAGGTGAGGAACTGCGAAGAACAGAGGTGAGACTTCAGAATTATAACCCTTGGCTGATGGGAGAGCGTCAGGCGCAGTGGCTCACACCATTAATCCCAGCATTAAGGAGATAGAGGCAGGCAGATCTCTATGAGTTCGAGGGCGGCCCAGTATACAGAGCGAGTTCTAGGATATAGAGGGCTACACAGAGAAATCTGTCTCAGGGTGGGCTGAGGGGGCACCAGAGAAGGTGCTGGATGATATAATAGATCGCCCCAAAGCACGCTTCTCTCCAAAGAAATCCAATCATAGGAAACTAAATAAAATTTCTAAGATAGGTTTTTTAGATAGGGTCTCTCTTGGTAGTCCAGGCTGGCCCTGCACTTCCGGTCATGCCTCAGCCGCCCATGTGCTGGGTTTACAGGCGTGTCACGGCTCCAGCTGGGTTTTTAATCCTTATTTAAGTGTATGTCTGTGGATGTCAGTAGAAGGGTGTCGAACTCTCCCGAGCTGGAATGCAGATGACTGTGAACCACCATGCTCACATCGCTAGGAAACAAACCTGGGTCTTACTCTAAAATCTGGAGCCAGTTCTCCAGCCTCTTGAGCCTGTTTGAGATTGGGTCTCACCTTGTGGCTTAGGCTAGCTTCCAACTCAGTAATCCTCCTGCCTCAGAGGCCTCCTGAGTTCTGGGATTACAGGCATGGACCACCACCACATTTGTTTTCCAGGCTATTGTTAAAACCATAAACCAACGGCAGCAGGAAACACTTGGAGAAGTTGATTTTACAGAAGAAATCAGCCAAACATGCTCACACCCAGAGCGAAGAGCACCCGTGTTCAGCAGAGATGGCTGGAAATCCTATTTTGTGTTAGGCACAACTGGAAGGTGAGTTAGTAAATGTTGAGTACGGTAAACAGTAAAAACCGCCACTGGAATTTGAATTGGTAAAACAAACAGTTCATTTTGAACTCGCAGGCTAATTCTCTTGCCAAATTACTTGCAATTTTCCGGGGCGGGGGCGGGGGCGGGGGGGCGGGATTCTTCAGGGTAGACGAAACGTGCACAAGTCAGTTCAACATCGCCATCTAGTGGTGAAGCGAATTCACAGCCCTTTCCCCTTATAAACTGCTCATCTAGAAGCAGAGAGCCTGTGTAAAGAGACGGGCGAAAAGGAGCAGCGTGGATAGACACTTGGAATGTAAATTAAAAGCTTTATTGAATAAAAATGTTTTAGGATAAACAAGGCCATAAGGAAACAGATTATTTTACATCTCTAAAACAGAGCTAAATCTCTACAAATGCAAAAAGGCCTCTACCTTAAAACACCCTCCCCCCATACACATAATTTGGGCTATCAGTTACATACAAGAAATGCACTCATTTATAATGTTCTAAAGCCTTAATACCGGAGAAAACCGCCTGTGCTCCTCAGTGTTTACCAGCCTGACAATCACCTGGCTGTGGGACTCTCAGCTGAGAACTGCCTCTAACAGGTGAGCCTGTGGGCCTTGTGTGCTTCTGTTGTGAGCAGCGCCACCCCTGGCCAAGTGGTATAAGAAAGCCAGCTGAGTCCGTCGAGCGGTGTTCCTACACGGTCTGCATCAGTTCTTGCCTCCAGGTTCTGGCCTAGGCTCCCTTGACTGTGGCCCATGGCCCATAGCCTGTGGCCTGTGAGTGGAAACAAACCCTCCTCCTCTAAGGAGATTCTGCCCAGTGTTTTATCATAGCAATGAATCAAAGTAGGACACGGCCTAAGAAGACAGACCTAAGACTGATTTAATGCAACCCTGGAAGTATTACCTGGCTTAAGAATCACCACATTTCAGAGCCTCCGAGTATTAACAAGATCTGCCTCAACCCTGAGACTTTGGAGATCTGATCTCAGGTTCTGTTTTACTTGGAGTGTGGTGAACCGTGACCCAAAAGGTCTTATAGAAACACTGCAGCTTTCAGTAAAGTGTGAGAAGCCACCAGAATAGATGGCGAATACCCAGAGTGCAGGTAGACACACTGGCACACACCACTGATTATGTGGGTACAATGTCGGTCTCTCCAGACACAGAAGTATACAGGTTGGCTCTGTCTCAAAGGTGTTTGTAAGGTCGGCTGTATTTTTTTTAACTTGTTTATTATTATTGATGATAGGCATGTGTGACACAGGGGACATTTGTCAGAGGATAACTTTGTGCAGGCTGCTCTCTCACCTTTACGTAGGTGCTGGGGATTGAACTCGGGTGCTTGGACTTTTGTAACAAGCACCTTTCCCCCGGCGAGCCATCTCACTTGGCCAAAGGTTGCCGTTTCCTGCCTCAGTGATTTAAAATGCCGAAAGTAGGATGAAAGACAGTAAGCTTCCCATATCTACCAGAGGAAGAAAATGCATTTAAAAAGCTTGAAAGACTAAATATTGGATTTCAGCAGTTGAGTACTAAAAAATGAAATTGGTAAAATGGCTACACTGTGCCCTTTATACTAAAGTGTCTCTGGTCATGAGGTGGGCTCCTGGACGCCTCTAATTCCACAACAGTCTTTGTAGTGTGAAAATGTGCCTCTAAATATCTAGCCACTGTAATATTGATTTGGGGGAATGCAGTGGACAATGGGCTGCATCAGTGAGAGAAATCCCTGCTTAGCCCTCCCCTGCTAAAATGGAGAGTTTCTTTTGTGTTTGTCTTGTTTTTGAGGCAAGGTTTCTCTTTGAAGTCCTGGCTGTCCTGGAACTAGCTCTGTAGACCAGGCTGGCCTCAAACTCAAGAGAGACCCGCCTGCCTCTGCCTCCCGAGTGCTGGGATTAAAAGTGTGTACTACTACACCAGGCTTAAGATGGTGTTTCAACAATGCACTTAGAATTGGTTTGGGGTTTGTTTGTTGTTTGTTCTGTTTTGCTAGCGGGAATTCATTTCCAAAGCTGCTCCCACATAAACGACCCTTGGCGCCAAGCTGTCTGTTTTTGGGCACCACTGGATAAAGGGCAGTGAGTTGCTTAGACTCCTAAGACAGGAGTCTAAGGCTGGCACCATGCGGCCGGTCATTCCTCATCCTCGTCCTCGTCATAGTACCGGTTTCTCTTTATCTGTTCCTCCACAGACAGCTCTCGGACCACCTCCCCCTCCCAGAACCCGACATCTTGGGATTTCTGATTCTGGGTAGTGAATTCTTTAGTAGCCGCGGTGTCTACAAACCCAGACCAAGCCGGAGACTCGGGTTCTAATGGAGACTGCTGTGCGAGGACCCGGCTGTCATCTTCAGCTATGTCTGCGCCGTTTTCTATAAAATTCTCACTCTCCAGCTCGAAAGAACGCCGGTCCTTGCTCCTCGGCGCCTCCTCCGCCGCTGCGTCCTCGCTCTGCCGGCGAGATTTCCCCACATTCTCTTTCTCCCCAGAGGGCCTGGCACTATCTGTTTGTTTCCTTTCCGTCACTATTCCTCCTCCAAAGTCCTCACTCTGCTCGGACTCGCTCCAACCTTTCCTGAGAGATGGCGACAAGGTCTTGGGGCTCTTGACGGAAGAGGTTCGAAAGGAAGCTGCGACAGTGAACGGACGGCTCCTCTCCTTCAGCGAAGAAGACCGCCTTAGCTTCTTCAGGTCCAGATCTACATCCTCGGGAGCCTCGGTCTTGCAGACTTCATCCTCTGGAGGCCACTTGGGCTTCGATACTTTGAAACCTTCCTCCAGGCCACTTCCTGAACTGCCCAGCTCAGCTGGGGGAGGCCAGGCGATCCTCAGCTTCTTGGTCTCAGCAGGCTTGTCCTCTCTCTCCCTCTGAGAGGAAGCCTTGGCTTCCATACTTGCAGCCAGCACGCCGACCTTAGCGATGGGGGCATCTTCCACACCTGGGCTATGGGGGGTCTCCCCTGCATTTGGAGGCTGGGCTGGTCTCCCCAAAGTCTCTTCATTTTCACTTTTGCTTGCCCACAGATCCTTATGCGGCTTGTGCCCAAAGCCTTCGTCATAGTTGCCTTTGGACTTGAAGAGTTGATTGAAGTGAGGCTTACAATAGATTCTTCCATGTAAGGATGCGTATGTTCCTAGACTATCACCAAAAGAGAAAACACCAAGTCAGTGAATCTTCCTCTGTACTCTCAGTTATAGCAGCAGGCTTCGATCTGTGAGTGCCAGTGTTTTCTGAGGATGGTGAGAAACCCCCTCCCCTCTGAAGGGTAGATACTGTGAATGTGTAGGGTCGTGTACATGCCAGGCAAACACTGTATCAACTGAGCTACATCCCCAGTCCAAGGAAAATATCTTTAAAAGCGCACAAATGACCTGTCATAATGACTTATCCTCTTTTGTTTTGGGGGGGGGGGGGGTTGAGACAAGGTTTCTCTGTGCAGCCCTGGCTGTCCTGGAACTCATTCTGTAGACCAGGCTGGCCTCGAACTCAGAAATCCGCCTGCCTCTGCCTCCTAAGTGCTGGGATTAAAGACTTACCCTCTTTTAAGGTGCTTTTTAGTTTTATTTATTCATTTATTTATTTATTTATTTATTTATTTATTTATTCATTCATTCATTCATTTAGAGCCCTAAATTCACTATGTAACCCAGGATGGCCTTGAACTTGAAATCCCCCTGCCTCAGTCTCCTGAGTTCTAAGATCTCAGGGTGTGTAGCGCCATGCTTGTCTTTACCTTTACACAAAGCATGCTTACTCCCTAGACCAAACCTTCACTGGTCACCCTCCTAACTGATATGTAATTCCTCGTTTTCAAGTGATTTTATTCTCCTCAATGAAAATGTTTAAAAGTCACTTCTCCTGTCTGTCTTAACCCTCTGGCTCCCACCGCTCAGACACTTCCTCAGCATCTATAACCTCAAAGTTGTATCTTTCTTCCTAATTTATCATCGGTGCTAATTTTAAAATCATGACACTGTAAGAACGGATACAATGTGCTGTAGATATCTGGTACTTAGTGTCTACTCCCGACTGGATAAAAGCAAGCCAAGCTGACAGGAGAGGGAGCAGGAGATAATGCTTTATTCAGCTTAACTTTTTTTTTTTTTTTTTAAGATAGAATCACTAGGTAACTCTGGCTGGCCTGGAACTTACTGTGTAGAACAGGCTAGACTTGAAGTCACAGAGATCCACCTGCCCCTGCCTCTTGAGTGCTGGAATCAAAGGTGTATGTCACCAAGCCCAGCCCACTATATAATATAAAGGATCATAACAGGGACTGGAGAGAGAGAGATGGCTCAGTGGTTAAGAGCACTGGCTGCGCCAGGCGGTGGTGGCGCATGCCTTTAATCCCAGCACTTGGGAGGCAGAGGCAGGTGGATTTCTGAGTTCAAGGCCAGCCTGGGTGACAGAATTTCAGGATAGCCAGGGCTACACAGAGAAACCCTGCCGTGAAAAAAACAAAAAAAAAGAAGAAAATAAACAAACAAATGAATAAACAAACTCAGTAGGCAGAAAAGGAACTAAAGGGTAGAGATCCCAGAGGCAGGTTCTGGTGGCACGTGAAGGAGCATTATCTAGCTAGAGCGACCACTGAGTCGAGCTCTGGTATAAGACTCCTTAAGTGTCCTGTAGACGTCAGGACAGCTTACAAGAGTATTCTAGAAGGGTACTTGCTTGGGAAGGAAAAATGGAGAAAGTGGCACCTTGGAAACTCTCCTCTCTCTGAAACCATGTAATTAAAATTAATTAATGTGAAGTCTTTTCTCAATCTGCCATATTCATAGCTTTCCTTTAAGTCCTTCTCCTTTCTTCAGTCCTGGCAACTGGACCCAGGCACGTGACTGCTGGGCATCATTACCACCGGTTACATCCTTGGCCCTCTTTTTCACACTAAGTTGCTGGCGATCTGATCTTCCTGCCTAAACTTCCCACTGTAGCTGGGATTCCAAGCCCGTGGTCACCAGACCTAGGATGCCTTGGGATTTAATGGCTGACAGTTCTCTGAGGCCACAGGAAAACATTCTGCTAAATCTGGTCATGGATGAGGGGTCTCATTAGGAGTTCTAGTATCTTAGGCTTCAGTTCTAACACACCAAGGCATCGAGAAGTTCCCAATGACACCATCAATCTTATGAAGGACCTGCCACTAAACAGTGCTGTCTACATTACCAAGGGCTCCCAGTAGTGTCAGTACAGTAGTGTTTAGCGCCCGTGTTCTGAAAGCCTACACAAATAGGCCTGCTTGGGTCTGGCTCACCTAAGCTTGCTGTTGCAGTAGGAACATCGGAAACAGCTGATGTGAAACACCTGCTGGTTGGCCAGCAGACGTTCCATGGGGTACACCGTCTTCTGACACTCCACGCAGCTCTCCTTTGCAGGCGCCTGAAATTTCTAGAGAAGGAAGCAGAAGGCAATTTCAACCTCAGCACTGATGACCTGGTGCCCTGCCGAGATGGGCTAGGATTTAATTTATCTAAGATGGGCCATTCTTAAAGGAACTACACCTGCTCAGATTCTACCGACTGACTTGTTAGAGCCGGGAGGCTCTCCTGGATTTCTGTACCAAACCGTGTGGCTGCCTTAAGTGTAGAAGCCTTTGAGGTCAGGTGGGCTTGGGCTGCATTGCAGAGCAACGTGTAGACAGGCTGAGACACAGACAGACAGACAGACACACACACACACACACCCCTCAGAAAACATTGCTGATAGAGAGATGTAGTTAGAAGGGCAGGAGGAAGGAGAAAATGAAATCACAACATAGAAGGAGGAAGTCTGATTCAAGTGGCAGAAAGGAGGTGATTTTAACAGTCTTGGGGGTGGTGAGGTCTGACACCCAAGCTGAGGGAAGGTGATTATAACAGCCTGGTATGTGTGTGTTGAGGGACCGGGGTCTGACAGTTAAGGGAAGGCGTTACACTTTGGAAATCAGGGAAAGATATTTCAATTCCAGAGGAGTATCTTTTGTTACTCTCTGGACAGGTTTTAGTCTAGTTTTAAAGACAGATTCTCGCCAGGCAGTGGTGTCGCGTGCCTTTAATCCCAGCACTTGGGAGGCAGAGACAGGCGGATTTCTGAGTTTGAGGCCAGCCTGCTACAGAGTGAGTTTCAGGACAGGCAGGGCTACACAGAGAAACCCTATCTCGAAAAAAACAAAAAACAAACAAACAAACAAAAAAAGATTCTCACGTAACCCAAGCTGCCCTCAGACTGATCGAGTTCCCACCAATGACCTTGACCCTCCCGACTCTGTTTCCCAAGTGCCAAGACTGTATGTAAAAATATGCCATTACATCTAAATGTGTGTGGCATATTTTAAAAACCTTTTTAAATGTTTACTACGATTTTCTTGTATTAGTGGATATATGCACACATCACTGTACACGTGTGGAGGTCACAGGATAAACTCTGGGGACTTTGGTCTCCGCTTCTGCCATATGGACTCTGGGGATCAGACTCGGGGCCTTACGCTTGGCAGTAAGTGCCTTTACCTGCTGAGTCATCTTGCCAGGCCCAAGCTAGGCATATTTTAATGCAAACCTTAACTGACACACAGAAGGAATAATTTGTAAGAGAAACAAACTACCTTATTGGGCTTCCAGAAGGAAGCGTAGCCTACTAAAGCTACATTGTTTATATATAGTGTCTGAAAACTAACACTGAAAAAAAAAAAAACAATGCCCTGGGCAATGTATCCCTTAATGACTGTGAATTTGTGAACTATTTGCAATCTGTGCACCAAGAGTTGTCACGTTGTTCAACACAATAATTCAACTTCTAAAACCAGGAGAGCTGGGGACCGAGGACGTTTCTCAGTAAGAAGAGAGCTTGCCTAGCTCATACAAAGGCCTGGGTTCACTGCTCAACAACGAATAAAACTGGGCATGGTAGTGCAGCACTTGAGTTGTGGAAACAGGTGGTGGAAACAGGAAGGTTGTAAGTTCAAGGTCATCCTTAGCTGTACTGCAAGTTTAGGGCAAATCTATGATTCATGAGACCCTAAAGTCCTCCCCTCTCTTCAATATATATGGATTTGCTACTGTAGCACTGATAAAAAGCCAGAATTCTAAAAAGATGCTGTAAGCATCTACATGATAAAAAGTGTTATGTCACTGATGGTGGTGGGGCCAGAAGTCTCTACTCCTGAGTGTGAATACCCACGACTTGCTCCAACACAGACATGTCAGCCAATAGAGGAAGACAGCAAATTAGATGGCCAGGCAACTCTCACAGGCATTTAGGTGCCCAAGTGGGGTCTAGCTGAGCTTGGGCTCTCAGCAGAAAATGTAAGAAAATGTAATAATGCAAATCAACCCCTGGGTCCAGGACCTGAATTTAGCTAAGCCTAAAAGGACCAGGTTATGGGCAAAGCAGACCCTGGATTTAAAAAAACAACAAAACAAAACAAAACAAACAAACAAACAAAAACCCCAAAAGCCTAGCTGGGTGTGGAAGCTTACACTGATCATCCCAGCACTCGGGAGGAACTTGCAAGAGAATGGCTGTAAGCTCAGAGCTATTCTGGTCTACATAGCAAGGGCCCACCAAGCCAGCCAGGCTAGAGGGAGACTATATCGAAAATAAACCCACCAACCAACCAGCCTCGAAGACAGACCCATAAAAAATGTTATACTGTTTATTCACTACAGGGACAAAATCAGTGGGGACTGTTTTCCAAGCAGATTTGGTAAGAAATGGAAGCAAAGACATGAAATGCAAGTCAAGATATATAAAGCAAAGCTTGCTAAAACAACAGGCGAATGCTCACACATTGTCTCGAAGGCCCAGGAATAAGTGAGCAGAGCGAAGTGGAATGAAGGACAACCCGCTTCATTCGGGCAGAGTCCTGAGAAGAAAAGAAGTTAAACCACCAAAGACCAGAGGCTAGCTCAGTGTACCAGTCATGAGGGAGGTACCTAAGGGTGGCCCAGGTGACAGCAGAGAGCTGTGGACGGTCACTAGGGCATTATTTAAATGACAGGTTTCTTTTCTTTTACAGACACAATTGATTTAAAGGGAGATACTGTTGCCCCATTTTAATAATGTTTTCTCTAAAAGGACTAGGTGGTTATTTTTTGCCCAGAAAGCAGGACCTCCATTAAAATGCAGATTAAAATTTGAGAATAATGGTACAGTTGGAGCTACCTGAGAGAACCTGTCTAAATCATAATTCAAATTGTGTAAGAAATGGGATAAAGGCCGGGCGGTGGTGGCGCATGCCTTTAATCCCAGCACTTGGGAGGCAGAGGCAGGCGGATTTCTGAGTTCGAGAGTTCAAGGCTAGCCTGGTCTACAGAGTGAGTTCCAGGACAGCCAGGGCTACACAGAGAAACCCTGTCTTGAAAAAAAAACCAAACCAAAAAAAAAAAAAAAAAAAGAAAAAAGAAATGGGATAAAGGTGCTTATCAGACTGAGAATCTTTTTTAGTTGCAAAAAGGGGATCCTGTATTTTTAACGGATGAAATAGAATTGGGAGAACAAGGGGAAGGGTCACTGAGAGCATGTGTGCAGACACATGTGCACACACATGTGCGTATACACATACACATGCATTCACATGCACACACATTCATACACACATACACATGCATGCAGGCAACACACACACACACACACACACACACACACACACACACACACACGAGGAAGGAACACATAGCAGCAGGGTGCAGCCCAGGGAATAGAGAGAAGAACTTGAGAGATAGCGAAGGTTTTGCTCACATTAGGAGGAAAGTAGAAGGCAGGAGCAGAGATTAGGTGCCGGGAGCAGGATGCAGAGGCTGGAAGAGACAAACAGGAACCTTCAATGAATACACAGCATTCCATATGCCCTGAAGCACTCAACTGCAGCTGAGCTCACACTCAGACTCAGATCCAAGAATAAGACCACATTCTGACTCTGCCCAGGGAGGCAAAACCCAGCCCCTCTTAGATCCACCTGAGGCATAGTCATCCTCAGGATCAAGAAGGCTTTTATGAACCTTCACCCACACGAGGAGTGTCTTTCTCATAATTGTTCAGGACTTTATTGCCTCCCACGCCTGACCCACAGCTGCTTTGTTAGGACTGTGTCACCTCCCACACCTGGCCCACTGGTGCTTTTTTCACTGAAGCCTCCCACACCCAAGTGAAAAGTCACCCCTCCTTGACATCAACTCCACAGCCTGTTGCCTCACATGACTGGCTAAGCACAGGACCTGGTGCTTCCTGCTGCTTCTATCCGAGTCTCAGGGTGTTCTTCTGCTGTTATTTAAGGCTTGTGCAGCGAGGGACCTCACACTGTCATAAAAACAACAGCAGAGGCTCCCAGCATGCTCATATGCCAAGTGGTAGCGGCTGTGTTGTGCCTTCCCTTTAATTCTCCATCCTGGGCGCTCAGCCACTTTTCTGTAATTTACCCCATGTCTATTCAGGCAACAGGAAGCATAGCTAGTGCCCAAAATGCTCCCATTATCGGAGGCCTGGAACACATCCTGCCCGTGCCTCCACGATTGGTTGACTCGTCACAGCCATGCCCAGAACTCTGTCGACATGGGACTGTTAGACACTCCTTATCTTTACAATATATTCTCTCATCTACTAAGCGAATTGTTTTATGTTTTGCTTGTTTTTTTTTCACTCCTCTTTCTCTGCCTCATTTCTCACACATAGATACTAAAGTATCACACATAGATATTAAAGTATCACACGTAGATATTAAAGTATTACATGTAGATACTAAAGTATCAGGGGTATCAGACACCTGACCAAGGTTATAAACAGTCAGGAACAGAATGACGATTAAAATCCATAATTTCTAACTCAGACCAACGGAGTATTTTCTAAACACTCCTGTGCTGTCTTTGGAGAAGATGCTAACCCAAGGCAAACACAAACACACTAGAGTCTTCTCTTGATTCCAGATTCAAATGTGGAGATATTATCTTCAGGACATTCTGGAATGAATGGGGCAATATACAAATAACTTATATTAACCTACACAGTCTTTCCCATGTGAAGAATATTACAGATCTTCCGTTGATGGGCATCTATCTGCCTTACGTTAGTTTCCAACACATCCACCTACCTTCCTTTTAACACTTTGTATTACACACGCTTTCAGTCTGATGAAGGCAGATGTGTAGGTGGTGTATCCATCAATGGGGGAAAGGGAAACAGCTGGCAGCGGACCAGAAAGCTAGGCCAGCCGACATAATGAAATCGGAAAGAATTCTACATTGAGGTCAGACCTCCATTCATCAGATGAATACTGCAAATGCTGTTCATTCTTCTGGTTTGTGCAAAACGGCTAGGTAATAAAACTGGAATTCTCTGCCACGCAGCAAATTGTTGAGGGCAGCTCTGTGTAGCCTGCAGCTTCTGAGGAAAACTCTCTGTGAAATCGTTCTCAGGACCGTTCATATCCCAAACAGACTGTCTCTAATAGACTGTCTTCATGAGAGGAGGGACAGCAGTGACAGGATCCTGGTGACCTTCGGTCGTGATTCTCCTAGCTTTGTAAAAGAACATGACACCAGGTTGGGGCAGTGGGGACCTCACTGGAAAAAGCCTGCTTATCATGCATGGGGCTCTACACCTCCAATACCATACAATAAAACCACAAAGTCTCTTATCCCTGCCCACAGAGGACAGATACGTGAAGGGGCACCTCGAAGTGTAGGCTTCTTCTTCTTTTTTTTTTTTTGGTTTTGTTTGTTTTGTTTTTGTTTTTTCGAGACAGGGTTTCTCTGTGTAGCCCTGGCTGTCCTGGAACTCACTCTGTAAACCAGGCTAGCCTCGAACTCAGAAATCCGCCTGCCTCTGCCTCCCAAGTGCTGGGATTAAAGGCGTGCGCCACCACTGCCCTGCTGAAGTGTAGGCTTCCAAACGGCATGTTGTGCTTTCTTTCCACACACATCAGCAGAACCATCTGATGAAGCTTGAGACAAACTGGTGACCCTCAGGGCTGGTCATATTCCCTTGCCTTTTCTTCTCTCCTGGGTCTTGGTCTTTCTCCCACACCCCACCATCGGTCACTGAAAACCTGGGGTGCCACTGCCTGGGGGTAAATGCCTATAATCTTAGTACTTGGGAGGCAGACACAGAAGGATTACAAGTTCAAGGCTAGTCTGAAATACACAGTGAATTGAGGCCAGACTGGGCTGAGTAGTGAAATCCTACCACAAAACAATTTTTGAAAAGTTGTTAAAAGGGGCTGGAGGGATGGCTCAGCGGTTAAGAGCACTGACTGCTCTTCCAGAGGTCCAGAGTTCAATTCCCAGCAACCACATGGTGGTTTACACAACCACATGGTGGATCCGATGTATTTTTCTGGTGTGTCTGAAGACAGCAACAGTGTACTCACATAAACAAAAGTAAATAAATCTTTAAAGAAAAAGAAAAAAGAAAAGTTGTTTAAAAATCCCCAGGGTTTAGGCTGGAGAGATGGTTCAGTCGTTAAGAGCACTGGCTGCTCTTGCAGAGAACTCGAGTTCAATTCCCAGAACAATGGTGGCTCACAGCAACGACTGTTCCACGAGATCTGATGCTTTCTTCTACCTCCACAAGGACCAAGCACATGGCAGACTCATGCAGGCAAAACACTGGAGAGCTGAGATTAAAGGAGTGTGACATCATGCCCGACAACATTTATTTTTATTTTATGTGTATGCATGTTTCATCTCCATGTATGTTATGTGTACGTCTGTGTGCCTGGTGCTCAGGGAGGGCATTGGATCCTCTGAACGAGAGTTACAGATGGTTGTGAGCCACTTTGTGGGTGCTGGGAATTGAACCAGGATCCTCTGAGAGAGCACTCGGTGCTCTAAACCACTGAGCTCACTCTCTAGCCACCTGCAAAAACCTACACTTTGAAATTATTTGAGTTTCCTGCTTAGGATGCCCTAGTTTTCAGTAACAGATAGGCACTAAGAACAGATTCCACCCCCCCCCCCAGGATGCGTGGGACTCAAAAAAATCTATTTTGAGTGAACAAATGTATTCTTTGCTACATGTAATTTCCCAAAGTAGAGAACTGACTTCTGATGCAAAGTCTAGAGCCAGGACATGAGACCAGTTACATCAGCAGCTCTTTCAGGACACATTTACTGAGGTATCTCTCTTGCTTACAGATTGCAAGGGAAGACAAACAGCCCTTAAACAAAGGGGAGATAAAATAAACTCCATGCAAGGCTCTGCATGCCTTTTGAGGCTACGGACTAACAAGGAACTGGGCAACATACTTTAGTCTTTCACACAAGCTGTAACCCCTGAGGTGTGTGTGTAAAGGCTACTGCTGATAGCCAGAGACAAAGGGGCCCACAGAGAACTGTGAACTTTCTCTGACCAACCGAGGAACACCTGTGTGATGATGCATTCTTACACAGCCCTCATTGGCTCAGGGCCTGGAGTCTGAAATCAGAATGGATTTCAACCCAGCACTGGGCCAGCATAACCAAGCCGCATTATATCTGGGCAAACAGGCAAGGCCATGTTGAGGAATAATGTTCTCAAGACCAGATGCTAGTTCTTGGATAAACCAGGGCTCAGATTCTTCAGTGACACAGAATCCATAACCGGGTCAGTCTTATTAGTCATTGTTTTATACAGATAGGGTCAGTTTCAATGCATAGTCTAGGCTAACCTAGAATTTGCTATCTCACTGCCCCACCCTTAACATGCACCATTATCCCTGGTTTTAGTGCCGTTTTCTTTTTCATTTAAGTTTGCGTGTGTGTATGTGTGTGTGGGTGCGTGCGTGTGTGTGTGGGGGGGGTGTTGAAACACAGTATAGGCATTCAAAGGACAGCTTGGAAGAGTTGGTTCTTTTCATGTGGGCTCAAACAGCTTGTCAACTGCCATCTCTGCTGAGCCATTTCACTGGCAGTGCTGGAAAATTTTATGTCAACTCAACAGGCGTTAGAGTCATCTGGGAGGAGGGAAACTCAATTAGGAAAATGCCTCCATAAGACTGGGCTGTAAACAAGCCTGCCGAGCATTTTCTTAATTAGTGATTTATTGGGGGGAGTGCAGCCCATTGTGCTGGTGGGGGTCACACCTGGGCTGGTGGTCCTGGGTTCTGTAAGAAAACAGACTGAGCAAGCCATGGGAACAAAGCAGTAAACTCTCTCATGGCCTCTGTGTCAGCTCCTGCCTCCGGGTTCCTGCCCTGCACGAGTTCCTGTCCTGATTGCTTTGGTCACGGACTATGTTCGAAGCATAAGCCAAATAAACCCCCTCGTCTCCAGCTTGCTTCAGTCATGGTGTTTCATCACAGCAATAGTAACCCTATCTAGGACACCGGTCTTCTTTCCCTGCGTCTTTCTCAGAGAGCTTGGGAATGGAATCCAGAGTCTCACATATTAAGAAAGTGCTCTACCACAGAGCCAGGGCTGGGCCCCTAGCTACCATCCCCTCTATCCTTTTTAAAAATTTTATTTTTATTATTTTAAAAAGTATACATATGCCTGTCTGTGTGGGGCATGTTTATGGAGCTGCAGATGCCCAAGGAAACCAGAGGTGTTGCATCTCCTTGGAAATGGAATTAAGGACAGCTATAGGCTGCCTAACATGGATGCTGGGAATCAAACTCAGGTCCTCTGCAAGAGTGTTACGTGCTCTTACTTGTCTCTCTAGCCAACCCCTCTGCTTTCAATCTATTTTTGATCCAGAGTCATAAGCCAAACCTTGACCTCTGGGCAGACGGTGCAGGGGAAGCAGTCCCACAGCTACCTAGCTGGGCTCAGATCTTGGACAGGTCAGATGGAACACAGGTGCAGACTCAATGCCTATGACTCTGTTCTGTCTTCTCTCCTTTGTCTGCGTTGGTGCCTGGCACAGCTTGTGCCTGCTAGCCCTGTGTTCAGACACTCGGCTGCACCCATGGCCTCAGTTCTTTCCTTCTGCACCCATTTTTTCTTCTTCTTTTCTTCAGCTTCTGTTCTTCTGTAAACCATGCTCTCCCCGTGAATTTCTGCTTCCTTTAAACATCTCATTTACTCTCTTTGCTCCCTGCCCTCCTAATCTGCCCTTTAAATGCTGGATTCCTCTGCTTCCTCTTTTTGGCCCAGACACTTACTCATGTTCTGTTTCCTTCATTCTTTTTGTGAACTGATGCATTCATCCACACACCAGTCGTGGACACAGAAGGGAAATCCTCATAGCACACATATGCATGGCCCAGGAGCAGAGCAGCCTGGACTGTCTTAAACCCAATCTCTTTCAGTCTCTCCCAAGCTGAGATCTTTAAAAACAAAACCCAGGGCTGGAGAAATGGCTCAGCAGTTAGGAGCACTGGCTGCTCTTCCAGAGATCCTGAGTTCAATTCCCAGCAACCACATGGTGGCTCACAACTGTCTGTAATGGGATCTGATGCCCTCTTCTGGTGTGTCTGAAGACAGCCACAGCACACTCACATACATAAAATAAATAAAATCCTTAAAAAAAAAAAAAAAAGATACACTTCCAGGACTCATATCAGTAACTTCAAAATAATTTTTTTTTTGCAACCTGCAATACTGAAAGCAAGACCCTAAGACTCAGAGAGCAAGTGCCACTGTACCTTCACTGTTTTGGAAGGAGAATTTTCCGGAAGACTGGAGGTTCTGGCATCAGGACTCAGCGGCTTAGGGTGTACAGGCTGCTGGGCCTCACTCTTCACCTGGGAGTTACCTGGTGAAGTCACAGAAGACAGGCATTTTAGAGTAGCTCGCGAAAGCCTCAGGAAGGGATTTCTGAAAAAGCAAAACATGGGGGCTTTCCACCAGGGAGCGGTCCTCTTAGCATCAGGAACAATACTGCTTCTTGGGCTGGAGACATGGCTCAGCGGTTAAGAGCACTGACTGAGTCCTGAGTTCTGAGGTCTGAGTAGAGGTCCTGAGTTCAATTCTCAGCAACCACATGGTGGCTCACAACCATCTGTAATGTGATCTGATGCCCTCTTCTGGTGTGTCTGAAGACAGCTACAGTGTATTCATATACATAAAATAAATAAATCTTTAAAAAAAAAACTTAAAAAAAATACTGCTTCTCTGTTGAAGAAGGTTCTAAACTGAAAGTGTCCTGGGCTCCCCCAGGACTCAGGCTGTCAGTGAGACTTTCTCACCTTGCAGCACACCTGCAGCACACAGCTGGAACCCAGACCACATTGTACAACATTCTGCTCTGAAGCCTTTGCCACTTCTGAAGGCTGTGTATAGATTTTGATATGTTCCTGGTAGTTTGCAATGCAAGTAACTTCCAGGGTGCCTCAGCCAAAGCTGGGAAAAGGAGGAAATATGTGTTGAGTCTTTGTCAGCCATTCTTTGAAAAAGTTTTTGACATACAGTGTGTGTGTGTGTGTGTACGTACATACATACATATATATCTTGTGTAGCTCTGGCTGGCCCAGAACTGACCCAGGGTATGCAGCCTATGTAGCCCTGGCTGGCCTAGAACCGAGACAATTATCAAGAAAACATTTATGTGACAGTTTCATTCTTTTATCAAAAATTGGAGAAAAAAAAAAGGCAAGCTGATCACAGTGTTGCACATCTTCAATCCCAGCACTTGGGAGGCTGGTGGATCTCTGTGAGTTCAAGGCTAGCCTGATCTACAGAGTGAGTTCCAGGACAACCAGGGCTACACAGAGAAATCCTGACTATTAGAATCGGAAGTGGTCCCAGTATCATAAGTGTGTGATGCACATCTCGCATCTGTAACTGCTACACGTAGGGGTCAGAGGGCAGGAGAGATCGGTGCCACACGTAGGGGTCAGAGGGCAGGAGAGATCGGCCTCCTCTATACAGTCAACTCCAGGCCTGGCAGTGTGTAGTGTGGCTGTGTCCAAAATCAGAGACAGTAAGAGTCAATTCAACCCCAAATCGATTATCTTTGAGAAACCAGGCTTAAAATACTCCAAAGCTGGATAGAAGTATGTGAAAATTTTGCACTTAAGCAGGAAGATCCCTAGGCCTTTAAAATGTTCTTCAAAAATTAATCAATCTCTCCTGAACACCCTCTACTAAAGTAAAATGCCAAGATTCGTTTATGTAGCTTCAGACCTGGAAGAGTTTAGCACAGACAAAGGAAGAGTTCAGTGAGAGAAATGGGGTTTTTTTTGTTTTTTTTTTTTTTTTGGTTTTTCGAGACAGGGTTTCTCTGTGTAGTCCTGGCTGTCCTGGAGCTCACTCTGTAGACCAGGCTGGCCTCGAACTCAGAAATCCACCAGCCTCTGCCTCCCAAGTGCTGGGATTAAAGGCGTGTGCCACCACTGCCTGGCATAGAGAGAAGTGTTGTTAAAAGTATTCTTTCAGTTAGGGCCAGAGCAATGGCCCAATGGTTAAGAGTGCTGGCTATTCCTCCAGTCCCAAGGGATCTGATGCCATCTTCTGGCCTTGATGGATACTACAGGCACGTGGTACACAATGTTCATGCAAAACACCCACACACAATAAATAAAAATCTCAAAAATTAAAATATTATCTTCGTCCCATGTTAACCATATTTTTTTTCTTTGCGGCCTTTCTTTCTTTCTTTTTTTTAAGGTTTATTTCAGACACACCAGAAGAGGGCATCAGATCTCATTACAGATGGTTGTGAGCTACCATGAGGTTGCTGGTATTTGAACTCAGGACCTCTGGAAGAGTAGTCAGTGCTCTAAACTGCTAAGCCACCTCTCCAGAACTCTTTGTGGCTTTTCAAGATGAGGTTTCTCTGTGAAGCCCTGGCTGTTTGGGAACTTACTCTGTAGACTGGGCTGGTCTTGAACTCACAGAGATCTGCCTGCCTCTGGGGCCCCCCCCCCCCCCCCAGTGCTGGGGTTAATGACATGTGCCACCACTGCCGGCTAACAGTATTTAACTTCTCCCTAAGCTATGAATGTGTGAAGGGTGTTCCAGCACCAGCCCTTAACACCCAGGCTCTGATGAGATTGGTTGCTGGGTTTGGTACATTCCTTCCTCCACAGACAATAGCAGTGAGAAGAAGGACCCCATCACAGAACTCAGAGCAAATGCTTACAGGTGTCATCTTCAGCAGGAACAGAGTGGGCCACAAGGCTATTCTCGGTTGCAGAAACCTGCAAGAATAAAAAAGATTAAGGAGGATTAAGAAGCGCATTAAAAATACAAGAGCAAACCGGTGCCAATGCCATAAAATCCTGCTGACTCCAGTTAGTCACTGGCAGCCCGAGGGGGAAATAACGGCCCCACAACAGCTGAGCATTTAAACAAGAGGCAGCAAATGTCTTTTATGAGGATATTAACGTGCCTCTCAATTACACAGGAACACTAGAGCAGACAGCACTCAGCTGCCAAGCCAGTATCAGCTCCCTCATAAAGAACGTTCAAGCCATATCTTAGGAAGAAAAACCCCAGAGCCAGGGAGGACAAACGCCTCACATGGCACTGAGGACACTCCGTGGTGAGGGAAAGGAACTTATGGGTTTAAACCCAGGAGTTATTCCTACTTTTATTTTCCTGTTTGAGTAACTTTTGGGGAAAGGTTGACACTTGGGAGGTGGAGGCAGGAGGATCAGGAGTTGAAGATAGACCTCTGCTATACTGTGAGTTTGAATTAGCCTCAGCTACAGTATACCCTGCCTTAGAGGGGGAGGGGGGAAAAGGAGAGAGAGAGAGAGAGGGAGAGGAAAAGGAAAAGAGAAAAACCAGGAGTGGAGAGTGGGCTCATTTGAAAGACCCAGATTTAAATCCCAGCACATAGGTAGTGTCTCACAATCATCAATCCAATACTCAAGTTTCAGGGGACCCAGCAACCTTTTATGACCACTTTAGGCATCAGGAACAAACATGGTGACACGGTGCACGGATATACATGCAGGCAAAACACTCAGACACATAAAATAATAACATATATGAATCTAAGGGAAAACAAACCAAAACACTGCCACACCTTGGCAAGGGGTTGAGGTCGGGGAAGAACAACAAAAACCAACAAAAAAATTCTAGTTTTTTAAGAAGCAGGTCCTACGTATAGGTCTATATCTCTTCCTCAGAAGCCATCAACTTTAAATAAAAGAACTGTATCTCTCTCCCTCCTTTATACAGGCCCTAGCCTTTGCTGAGGTACACCTTCTGATTCTAAGATCGTGATGCTGGATTGAATAGTTGATACTGAGAGTATATATCAAGGTGTTTAATGAGCTGAATACACTCACAATGGAGACTACGTGGTTGGGCGACCACACCTGACTGCCAGCATATTTTCCCCAGTCTCTTTTCACTCCAGGAATTCTAACTTGGCAAAGGATAAATCAGAATCATCACAGTTGAATCTGCAGAGTGTTTACTCTATGCCAAGTATTGGATTGATGACTTCACATACAGCATTTCATTTGGTGACATGAAATACACTTTCTGAAAGTTGTGCTTGGTTATAAAGAGGCCTTCGCTGCTGGCAGGCTGGCACATGCCCGTAATCTTAGCACTTAGCACCACAGAGGTAGGAGGGGCCAAAAATTCAGGGTCATCCTTGCCGACACAGCCTGTGCTAGACGATACACTGTGACCCCAAACCAAAACCAAACAAGACTCTCAACTCTTGAGAATCTGTAGATGCATCCTTCCTAGGGTGTTCTCCTCTCCCCTTTAATCTGGTCCCCTTGAACCTGTGGAGTATACTTAACACTGACATCACTGCCACCGGCAGACAGATGCCATTAACTCAGAAACTTCCAGATAGGAGTACCAGAGACCATGCTCAGATATCTCCTTAAAGGAAGAACAGCAGCTTGACAAAGGATGGTACTTCAAGAAAGTTTCCTTGGGGCTGGAGAGATGGCTCAGCAGTTAAGAGCACTCCTGCTTTTCCAGAGGACCTGGGCTCAATTCCCAGCACGTAAATACATGGCAGCTCTAGTTCCAGACGATCCAACGCAGTTTTCCTTTCTCAAAGGATAAATATCTCCTCTCTCCCTCCCTCCTTCCATCATCCTTCCTCCCCCCCGCCCCCCCCCCCCAGTCTCTGTGTGTGTGTTTGCTTTTTAAAAGAACATTTCCAGAAGCACCTTTTGCAGCTGATCAAAATCCAAACGGTGCTTAGGAATTGGTTAACAATGGTGGTGAGGTGCACACCAAGGCTCTGGAATCCTACAGACTTGGGCACAGCCAAATGTTCACAAACTCACAGGACGTGCAGGAGGAGTATCCACTCTCTGCCCCTTCCCTCCCCACCCACTCTCTGAGTTATGATTCACTGCAATACGTGCTCCTTTATGCTGTAATTAAAATGTTCTGATCTTGCAGTTCAGCCCAGAGTTCTAATTTCAAATCAAATCAGCACGAGGACAATCAGGAATTCAGCACAAAAGCAGAATTCAAACCACATGACCATGATTTTCCAGGTAAGTATTTCTTCATATATGCTCCTTAGGTAACGATGGGGGGATTTTTCAATGCTGTGATTTGTTGTTGTTGTTGTTTTAAATTTACAGACTATAAGAAAAATTCCAGACATATTTGCTTGTTATATTTGAGAAACAGCTTTCACTCGGCAGGCTTGGGGAAATACAGCTTTAGTCTCAACACTCAAGAGGCAGAGGCAGACAAATCTCTGTACGTTTCAGGCTAGCCTGGTCTACATAGCAATTCCAAGCCAGCCAGGACTACAGGGAAAAACCTTGTCTCAAAAAAAAAAAAAAAAAAAAAAAGAAAGAAAAAAGAAAAAGAAAGAAAGAAAAAGAGCCCACTTACACAGTTTATTATTTGTTTTAAAGATCTTGTTTTATTTTCTATGTGTGAGTGCTTTGCCTGCATGTATGTATATGCACTATGTACATTCAGAAAAGGGTGCTGGCTCCCCTGCAATTGGAGTTACACACAGTTGTGAGCTGCTATGTGGGTGTTAGGAATTGAACCCGGATCCTCTGAAGAACAGCCAGTACTCTTAACTACGGAAGTATCTCTCCAGCCCAGTATGACATTTATCTGAGGAGTCTACTAAGATGAAGTATGCCGTCTACATAAAGTTGTTACCTGCGGCAACTAAACCATCCATCTAATTGTGATTTGCTGAAACTCTTTCCATGGCTTCCCACCGATGTCTGGACAGCCTAGAAGGCTTTTACAGATCTTGCCCTGGCCTCTTCCTCCAACCTATGTCTTGTCCCTGCGGATTTATTTACTACGGTCACCTTGCCAAATCGATTGAACAGCAATTCCTAAGAGGTCAGCCCCGGGTCTCTGCACTCCACTATGCCTGCGTGTCTGTTCTTTTTTATTTTCCCTCTTCTCCGCGCCCTTGGCCTGTTCCTGCATATTCCTCAAGGCTTGGCTCAGACATCATCTTCCTGAAGAAGTCAGCTTAGCTAGCTCTGAACTCCATGGCCCCACCATCTCTTAGGGAACCTACCAGAATGATTCTTGATAGTTAACATGCTAGAGGGCTAGCTTGTTAGTGTTCTTGAACATGAAGGCCACATGGCTTGGGGAGTAGGGCGAAGGAGGGAGGGAGGGAGGGAGAATCTGAATGAGAATAAACGTTTGTGTGCTATTTTTCTGTTTTAAACAGGCTCTTGCTGGCCTGAGACTTTCCATGCATACCGCACTGGCCTTACACTCATGTTCCTCTGGCTTTTGCTCCCTTCCTTGCTTCTAATGTTACTGCTATCTGCTATGCCTGCCTCAGCCTTTATGGCTTTAGCCCTCCATTATGTTAATTAGTTAAATGTTATATGTGTGAGCTGAGGATATACCACAGCACACATGTGGAGGTCAGAGGACGTCTCTCAGGAGTCGGCTCTCTCCTTCCACCATGTCCACCTGGAGATTGGACTCGGGTCCTCAGCTTTGCCTGCATGTGCCTTTCTCTGGGAAACCAACTTGCTGCCCCAGCCTTTAGTTTCTACGCTTCGAATTTCTAATGCTTAACACACTACCTAGGATTCTCAGCCCTAGAGCGAGGGCTGGAGACATAACTCAGTGGTAGAACACTTGCCTAGAATGTGCACAGCCTGGGGATAATCACTATTATAGCAAAGCCAAGACCAAACAAGTAAGAGTGGTGTCATGGGCTGGAGAGATGGCTCAGTGGTAAAGAGCACTGTCTGTCCTTCCAGAGGTCCTGAGTTCAATCCCCGGCAACCACGTTGGGTTTTACAACCATCTGTAATGTGATCTGCTGCCCTCTTCTGGCCTGCAGGTGTACATGCAGATAGAGCACTCACACACATAAAATAAATACATCTTTTCTTTTAAAAAAAGGAGTGGCGTCAAAAGCTTGTAGTCTCAGTGTTTTAAGAGGCTGAGGCAGAAGGATTGCTGGAATGTACAAGTTCAAGATGAGCCTGAGCCACAGAGACCTTCATCTCAAAACAAATTTGAGACAAAACAAGCAAACAAAAGAAAATCTTTTTTAAAAAATCCTTTAAGTATATATTTAAGAAGTATACATGCCGGGCGGTGGTGGCACACGCCTTTAAGCCCAGCACTTGGGAGGCAGAGGCAGGCGGATTTCTGAGTTCGAGGGCAGCCTGGTCTACAGAGTGAGTTCCAGGACAGCCAGGGCTACACAGAGAAATCCTGTCTCAAAAAACCAAAAAAAAAAAAAAGTATACATGAGTGTTTGAAAGATAGTATCTCAGGGCTGGAGAGATGGCTCAAAGGTTTAAAGCACTTGTTGTTCTTGCAGAGGACCTGGGTTCAATTCCCAGCACCCACATGGTGGTTCACAACCATATGTGACTCCTCCTCTGACTCCGAGGGCGCCAGTCACTCACACTGCGCACATACATACACTCAGGCAAAACATTACACACGTACAATAAAGTCAATCTTAAACAAGTTTTTAAAAAAATAAAAATTATCTATCTGGGGCTGGAGAGATGGCTCAGCGGTTAACAGCACTGACTGTTCTTCCAGAGGTCCTGAGTTCAAATCCCAGCAACCACATGGTGGCTCAAAACCATCCGTAATGAGATTGGATGACCTCTTCTGGTGTGTCTGAAGACAGCTACAGTGTACTATTCATAAATAAAATAAATAAATAAATCTTTAAAAAAAAAATTATCTATCTGGTCAGATTTTTTTATAAACGACTTTAGCTTTTCCGCCTTCTGAGCATTTGCTGAACAAAATAATTTTCCAGTGAAGACTCATTACTTGGTCAGCTATAAAACTGCAATGCCTCCTAACTGAAATTATGTGACCTGCAAAAAAGACAATCTGCCCTGGCAGCTGCCACCAAATTCCCAGACACTGCAGCCTAGAGTCAGACTCCTTTCTAATTTTAAGACCTAATTTAGAACACATGCTTCCCCACCAACTGGACACTGGCGTGCCGACCTACCTTGCTCTCTTCCTGATGGATGCTGCAGGCCTCGGGACCTGGGGGCACATTCTCCTTCTGTTCCCATTTATGAATTTTATTTTCGCTGGTTTTCAGCTCACTCTACAAAATAAAAAATAACCCGTGAAACCTACTCAAAACACCTACCATCCCGGTCTCTTCACGTCCGTCCTTCAAACAAACGTGGCACGTGTAAAAAAAAAATAATAAATTCTTCCTCCTAGAACTCAGATCAAATCAATCCCGTCACAAGCAAACCCACTGACCAGTGAGATGACCAAAGCAGCCGTGTGGACGCGCACCTCTGAGTTAAATATCAGTGTGCCTGTCTCAAACTGGATGCTCATCAGAAGACAGACACGTCAACGTGGCCGCCCCCTCCCCAGCCGCCCTCCAGCACACCGCATTCTCGTGATTCTCTCTTCTAACAGCACAGCTTGTGAAAGTGCAAAGCTTGTGAGTTTCATCCAGAAAAGACCCCATTCTGGAGCAGGGAGAGGGGATGCCAAGTGCCAATAATTAAGAAAATATACTGACCATAGATATAAATGCCCGGCCTGGAAAGAAAGACAGGATGATGGATACATATGAAAACCGAAGTTATACTGAGTGACACCATAAGCAGTCTTTTTCTATGGAGCTTTCAAAAGCAAGTGTTTCACATAAAATTCATAAAAAACACAATTTGACCTGTATTTCATAAAAGAGCCTCAACATAAAACAAAACAAAACCCATGCATTTGTACTGCCGTGAGGTTCGTAATAGAATGTGAACTAATTTACTAGTTCAAAATAAAACCAACCAAGGGGGAGATACAGATGGACATTTCCTATCTTAACTATGCTTTCTTTCCTTTTTTTTTTTTTTAAAGATTTATTTATTTTATGTATGAGTACATGTTGCAGTCTTCAGACACACCAGAAGAGGGCATCAGATCCCATTACTGGTGGTTGTGAGCCACCATGTGGTTACTGGGAATTGAACTCAGGACCTCTGGAAGAGCAGTCTTAACCTCTTAACTCATAACCACTGAGCCATATCTCTAGCCCCGCCTTTCTCTCTTTCTGACAGGCTCTCACATAGTCCATGCTGGCCTTAGACTTACTATATAGTCAAGGATAACCCTGAAGTTTTGATCCCTCCCCCCTGCCTACACCCCTCAAGTGCTGGAGTGTCACCACATCCAGTTCAATGGAACCTGGGCATTAAACCCAAGGCTGCACTAGAAACCACTCCACTGACTGGGCTACATTTCCATCCCCTCTCTGTGAGTCTTTAGGTTCAGAAGGAAAGAAGTCATGTAAAGCCACGGAGCTAACCAAAGTGGGCGGAGTGAGCTTGCTACAGTCCTGTCTGATACTCCAGAGTGGACAGTCTCTGCTATGGAAGGGCGCCTATTAGGAGACAGTCACCCGAACTGCACTAACTGTCTGTCTGTCTGTCTGTCTGTCTGTCTATCTCTAAGCTCCCCTCTAAGCTGCTGCCGAGGACAGTTGTGTCCTGTGAGGAATTTGAGACATTCTTTGAGGATGAGATAAAACTGTACTTTTCACAAGAATTTCCAAAGATTTCTCAATTCTTGAAATTTCCAGAGCAGAGCGTTAACACAGAAACTCTCCCAGGAGTACTTACTTAGAGATAAGATCTCAGTGGCCTGGCTGCCCAGGAACTGACTTCAAATGGTCATCCATCCTATGCTGCTACACCCTTGAGGTTTTGTTCTGTTTTAAGGGGGAGCTAAGGACATAGCACAGCTGGTGGAGAGCTTTGCCTGACACATCTAAAGCCCTGGGTTCCATCCACAAAACCAGATGTAGTGGCACAAGCCTGTAATTCCAGCTCTTGGGAGCTGGAGGCTGGAGGATCAGGAGTTCAAAAATCAGTCTTGGCTACATAGGCAGTTTGAGGTCAGTCTGGGATACAGCAGACCATTTCAAAATGAAGAACAAAAACCTGGTCATCGGGAGGATGCTCTGTTACCGTCATGCCCCCTGCACCTTCCAGTGTGCAAAATGTAAAGCGCAAAACGCAATAAATAAATAAATAAATAAATAAATAAATAAAATAAAAACCAAGGTCGCTGAACAGGTTCTCCCACCCAAGGAGTCACCTGGGTTTTTTGTTTGCAGTAGGAAGGCACAGACAGACAGACATCTCCAGTAACAGGCAGGAAGCAAAGCTCTGCATCTTCGGATCTATGTTCTAAGGGAAGCCTAACTCCACTCATTTTCCACACTCAGGAAAACTGTGGGGCTTCACCATATCGATTCATACACATTTCCTCTTGTTAAAACGACTGTGAGAAGCCGGGCAGTGGTGGCGCACGCCTTTAATCCCAGCACTTGGGAGGCAGAGGCAGGCGGATCTCTGAGTTCGAGACCAGCCTGGTCTACAGAGTGAGTTCCGGGACAGCCAGGGCTGCATCTCGAGACCCGTCTCAGAAAGAACAACAAGAAGAATGACAGGTTTGGGGGCCGGGGTGTGACTGAGTGGAAGAGCGTTTACACATACGTGCTTTGATTCTTGGCGTTACAGGGTTGGGAGTGGGAGACATGGAATACCAAACTTTTCCTTCATCAAGCATGGCATCTTCCAGTCATTCCTAATGCCCTCTTTCTAATACACCATTCTTCCTCTGCAGGAAAGCATGGCATCATAAGGGTTCAAGATTGGCTGGACCACATATGGCGTCCTTATATTGGGAATGAAATCCTGAGCTTCAGGTAAATGCTGTACCATGGTGCCTCATTCCCAGTTCTCACAGAATCTTTAAGTGAAGTGTCAAGGATATGAAGATCCACAGAGGCAGGAAGCAGACCAGTGGTTCACTGGGTGACTGACTGATTAAGGAATTACTTTGTGGGATGTCAGAAAGGTTCTGGACTTAAGATAGCAGTCATAGTTGTACAACCTTGTGAACACACTTTTAAAAATCACCTAAGTGTGGACTTGGTCTGTGTAAGGTCTGGTTTTGTGTCAACTTGACACAAGCTGGAGTTATCACAGAGAAAGGAGCCTCCCTTGAGGAAATGCCTCCATGAGATCCAAGCTCTAAGGCATTTTCTCAATTAGTGATCAAGGGTGGGAAGGCCCATTGTGGGTGGTGGCATCCCTAGGCTGGTAGTCTTGGGTTCTATAAGAAAGCAAGCTGAGCAAGCCAGGGGAAGCAAGCCAGTAAGTGACGTCCCTCCATGGTCTCTGCATCAGCTCCTGCTTCCTGCCCTGCTTGAGTTCCAGTCCTAACTTCCTTTGGTGATGAACTGCAATGTGGAAGTGTAAGCTGAATAAACCCTTTGCTCCCCAACTTGCTTCTTGGTCGTGATGTTTATGTAGGAATAGAAACCCTGACGAAGACAGTCTGCTTTCTCTGCGGAGCCAGAGATCAGACCCAGGGCCTCAAGCAAGCTAGGCAAAGGCTCTACCACTGAGATGCATCCTCAGCCTGCCTGTGCTTTCGACAGAATGTCAATTTTATGTTCCATGAACAATATTTCAATGAAAAACTTAAAAATACTCCACATTAATGTTCAAATGTACTTACTGTGGGGTTTTTTTTATATTTCCCATGATGCTCTTGAAAAGGGAAGTGAGTTGTAGGCATAACTCACTGCTTGCTTAGCGTGTGCACAGGCCTGAGTTTAACCCTAAACATCCACTGTACGGCCAGGAAAGGTCTTGAGATCACAGCTGGTGACATCATAGAAAACGAGCAAGGTCTGAATGTGCTCACGAACCGGAGGGGCAAAACCAAGACCAGAAAATGGCGACTACGTGGGGCGGGGCTTATTAAAGGGGCGGGGTCAGAGGTCAGCCCCGCCCCCAGGCATTTTCCAGCTGCAGGCTGGAGGCTGGAGGAGTGAATAAGAACAGTGCAGGACACGTACTGTGTAGCTGGCTGGGCTGCTCTGCTTGGACACGGCCGCCTGGTACTTGGCCATGCGGTCCTTTATGGAGGTTTCAGAGAGGCGTGGCAGCTCCAGGTTCCGCTTACTCTCATTTTTCTCCGAGTTGAACGCGGAGGAAGACAAATGACCTGGAAGTGTGGAAATAACACGCTTTGTTAGAGGATAAAAGGGATTCTAAGTCCCGAGTGACTACGATCTAATGCATAGCTTTTTTTTTCTGTTAGAAGAAGGTGTACTAGCTCTCGTCTGTAGTCCCAGCACTGGGGAGACTGAGGCAGGAGTGCCACATATTCAAGGCCTACCGAGTGGGGACCCTGTTTAAAAAACAAAAACCCCAAACCAACAATCAAAAGCACACACACACATAAAAAGAAAATAGAAATGTAATTATCTTTCATAAGATAACTTTAATTCACCTTCCTAAAATTGAGGGGTGCCTTTGCCATAAATATACATGTTGTACACATACACACACACAATTTTAAAATTTTTATTCCTTATTTTTTGGTGGTGCTGAGACTCAAACTCAGGGTTTTGTGTACACTAAGCCCCCAGGCTACCCCTAAGCTACATCCCCAGCTCAGGATAAGCAATCTTGGTCAGGGATTCAATCCATCTCCTGACGTCCTCCAGTTCCAGATAACTGTGGTGTCAAAGCATCTGCAATACTCCACCTGTCACCTCAGGGAAGGTCCCCAAGGATGGATTAAAATGTGCTCCTGTCTCTAATCCTGGGACCAGAAAATCAGCAGTTCAAGGTCAACATTGGCCACATAGGATGTTCTAGGCCAGCCTGGGCTACAGATCTTGTCTCAAACAAAGGACAAAAATAAAACTCAGGAAAGCTAAGAGAGAGCAGAGCAGTCGGGACCATCTTGCAGCTAACACGCAGATGTCTCTCTAACGTGCGTCAGTCTTCCTTTGGAAGCACAGGGTTTTAGCTTGAAAGGTTCTATAGCAGGCTGGAGAGATGGCTCAGTGGTTAAGAGCACTTGCTCTTCTAGAGGTCCTGAGTTCAATTCCCAGCAACCACATGGTGGCTCACAACCATCTGTAATGGGATCCAGTGCATTCTTCTGGTGTGTCTGAAGATTACTAAAGTATACTCATATACATAAAATAAATAAATCTAAAAAAAAAAAAAAGGTTCTACAGCGGCTGAGTAGCTTCTCAGAGGACCTCATCCACCTCTCTGCTTACTTACCAGCACCTATTTCCAAGTCGTCCAGGGAACAGCTGTTTTCAGAGAGCCTCCTTCCGCCTGCATTTCGGCTTTGGGTCCAGAGACTCTGTCCAGAAGACAGGAAATACTGATGTAAGGCTCACAAGTCTTTCATTAATAAGACCCAGAAGATTATTAGAGCTTTTCAACTGCCAAGCAGCACATACTCACAGGTGCTCACAGAGAAACAAGTCCCTGTGAATAGACAAAGCTCTTTGCTGTTGCCAGCCGCCGGCTGGCCAGCTTACGCGTCTGGCACAGCTGCCTGAGGAGAGCCTCGCATCTCAAAGGACAACAACAAGTCCCTTAGGAACGGCTGAGGCACAGGCAGCACCCGCTGTTCTCCCTCTCCACCTCTCAGCTCCCTGCTGTTGCTGCCTTCATCACGGCTCTTTTAACGATCTCATTATCTTCTTAATTGGCTCCTTTTTCCACCTCCTAACCCAGTCTTTGAGAGGCTGCCATTATCCCAACTAATAAAAAGTAATTATTCTAAAATCTACATCTTCCCTGAAGTCCCCTGTTCAAAATTCTTTCAGAACTTCCAATCAGCCCTTGAATGCCATTGCAAGTGTTTTAGCACATTCGAGACAACCCGCCCCCACCCCCCCCCCACCAACCTCCCCATGCTGGTCAGCGCCTACCCAGCCTCCTCTCTGGATATTCTCTGCCACATCTTTTATCCTTCAGGGAACTCAAATGGCTCTGAGGCTCTGTGGTGTAGTCAATGAGGCTCCCTCCACCCATATCATGTTTGTCCTTCTGTCTAGGAAATGCTATTTTTCAGGACAAGGTACCACTCACTTCTACATACATTTAGCTACCCTTCCTGCAGTCTGAAGGACCCAGTCATGCTTTATTGCAATGCTTGGTAGATCCCTGAGGCTGTCCTTCCACTGGCCTGCAAGCCCATGGAGGGAGCCCAGGTCTCCGCCCTCATACACTCCCAGGACTTGTAGACTGTAGCATAATTTGTCTCTTCAGTGCTGAGGATCAAACCTGGGTCCTTGCACACACCAGGCAAGTGCTGCACACTGAGCTATGCTGCAGACACTGGGCACAGATTTTTGAATAAAGTGTTTTGGAATTCCTCAAATCCCAACACTTTGTGTCTCATATTTTGGACAGACCTTTAGTTACAGTTACAAATTAGTCAGAATGTGGTGGCATACACCTGTAATTAATCCTGTCAGAGGCAGGGGGATCAGGAATTCAAGGGCAGACTGTGCAAACATAGGAGGCTATAGAAGATCTCGTCTTACAAAAACCAAAACATAAAGTTTTAGGTTTTGGGTTTTTTTTTTGGTTTTGTTTTTATTTTTGGTTTTTTGAGACAGGGTTTCTCTATGTAGCCCTGGCTGTCCTGGAACTCACTCTGTAGACCAGGCTGGCCTCGAACTCAGAAATCCTTCTTCCTCTGCCTCCCAAGTGCTGGGATTAAAGGCATGCACCACCACTGCCTAGCTACATATAAAGTTTTAAATTATCATTTTAGGACTAGAAACATACTCAAGAAAAAGCCACTTAGTTTCACAGAGTATTTCAAACACAGATGTGGAATATCACATTCTGTAATGACGCCTTCAGCCAGATTCTGCCATTCAAATATCTGCTGGGAATTACTGAAAGGCAGTTTGTCAGAGGTAAGAGACACATCTCCGCCTCCCTGCACCCTCTCTCCATTCCCACTCCCGACTTCCCTCCAGCTTGTCCATCAAATTCAGAGCCCTGAATATCCTTGGTTAAGTATTCTACAGTTGAAACTCTTGAATTCAACATGTGAGAAACTTCTTTTTTCTTTTTAAATCCAACATAGTTAGTCAGGCAACGGTGGTTAGCCAATCCTGGCGGACTGTGAAGTTGAGCTTCCACCCATGGTAGAAACTGTAGTCACCACCCTCAGGGAGAAAGGGTAGGAGCCATTTTGGCCTAGTGTGCTGTTAGCTGGTGTGAACCCCTTTTACAAAAAGTCTTGCCTTGCTCAGATACTTTTGCTTCCTTTGTATGAACGGATATTTTATCATGTGTTTGTCTTGTGTTAACATACACTGGTAAAAGTTACTAAACTTTTAAATGGACTGACTTCATAAATTAACTACATGTTCAAGACAATTCCCTCCTTATTAGCTCTAATCGTCCGATAATAACATATTTCAAATAAAACCCAAAATAAAACAGGGAGTGGGCGGTGAGTTATACGTGGAATCCTAACACCCAGGAGACTGAGGCAGGAGGACCATCATGAGTTCCAGGTCAGAGTGGCTATAAACTAAGACCTTGTCTCATAAGCCAAAACAAATAGAATGCTAACATTGCCACAGCAACTACATCTATGACTTATTTGGCTCAATATTTTTTCCTCTGGGAAAGAGGAAAACTGACAGCCAAGGGGAACTCACGCCCCATCCACATTATGGATCTTGCAGAGGACAAATGATGAAGGCTTGGGCCCAGCCCGATGCTGAGGGAGGGCAAAACCTTTGCAGGGATCTAAGAAGGAGAGCCAACATAAACTTTTCCTTTAAAAGCTGACTATTGGCTCTTTGGAACAAGGACAAAAAATTAACAGTGATCACCACCCAGGTTCCAAAGGTTCAACTCCACGTGTCAGTATGCTATAAGATAATTAGCACAAAAAATTCAGACATTCGTATTTTCAGGACTCAAAAAAAGAGAAATCCTGGAAACTACAAATATACCTCAAACCCCCCCCCAAAAAATTATTTTTTCAGTCTTTATCCTTTCTCTTCTTCTCCCTCCCTCCCTCCCTCCCTCTTTCCCTCCTTTCTTCCCTCCCTCTCTTTATATTTAGGTGGGCAGAGGATAAAGTCTTACTATATAGACCATCCTGGGCCTGAACTTGTTATAGATTTTTCTTTAAAAGAAAAAAACAATAACAAAACCCTATTTTATTGTGTGTGAGAGCATGCATGCACACATGGCCCACAGTGTACACATGTTTATTGTGTATGTGTGAGCACACACGAACACATGTCCCACAGTGTACATGTGAAGGTTGGAGAACGACTCTCAAGAGCTGCTTCTCCTGCTACTTCTGGATCCAGGGATCTGACCTCAGGTCATTGGGCTGGCCAATCACCTGCTCTTACCTGCTGTGCCATCTTACCAGCCCTAAATACTTATTTTTTTAAAACAAGTATTTTCTATTCTACATATTTCTTAATTTTTTTTAAATTTATTTAATGTATGTAAGTACATGGTTGCTGTCTTCAGACGCACCAGAAGAGGGCATCAGACCCCATTGTGGATGGTTGTGAGCCACCATGTGGTTGCTGGGATTTGAACTCAGGACCTCTGGAAGAGCAGCCAGTGCTCTTAACCGCTGAGCCATCTCTCCAGCCCCCTATTCTACATATCTTGACAATTACATGCGTGTACAGAATGTATTGGGACTAGGCTTTACTTTCTCTCCTTTTTCTTTCTGAGATAGGTCTAACTACAAAGTCCCAACTGGCTTGGAACTCACAATGAAGATCAGGGTGGTTTTGAACCACAGTGATCCTCCTGCCTCTGCCTAGGATTAAAGAATGCTAGGACTAAAGACATGTATTTTCTTGACTGGCTAGGTTCTATATCCCACCCTCCCCTTTAAAGATTTATTTATTTATTTATTTATTTATTTATTTATTTATTTATTTATTATACAATGTTCTATACTGCATGTATGCTTGCATGCCAAAAGAAGGCACCAGATCTCATTACAGATGATTGTGAGCTACTATGTGGTTGCTGGGAATTGAACTCAGGTCCTCTGGAAGAGCAGTCAGTGCTCTTAACCGCTAAGCCATCTCCCCAGCTCCTAGGTTCTACATTCTTAATAGAGGAATTTATATTCTGCCGAAGATAAAATTCAAGTACAAACCCAGGAGTATCTGCTGCACAGGAGTTGCAACCTGCAAAGCTCAGCACTGGTCCTAGCTCAGTGCTGGTCCTAGTCTCACGCCCCTGCCTTGTGTGGAAAGAAGGGAACAGCTCCCGGGTACAGAAACACCATCTTTCCTTTCATGTGAATAACGCTTCCCACCTTGGTGGCTTTTAACTTCAGTGCTTGGGTTAAAAGTGGGGTGTGTCAGAGCTGTAACCTCACACTCTAGAGGAGAAGGCTAGAGGGGCCATCCTGGTTTACACGGCCAGTTCCAGGACATCCAGGGCAACATAGTGAGACCTAAAATTATGGGTGTGGTAGCTTGGGCCTATAATTTCAGCACATCAGCAGTAGGAACTGGGAGTTCAAAGGTCATCCTCAGCTTCATAGCAAGTCTGAGGGCAGCCTGGGTTAGTGAGACCCTGTGTACAACAGAGCCGTATTAAGGAGACAGCTCAGCTAATCAAGTATTTGCCTTACAAACATGAAGACGTGACTGTGTCCCCCAGAATTCTTTCCTTTTACTCATACATGGGGGTATATACTTATAATTCCAGTTCTGGGGAAGTGGAAACAGGTGGTTCCCTGACGTTCACTAGGCAGCCACACGAGTCAGTGAAATGGTTCAGTGGATATCAGGCTTCATGATGAGTTCAATCCCCAAGATCAACCTTAGAGGGGAGGCCTGGCTCTTGGCAGCTTTCCTGACTTCCACACAGAGGTAAGGTAAGTGCCCTTCCCCCAGTGAATTTTATGAAAACCACAAAGTAAACAAACAAGAAAGAAACAAGGTAGACAGCTCTTGGAGAATGACATTGGAGGCTTTCTTCTGTGGCAGGAGGATCCAGCTGGAGGCCAGACTCAGGTAGCAAGACCAAGCACAACAAAACCAAAATCCCAACCAAACAAGCACCACAAAACATCAAAAGCTAAAAACAGGACAAAGCAGAACAGTGGTCACACAGGAGCCTTAGAAATAGGTTTGGTTGGGTCTGGTGGGGTAGGATTAGAATCTGAATCCTTGGGAGGCCAAGGCAGGGTTCCAAGGCTAGCCGGGGCAGGGAGAATGAGCCTGACCTTCCCGGAAACTGGGAACTGGCTGTGCGAATTGGTTCCGGGGAGGAATCTGGCTCTGACCAGCCATCTGGGATAGGCCCAGGTGAGGCTCTGGTTTTCACTTTCAGTGTTCCAGCTTCCAGCAGAGGTGCTAACAGTGCAAGCCCCCAGGAGCATGTCAGATTGCATGTGGGTTAGGTCACAGTTTACAAGTGATGTCAAGTGCAGGAAGGGGCACTGTTTCTCAAGGATGTAAGAGGGGAAAAGGCCCAAATGGAACAAAACAAAAAAGGTGTGTCAAGCAGTCACGAATACACACACACACACACACACACACACACACACACACACACACCCTGCAACAGATTTACTTATCATTCCAGTCTTTTTTACTTGGACACATGGACACTCCAGGAGTTAGTTACTCTTTGCCAAGAGAGAAAAGACAAGATAGTTTAAGGCTTTGTGGAATTTCCTAGGGCTTGGCTGGACCCACCCTACAAGTCCTTCTTCCCTGTCAGCTGACAGCGACAGATGTGAACTCCTAAATATTTTCTGTGAAAGCATCAATCAAATGCACTAACATATACCAATAAGAGAGTAAGCACTTGGGGCTTTTAGCCAGGAAAGTAGAATATTTTTTCCTAGATGATTAACAAAGCACGGCTTCCTAGCTCATCTACCATTATTTTCAGGAAAATTATTTTCTCTCTATAGCTCAAGCTTGCCTGAACTCATGGTGATCCTCTTGGCTGAGTCTTGAGATTGCCAGGGGGTTACAGGCATATGTCAAAAACCAGTGTAAGTGTGTAATCCCAGTTCAAGGATGAACAGATAGGTGGATCACTGGAGCCTGGTGGCCAGCTAGCCTGCCAACTTGTTGAACTTCAGGTCCTGTGAGATCATCAAAAGACCTGGTCTCCAAAAAAAAGTAGGTTGATGAGACACACTTTTTCTGTGTAGCGTTGGCTATCCTAGAACTCACTCTGTAGACCAGGCTGGCCTCAAACTCAGAAATTCACCTGCCTCTGCCTCCCATGGGTTGGAATTAAAGGTGTGCATCACCACACCTTGATTTCTTTTGGTTTTTGGGTTTTTTTTTCTTCAAGAGAGGATCTCACTATGTAGCTCTGGTAGTCCTAGAACTTGCATCGTAGACTAAGCTAAGCTTGAACTCAAAGAGACACACCTGCCTTAAAGGTGTGAGCCACGGGAGGCTACACTTGGCAAAGTTGGGTGTTGTGGTGCACACCCATAACTCCAGCTTCTGGGAGGTAGAGACAGGAGGATCAGGGGTTTGAGGACAGATTCTGAGAATAGCCTGGGCTACATGAGCTCCTGTCTCCTCCCCACAGAGAAGCTAACTTAACGCCTTGTCAAGGGTTTTATACTTCACTCCTTCACTTCCTTCTTCCTTCTCTCCTGGACCTTCCTTCAGATTCTCAGATTTCCTAAAAACCAAGAAAGGAGGGAGGAAGAGCAGGGTTTATGGGAAAATGGGATTTTGCTGGCCTACATATAGAAATGTTGAGGTATACATCTCTTAACTTCTCAAAGTGTTAAGTAACAAAAAAAATTTTTGTTTTTTTGTGTTTTGAGACTGGGTTTCTCTGTGTAGCCCTGACTGTCCTGGAACTCACTCTGTAGACCAGGCTGGCCTCGAACTCAGAAATCCACCTGCTTCTGCCTCCCAAGTGCTGGGATTAAAGACAAAAATTTTCTAATGAACAAAATGGTTTGTTTATATAAGAAATGCACATAGGAGGGTATGCTGGCCAGTTTTATGTCAGCTTGACACAGACTAAAGTCATTTGAGAAAAGGGACTCTCAACTGAGAAAATGCCCCAACCAGATTGGCCTATGGGAAAGCCTAGGCTGCGTTTTCTTGATGATTGATGGGGGAGGGCCCAGCTGACTGTGGGGGGTACCATCTCTGGGTTCTATAAGAAAGCAGACTGAGCAAGCCAGTGAGCAGCCCCGCTCCATGGCCTCTGCATCCGCTTCTGTCTGCAGGTTCCTGCCCTGACTGCCTCAGTGATGGAGTATTACCTGGAAATGTAGATAGAATAAACCCTTTCTCCCCCCAAGTTGTTTTTGGTCCTGGTGTTTTATCACAGCAATAGAAACCCTAGTGAAAACAGAGAAGTACTTATCTCTAGATACAGACTGTCTCTACATTTTCTGTATTTCCAAGTGTCTGATAAAAATTTCTATTAACCTTACAATAAGGACAAAAAAGAAGAAAGAAAGAAAGAAAGAAAGAAAGAAAGAAAGAAGGAAAGAAAGAAAGAGAGAGAGAGAGAGAGAGAGAGAGAGAGAAAGAAAGAAAGGGAGGAAAGGAGTGATATTTTGTATCTAGTAAGCTAATTCTGTAGTTAAAAATCTGGGGCTCGGCTGGGCGGTGGTGGCGCGCGCCTTTAATCCCAGCACTTGGGAGGCAGAGGCAGGCGGATTTCTGAGTTCGAGGCCAGCCTGGTCTACAGAGTGAGTTCCAGGACAGCCAGGGCTACACAGAGAAACCCTGTCTCGAAAAACCAAAAAAAAAAAAAAAAAAAAAAAAACAAACAAAAGAATCTGGGGCTGGAGAAACAGGACAGCAGTAAGAACACTTGCTGCTCTTCCAGAGGACCCAGGTTCCGCTGGCAGCAGCCACACGGAAGCTCACACTGATCCACAACTTCAGTTCCAGGGATTCTGATGCCTTCTTCTGACCACGGACACCAGGCACCCGTGTGGTGCACACACAGGCAAAACAGGCATGTACATAAGAATAGTTAAGGATTCCACAAAACCAACAACAACTGGTGAAGCTTTCAGGATGATGTGCTCGGGCGGTCCTGGTTTTGAAGCAGCTGAGAGTACGTAAGAAAAATGCCCAGAAGAGTGTTTCTTCTAAATATGGTATACATCACAGAATACAGCCCAAAGAAATTACTCAAGACAAGACATTTCTGCCAAGATGCTCAGAGCTGGAAAAGAATCTAATTATTGGGAAGTGATGACACGGTATAATGAAACACATCCCCATAAAAGGGGAAGAACATGAACTGGAAGATACATTCTTGGGACTATGTAACAGAGACTAAACAGAGATAAAGTAAAGTAAGTTAAAGCTACAAAACAGAGAGGTAAGTAGTGACTAAAGTCCATGTCTAAAACCCATATATACTGGACAGTGGTGGTCCATGCTTGTAATCCCAGCACTCAGGAGGCAGAGGCAGGAGGATCTCTGTGAGTTCCGAGGCCAGCCTGGTCTACAGAGTGAGTTCCTGGACAGCCAGGGCTACACAGCGAAGCCCTGTCTCAAAACCCCCCAAAACAAACAAACAATCAAACAAAACACATAGAAACTCAGTGGGATGGGAAAACAGAGAGCTTATGTGTGCAGATATCACTGGCTGGAAGCAGGAAGCAGTGAGTTGGCATGAGTCAGATTAAAAGAGATGCCTGACCTCTGGCTGATAGGTCAACAGCAGCCATTCAGGGAAAAAAAAACTGAAAAATATCAGGATTCCTCAAGAGGCAACTTTACACCCAGAGCCTTTCTTATCTCACAAAAGATTGAAGGATCGCATGAAACCATTAATTAGAAAAGAAACTTTAATTTATATGGATGCATCTTTTATAAGACATGTTCAGCTACAGTGAACAGTTGGGTACAACAGTCCTACACTTTCTTTCTTTCTTTCTTTTTTTTTTTTTTTGGTTTTTCAAGACAGGGTTTCTCTGTGTAGCCTTGGCTGTCCTGGAACTCACTCTGTAGACCAGGCTGGCCTCAAACTCAGAAATCCGCCTGCCTCTGCCTCCCAAGTGCTGGGATTAAAGGCGTGCGCCTCCACCGCCCGGCAGTCCTACACTTTCAAACTACTACATGAATTAGAGGTGATGTACTAAACCAATTAAAAGTTAGGTTAATATGCATATGGAAGAGGTGTGGTAATATACACCAATCATCCCAGCGCTTGGGAGGAGGCAGGAGGATAAGGAGCTTAAGGCTAGCCTGGGCTACATGCGACCCTGACACAAACCAAACCAAATCAAATCAAACCAAACCAAACCAAACCAAACCAAACCAAACCAAACCAAACCAAACCAAACCAAACCATACCCTGGATTTGGCTCCTAGCACCCACACAGTGGTTCACAACCATCCATAACTCCAGTTCCAGGGACTCTGGTGCCCTCTTCTGGTCCCTGTGGGCATGCACATGGTACACAGACATGCACAGAGGCAAAATCATCTACACACAAAATAAGTGAATCTAATAGAATAAGCCCAATCCCACCCTCAAGGAGGCACATAGAAACTGGTTCTCTGATGCAGGCTGTAGAGTAGTTATGGATAAGCTCAGGTTTTATCAAGGTGCCTCTCTTCTCTCAAAGGGTTCCCTCCACTGTAACAACACACGTATGCCCTCATGTGTCACTGTCATGCCAAACTAAAGAAAACACTGTCATCATTTCTACAATCCGGCTTATTTTCAGAGTAAGTCTCACTATATAGGCCAGGCTCTAGACAGGCCTCAAATTTATTTTGTAGCCCAGGCTAGCCTAAAATTCCCGAGTGCTGGGCTCACATTTCATATGTCAGTAGCTGTCACTGACTGACAAGTTCTGAGCTGTACTTACATGGTCTTACTCCTGGAGGGGGGACCAGTGCTCCTTACTTCTCAGACTTTCCCAAATACTTAAACATGTAGCTTCTGATCAAAGCCTTGTCTGTGTGCTAAAAATGAAACTGTGCCAGCAATAACCACAATCTCACAGCAAACACGTTGGTTATTCTCCAAAATAGACAAAAAAAAAATTTAACAGTTTAATTGAGATATTGGACTAAACAGTCAGGTACAGTAGAGCTTATCTTGAACCCTAGCACTATGGAGGCAGAGGCAGGAGGATCTATGTGAGTTTGAGGCCAGCTTACTATACAAAGTGAGTTCCAGAGCCAGCTAGGGCTACACAATGAGGCCTTCTTTTAAATACACAATCAAAGACACAAGTACACACATACATCAAACCAAAGTATGTGTGTTTGAGTGTGTATGTGGGAGTGGGAGTGTGTGAATGTGTGTATGTGTACTGTGTGTATGTATGTGTGCTGTGTGTATGTGTGAGAGTGTGAGTGTGTATGTGTGTACTGTGTGTATGTATGTGTGCTCTGTGTGTGTGTGTGTGTGTGTGTGTGTGTGTGTGTCAGGGAGAGAGGGAGAGAGAGAGTGTGAGTGTGTGTGTGTGTGTGTACTGTGTGTATGTATGTGTGCTCTGTGTGTGTGTGAGAAAGAGTGTGTGTGTATGTGTACTGTGTGTATGTATGTGTGCTGTGTGTGTGTGTGTGTGTGTGTGTGTGTAGTGGGAGTGAGTACTTCTGGAGATTGAGCTTAGAGGTCTTGCAAATGCTAGCCAAAACCACCACTGGGCTACAGCTTCAGTCCTGGACAAAACCTTTAAAAGTGACTCATGATATTTCCTACATAGATAATTATGCTTGCTCTGAAACGGCTATAAAACCGAGAGACAAAGGACTGTTTAATCTAGGAAGTTAAGAAAGGCACACACGGGAATATCCAGACCCCCAAACGCCCAGGTGACCCTCAGAACATACATTTCCAATGAGTTTAGCCATGAGGTTGCCTGATGTCAATGCTGATCCTGAAGGATCTTTCTCTTTCCCTCCCTCCTCCTCCTCCCCCTTCCTTCCTTCCTTCCTTCCTTCCTTCCTTCCTTCCTTCCTTCCTTCCTTCCTTCCTTCTGCAGGGTCAGGGGAACCCACACAGGGTGTCACACTGTAACTTGGCTTGCCTCAGCCTCCCGAGTGCTAAGATTATGGGCAGGGGCCGTAGGTCAGTGTGTTTAGCTAAGGGTTGTTCTTTATAGGATGGGTAGCCCCCACCTCCTACTTTGACTATTTCTTTAAACAGGCTTGTCTTGACCCATCTCTCACTAGACATTTACGAGAAGACAGTCTCTCTCTCTCAGAGTCTTACACATAACCAGCATTTTTGTTTTCGGCTGTCCCAGTCATTTCCTACCTTGGGCCAGTTCTGACACGCACAGGCCTTTACACTGAACCCACATTGTGTGTGCTGCATGACATCAGCCGTCCCACCCTGCGGGGTCTGTGAGGAGACTTACAAAGCCCCTTTGAGTCCCCACAAAGCCCCTTCCTCTCCATTTAGGATTTCTTACATTTTTTCCCCTTCCATTTAAAATTCTTCTTCCCATTTAAATAAAAAAAAAAATTTTTTTTTATTAAGACCACAAAGGGGAAAGAGGGAGTTGGCAGGCCCAGGGAAATAAAAAAGTTGAGAGAGGAGTTTAAGAAAAGCCATAAAACTGCTTTGTGGTTGTATCTCTTGCCGATTGGTTCCAGCATTAAAACAGAGCTACAGCGCAAACTCAGAAGAAGAAAACGAAAAGCCTGAAAATTCTTCCTACAGTTCAAAGATGCGTCCAATCCAGACCTTCCCTGGGCAGGAAGGCGGCAGATGCAGGGAGTTACTGGAAGGAACTGACAGCCCCAGCCCTGACATAACCCAGGATTCCAGGATGAGTTATCTATTTTCTTTATCTCAGAAGGAATGCCTCATGCTATTACTGTACCAATACAGAGATTTGGGCCAAATGTTTAGCTCAAGAAAAGACAGCTTTCCCATGGAGCTGGAATCTCGAGTAAATGATGGTTTTGCTATCCATCAGATCTGTTTGTTTCATTCCGAGGGCCTTCGTAACAAACCATTCCGTACACAACGCCAGATACGTAGGAAAGTCTGAGCAAACTGGAAAACCTGACCAGTTCTGCAGCCCCTGGAGTGCGCTGTAAGGCATGAGCATATGCAACTCATTTTCTAGTTAAGTAATTCCCTCTGGGGACTTGCTGTGCAATGCACACGAAGGATCCAATTTCATTACCAGATGCAGGAAAATACAACCCTGTGTATTTGCAAGTCAAAACTCCTGAAAGCTACACTAGCCTGGCTCTCAGCGCTGGTTTTTCCTGGGAGAGGAGTTTAGCTGATAAAAAACATTTGTTGGGAGGCACAGATGAGCAAGCTGAGAAGAGAGGGGGCTTAGCTAGCGTGGAGACAACCAAGCCTCAGTCCCAATGCTCAACCCTGGCCTTAACCCTCAGTCTGCAGCTGCGTTCTAAGCAGATAGCAATTCAAACAGCAGTTTCATCCCCAAGGCTGCAGATGACAAAAGACACAGGAAGACAAATTAAAAGGGTAAGTGTCTGAGAGCACACAGTCCTGTCTGTATCCAAACTCTTCCCTGGTAGGTACCAACCTGAATCCCAGAATGAGCTAGATTTAACATGAAACGGGACGGGGACTCAAATCCCAGCCTCTGTAAATAGTCCATTTGAGACTTTTATGAATGCAACTCGAATCAAAAGACAGACTGACCACACACTGACTGCTACAGCTGGCCAGATGTAGAAAACCAGCCTTGGTTAGTACACGTTTCCCCAAAGTGAGCTCCACACCCGCCCGGCTCTTACCTTGTTTTGGCTGTGTTCACCTTTCTCAAACATCATCTTTAGTCTGTTCAGTGGAACGTTGTATTTCTCTATTTTGCCTGAAGTTTCTGTGTTTTCGTTCATTTCGGGCTTCTCTGCTTCATGCTTGGAATCTCCCAGACAGTTTTCCATTTTTTGGCTCTCTGTGGCCTGGGCTTTAAAATCGTGGCTGTCCTCCGAGCGGGGATACCGACACTGAATAACAGCTTCCGGACGAGATCCAAATCTAGGTTTGGGCTGGGTCTGTTCTTCCCGGTCAGCTCTAGCTCCAGGAGCAGCCTTGTCCGTCACTTCAGCAGGAGGGTGGTCTGCTGTGTGCTCACCCTCAGGGCTGCTGTTCAGCAGCGAGTCTGTGTGAGATTCTGCCCCAGCCACTGGGTTCTCCCACTTCTTCTTTAAGACAGACAGGGTCCCTCTTCTAAAGTGCTGGGGGAGACTTTCAGTGTTCTAGAGGAACAAGAAGTAAGTACCAGTTACAACTTGCCTGCTGCAACAGCCAAACATGCGTCTTTGTAAAATGAAAGTTAAAACTCCAAGCTGTGCCTGGTCCACCCCCGGTTCACACAGCTGTGAACAGTTACTGCCCTGCCACAAGGAGCAAGCATCCACCCAGGGCCCAGAGAGAGGAAGAGGGAAAAAGTCAGGAGCTGAAGCAGGAAGTGATAAAACAGGATAGCCTTATAAGGACAAAGTGAGCACAGACAGCCTAGATCTCGTGTAGTTACATTGGAAAGGAGAGACTTTTTTTCTCCCAACACACCCAGAAACCAAGAAGAAAAGGCAGATGGCTAGGTACCTTCAACATTGTAACTATATTTGAATAGAAGTTCACCAAGGTATGCTACAAAAGTCCAGGACTATGTAATTGCTAGGAATTCTTTCCTAACAAAAACAAGACAAAGATACAATAACTATGCAATTCCGATTATAATTATAGAGATCAATATCAGAGACTGGACCTATCTATAAAATCTAGAGATTTACAGTTTTTGCAAGGGTGGTATTAACATACGGCTGATAGAATTTAAATGCACAGAAACAGTTTTTTTTTCGAGGCTCGTGGGTCAAACAGGGACCTTGTTTCAAGACTGGCAGATGAGCTCTATTCCCAGCCCTCAGATTTCATTTCTGTATAACAATCTAATCGTTCCTCCATCCGTCCTCTCTCTATTATTTATCTATATCTACTTTGTAGACATCTTGGAAAATGCACTATTTTACAGATCCTTTGCTTGAGAAAATACACAGGCCTCATAAGAGAGCCGCCATCCACTTTGATACTCAGAGGACACACATTTACACGCACATCTAAGAGAACAGTTCACTTTCGCTTGGGTCAAAAATGATACAATGTAGCTGGGCGGTAGTGGCGCAGGCCTTTAATCCCAGCACTTGGGAGGCGGAGGCAGGTGGATTTCTGAGTTCGAGGCCAGCCTGGTCTACAGAGTGAGTTCTAGGACAGCCAGGGCTACATAGAGAAACCCTGTCTCAAACAAAACAAAACATAACAAACAAAACAGATACAATGTATTGAAGGTCGAACAGCGAATCATCAGCGATGCTGTAGAACAACAGCAGGAACGTGCTTGTTGAAGTAAAATTTAGCATCCTGTGCTTTGAAAGACCTAATTGAACCGAAAGCCACACACCGCTAGTACCTTCTTACTCTCCATCTCTGCTGCCTGTGACTCCTCAGGGTTCCAAGTGGGAAAGAAAGGACGAACAGCCCAGGACTGGAGAGGTCAGAGAATTAGGGGATTAGCAGCTATATTGGGAATTAGGTCTCTGGCTCCTTCTTTTCTGAACACACTAAGATCCACTTCACCGTGCAGCAGCGAGGCATGGGCAGACGGAGGTACAGGAGACCTGATGGATCCTCAGATTTGAACCGTGGCTAGAGGCTGTACATACAGCTCAGAGACAGAAGAAACACAAAAGGCTCCTGACAGGTATGATTGCAGAAATCCCAGTTTCCCAGTTACTCATTTGGGAGGCTATGGTAGGGGAACTGCTTCAGCCTAGGAGTTTAAGACTCGCCTGCACAACACAGACCCCATGTCAAAAAATAAAAAGCATCCCCCAAAGCTAGTGCTGCCAGCAGCATGCCAGACCTCTTACCTCCTGCCACAGACTAGTTGAATCACCCGGTCTCTGCTTTCACTTGCCCTGCCTACGTGGCCTGTACAGGAACCCTGACAGGCAGAGCCACATCTGCTTTGGTGACTGGACCTTATCTTTTTCAGACACACAGATCACTGTATTTTTACTGACATTGAAAGATGCTTTTCAATTAAAAAAAAAAAGAAATTATAAGTCGGGAAGATCCAATTTTGAGTGAATATAATTATGAGCATAGAAAAGCAGTCTAGAGGTCATCCAGATGTTTACAGCTCATTTACTTGTGTGCATGCATGTTTGCTTGTGTGCGCACATATGTATGTGCTCCTGTGTTCCTGTGTGGCGGGCAGAAGACAGCCTCGCGTGCCATTCCTCAAGGTACTATCTGACTTTTTTCTCTAAAGACAATTACTCCCTCCCCTGGAACTCACTAAATAAGATACCCGCTAGACAATGAACCTCAGGAATCATTTGTCTCCAACCTCTCCAGAGTTGAGATTACAAGAAAGATTACACCTAATTGTTTTTTAAACAAGGGTTCTGGGGATTGAACTCCAGTCCCCACATCTACAGGGCCAGCACTTTGCTGAGCTGCCTCCCTAGAGAACAACTCACGGCTTCGTAGTCTCCTTTTCTAATAAATATATGTTTATAGTATGACAACCGGGGAACAAAACTCAACTCTTTATCACCTTCATGGCACAACAAACAGCTTCACAGAGAATTAAATAAAAGGATGCTCCTGTTAGCAGTGTGAGAACTCAGCTCTGCTGATGATGAGCAGAAAGGAGTTTGGGTGGCAAAGTACTAGCGGTATCCCTGTAGAGAGCATCTTCAGAGACAGTGAGCATGCTCTTTTATTGAAAAGAGCTCTCTCCTCTTCCTCCTCTTCTTCCTCCTCTTCCTCTTCTTCCTCTTTCTCCTCCTCATCCTGCTCTTCTTCTTCTTTTACTGAGATGGTGTCTTTGTATAGCCCTAGCTGACCTGGAACTTGCTTATATAGACCAGGCTGGCCTTGAACTCAGAAACCCAATCGCCAGCTAGGTGCCCGCCAGCTAGGCTGGTATAACTTGTGAGCGCCAGGTGGGTGGAGTCTCAGCAAGAGTAGCACTTAATGTTGCTCTGGTCTTCACATGCATGTGCACATGTGTGCACATATACAAATATACATCTGCACACATACTTAGCCCGCTCCTCCCCAATCAGAACACATAAAAGAAAACGGGCTCTTAAAGGTGTAACTTCAAGAGCACTGAGACAGATGTGGGGAAGCCCAAGGCAGTGTGGGCTGACGTCAATAAAGACACCCATAAACTATTCCTAGGAGTGAGACCCAGCCCACGGCAATACTCCATCCATGTCTTTAGGACTAGAGGCAAGCCGAGATAGGGAAGAGAAGAGTTACACAACAGAAATCAGCAATAAAGCCAAAAAATGAGCATTAGGCTGAGAGGCCTGGGAAGACCATCGGATAATTGTTTGTACAGATAACCTACATCTTCTTTCTCTGTATTCTCTACAAGTAACATCTGCATAAGCTGCCCCCATCCAGCCATGTGACTTTGGACAAGTTGTCCAATTTCTATAAACTATTATAGAATATTTCTATAAGCTATAAATTCTATAGCTACCACGCCCTTTATGCACGAGCCCTCTCTCATGTGTATAATATAGTATTTGTCATCAGCAGGCTTCTGACAAGGAGTGACAACACTATTATGAGCACTGCCAGGCTCTGTGGCACAGGCCTGTAACTCCAGCTACTCATGGGGGTGGCACAGACGGTTACAAGTTAAAGGCTTCCTTGGGCTACAGAGTGACTTCAAGACTAGCAGAGGTAACCTAGGAAGACCCTGTCTCAAACTAAAAAGGGATAAAAGGCCTGGGGAGGTTGCTGAGGGGAACAGTGCTTTCCCAGCATGTGTGAGCCCCAGGGTTAGCTCCGGGAACACACATGTAAATGGGCAGTAATAAATAAATAAATAGTCATCCCAGCTCCCATACTTAGGATCAACCACAGTGACAGCCCATCCCCTGAGTCCTGAGCCCAGGCTACAGTACTTTCTTTCTACTCACTAGTCACCACCATTCTTACCAAGGTTTTAGCTTGTCCTAAGGCACTGGAAAGTCACCAAGGCTCTAAGTTTTCAAGAGTCACAATGGTTGCTGCACTTCCACACCCTCCTTTCTGCGAGCAGTGCCAGACCCCAGACTCATGCTACTCAGCAACCCTGAGACTTGGTGGGTGTTCCCTCTGGATACTAACGGGCCACTTGAATCCTTATCACATAGAGGTAAGACATAGGGGTCCCTCCTGCGTGGCCATCTGACCATGAAGAGCCAGAACTCAGTCACTTCCAAATATATAACCATGGATAAATCTCTTTTCCTTTCCTATCTGTACAGTGAAGAGGCTGGGCTGATGAGCTATTGGGCAGCCATCTTGTCAGGGAGCCCATCAACAGAGGGTTGATGTTACAGCACATACCTGTAATACCGGCACTTGGCTGAGGCTAAGGTGGAAACAAGAGGATCAGGAGAGTTTAAGACCATCTTCGGCGACTTAGGGAGTGGAAGGCCAGCCTTGGCTACATAAAACATTGTTTTAAAAACAAATGAGCCGGAAGAAACTGGACATGGTGGCTAAGGCCTGTAATCCCAAAATCTGAGAGGCTACGGAGTGCTAAGTCTTAGTCAAAGCCAGCCAGGAACCTAGATAGAGATCGTACCTCAAAAATAGAAATAAATAATGAGCTAAATGAATGTCACAAGAAGAGGAATGGGGCGCAGTGGATACACACCTGTGGGTCCACAATTGGAAGGCTGGAGCAAGCGTTTGGGTCATATAGCAAGACACTGTATATAAACAATACAAAGCAAAGCCAGCCGAGGCTGCATAGTAAATTCTGTGTTGAATTAAAAAGACAAGAAGGAAAGAAGGAAGGAAAGGAGGAAGGAAGGAAGGAAGGGAGGGAGGGAGAGAGGGAGGGAGGGAGGGAGAGAGGGAGGGAGGAAGGGCATGACTGTTCCTAAGGGGTTTATATAAGGGAGGGCACAGCAGACGCATCTGGAAGAGTCCTGACTGAACACAACGGGCAAACTGAGCGGAGCCATGTGAGGAAAGGGGGAAGGAGAGAGAAGAGAGTCAGAGGCCAGGAGGTGAGACCAGCATAGCGCAGCCAAAATGGCTGACTTATATAGGAATCTGGGGAGAACACATGTCAAAAAAAAAAAGCAGGAAGGAAGATGTTTGGATACAGCAGGGAGGCTGGACACACGGACTGCCTGGAGAGGAGAAATCACTAGGATAATAAGTTCCAGAAAAGCAGAAGAATCTGAGGACATGGTTGGGTGCACGTAGCTGGGTACATGGCTGGGTATCCACATGGGTGGGTGCATAGCTGGGTACACATAGCTGGGTGCATGGCTGGGCGCACATAGCTGGGTACATATAGCTGGGAGCACATAGCTGGGTGCACATAGCTGGGTGCACATAGGTGAGTGCACATAGGTGAGTGCACATAGCTGGGTGCATGGCTGGGTGCACATAGCTGGGTGCACATAGGTGAGTGCACATAGGTGAGTGCACATAGCTGGGTGCATGGCTGGGTGCACATAGCTGGGTGCACATAGCTGGGTGCACATAGCTGGGTGCATGGCTGGGTGCACATAGCTGGGTGCACACAGCTGAGTGCACATAGCTGGGTGCACATAGCTGGGTGCATAGCTCGGTGCATGGCTGGGTGCACATAGCTGAGTGTACATAGCTGGGTGCACATAGCTTGATGCACATAGCTGAGTGCATGACTGGGTGAATATAACCGGGTGCATATTGCTGAGTGAACATAACAGGGTACACATATCTCAAGAAGGTAAGGTATAGTTTTAAGACAGGAAGACTAAATCTCTTTCTTCTCTTTACTCTTGTTGTCCTATTCTGTTTCCTTCCCTCTTTGCTTCCTCTGCCAGCCCCTCCTCAGCCCTCCAACCTTCAAACATGATGGTTCTAGTCTGAGAATATAGTTCAGAGGAGGGTTCTGCTCAGCATGTGCAAGGCTCTGGGTTCAACTCCTAGGTCCATAATGCAAAACAAAATAGCCCGGAGTCAAACATCACAGTGCCCCGAGCTCAGTCATTGGACCTCGTGTCCCCCCTCCCTCTCTTCCCAGATCATCCCTGTACCTCATACATACAGGCGCCATCCAGAGGGATTTTTAGGGGGTGGGGTGGTCAAGACAGAGATTCTCTGAGTAGACCAGGCTGGCCTTGAACTCATAGTGATCCACCTGCCTCTGCCTCGAGAGTGCTGGGACTAAAGGCATACACTCCACAACCAGCTCTATGCCACTGATACGTGAATACACACCATGTTATGTTCAGCCTAGATCTCTTTTTTTTTTTTTTTGTTTTTTTTTTGGTTTTTTCGAGACAGGGTTTCTCTGTGGAGCCCTGGCTGTCCTGGAACTCACTCTGTAGACCAGGCTAGCCTCGAACTCTCGAACTCAGAGATCCACCTGCCTCTGCCTCCCAAGTGCTGGGATTAAAGGCGTGCGCCACCACCGCCCGGCCAGCCTAGATCTCTTTCAATAGCCAAATTCCTATTTACCATTTTCACTTCCACGGTTTTTCCCTTATTCTTCCCTTTTGGATAGCACCTGGCTGTGTAGACCTAGCTGTTCTGGTACTTGCTAAGAAAACCAGACTGATCTCAAACCCATGGCCAATCCTCATAGATCAGTCTCCCAAGAACTAGGATTACAGGCCTGCATCACCATTCCTGCCTGTACTTAGGTATCTTTCTTACCCACCTGTTTTATTACGTGTGTGAATGTTTTTTTTTCTGTGTGTATATCTATGTATCACGTGTATGTAGGACTCACAGAGGGCAGAGGGCATTGGGTTCCCTGGAACTGGAGTTAGACATCTGTAAGCTACCATGTGGGTACTGGGAATTGAACTCAGGACCTCTGGAAGAGCAGCCAGTGCTCTTAACCACTGAGCCATCTCTCCCAGCTCTTGATTCACTTGTTTATCTTAAGGAAGTATCTCAGAGCTGGTGGTGATTGTGTGGCGGTGAATGCCCATAGTTACAGTAGGAGTTCAGGGCTAATCCTGACTATGAGTTCAAAGCCAATCTAGGCCACATGAAATCCTATATCAAGACACTAGAAAGCTAAAGAAAGGAAGGAAGACAGACAAACAGACAGACCAGTCATATACGAAACAGATCCAGAGTTGATTTCATCTCAGTTAACAGCATTTTAATTGAATGGTCTCTGGGCTGTTCTCACTACAATACTACCACTGCAGTACAATCCACAGTCATTTCTAAATCACTGCAGTCCCTTCTTTTAAGACAGCCTCAGTCAATAGCTCAGGCTGCCCTGAACTCAGTATGTAGCTAAAAATAACCCTGAACTTCGGGTCCTCCTGCCTCTCCCCAGTGTTGGGGCTACATCTCCATGCTGTGCCGGCTGCCTCTGCATCCCTGTCGCTGGCATCCCTGAGTTGCTCTGCATGTTTCTGCCTTTGCTCCTCAGCCGTTTAAGCTGCATGACATCAGCCCTTCACACGTTTCCCCGAAGCCCTTTTTAATCTTCAGAGCTAAAGCTCCAACCTTCCCAAGGACTCTGCAGAACTTTCTCTTTCTAGTCCTCGAATGTCTCAACATGACTTTTCCTTGGGACATTTACATACACGGTTCTTTCTGTCTGAATCTTTTCTCTCTTTGGCTCATGACCTCAGGTCTGGGTTACTTAAGTCCCAGAAGAGGACCACACCTCAACTACCCTTTTGCATCTTCTTCCAGCTGGTGGCGGTTTTGTTTGTTTATTTGTTTGTTTTGGGTTTTTTGAGACAGGGTTTCTCTGTATAGCCCTGGCTGTCCTGGAACTCACTCTGTAGACCAGGCTGGCCTCAAACTCAGAAATCCGAGTGGCTCTGCCTCCCAAGTACTGGGATTAAAGGCGTGGGCCACCACTGCCCGGCTTCTTCCAGCTGTTTTAAGCCAATAATTGCTAAGTGACTTTATGTGTGTGTGTGTGTGTGTCTGTCTGTCTGTCTGTCTGTCTGTCTGTCTGTCTGTCATTATTTCCTCCACTAGAATGAAAATGCCTGAGGAGATGTAGTCTATATTTTTAATGTCTAACAGAGTGTTTAGCACATAGTAGGTGCCTTACAGAAGTGAGTTAGCTAAACACGTAAAATGAGAAATGGAGGAAATGGGAAACCAGGCAGGAGTGAGAAGGCGAGAGCAGCTGGCCGTGGAGCAGCTAACGGTGCTCTTTGCTTCTGTTCTGTTTTTGTATTTTTGGTTTCTTGACAGGGTTTTATACTGTGGGCAAGGCTGGTCTAGAACTCAGCATGTAGCTCTCAGGTAGGCCTCACACTTGCAGCAATCCTCCTGCCTCAGCTTTCTGAGTGCTAGGATTATTGTATTGGCATGAATCACCACCAAATCCTTTTTTTTTTTTTCTGTTACTCCACCAGGGAGCTCTATTTTGAAATCACAGGAAGATTAAGCTGGAGACCCAGTTAGTACTGCTCCCCAGAGAGAGAGGACCAACAGGCGAGTGTTAGCCACCCGTCTAAGCTACGTTCCTATGATACTAAATCCTTCAGAGCTAAGGCCAAGGACTTCTCTACCTGTGAGTTCAAACTCAGCCTGGCTGCAGAGTTAGACTCGATCCTAGAAAAAGGAACAGGATCTGGCCATCTGGAAGTTACAGCACGGATTGTAGAGAATAGAGCTTGAGGGACCCAGCAGCTGGGAAACATGCTAACTAGACTGGGCCAGCTTCAAGCAAAGAACTTATTGGATGGGTACAACTGCACAATCTCCTTTCAAATGCAGATTCTTCCATTTGGAGGCAGGGACGGTGGCACCTGCTCTCATTTGGTGAGCACTTCACTAACCTTAGTAAAGCATTTGGCCCTCTATCCTTTTCTTAGTACAGGAAAGGGGGGTGGGGGGAGGCGCCCAAAAGTAAAACACTGAAACTAGGATTCCCTGTATCTAAGCCAACTTCTCCCAGCAAATGGCTTGCACATCAGACCAACTGGCACAAATGTCCAGCTCAGCTGTCACGGAGCCCAAGCCCCACAGAGGGGCAGGTGGCCGGGCCACACAGACCGATTAAGTTCCACGTGCCCTGGGGCCTCTGAGTACTTACGTTTTTCTTCTTCTCCATGTTTGCTTCTTCAGCTGCTTTCTGGTACCTTCAGAGAGGGGAGAGAAAAGATATCTTCAGGTTAAACTCTGCTCTTAACCCTTTCGTTTTTAGAAACCTATTTTGCAGACCTGTTTCTGCCAGTTTTCGCCTTTAACCAAGTCTCCCAGGAGTGGCATAGAATCATAGTGCCCAGACTTCATGGGTCCCGGACAGTCACAGGCTCTGATATAACATGATGATTCACAAGGATGAGTGACATCCCACTACAGAGGGTACAGGCTGCAGACGGAGCTCAGTTGCTAGAGCGCTTACCCAACACCACACAGCTCTGGGCTCCATCCCCAGCATTATACAAACTAATTATGAACTGGATGTCCTGGCTGGAAGGTCAGGTGTTCAAGGCCATCCTCAGCTACACTGAGTTTGTGGCCAACCTGTACTACATGAGACCAAAAACCAAACAACGCAACCAAAGCCTTTGGAATGAGTCAACTAAAAGCAGCATTCCATGACTTCTATTGCACAGACCTCTCTTCCCATAATCAGACAGTGACATCTCTGAGATCTCAGTTGCTGTTGGCATGTCTATGAGGTATTCTCACTACCTGCAATGCCTGAACTTAGACCAAGCTAAGGTACTGATATGAGAGATACGGTCACTCCAGCTCATGTATATGAACTTTTTAGTTCTTCCTTTGAAGGAGAGATGTACGCATGCGTGCAGAGGTACATATACCCACCAGAGCATGTACAGAGGACACAACGGGGCACGGGATGTCTTCATCTATTGCTTTGAGCCTTTTCCCTGGGTACCCTAAACCAGTGATCATCCTGTCTCTGTTCTTCCCAGCTCTGGAGTCACAGGTATATGGGGTCATGCCTAGCTTGCTTGTTTTTGTTTGTTTGCTTGTTTGTTTGAGATAGGGACTCTCTATGTAGCCTCAGGTGGCCTAGACTCTCCATGTAGACCAGACTGGCCTTGAACTCACAGACACTCATTAGCCTCTGTTTCCTGAGTGTTCAGATTGAAGGTGTGCGCCACCATGCCCACCATGTTCAGTTTTTTTGTGGGTTCTGGGGGATCCCAAGAGAAGTCCTCATGCATCAAGAGCACTGAGTCCCTTCCCCAACTCCGCCTCTTTTCTTTTCTAAAACACAAGGTCACACCTGTGGTCTAATCTGGACTTCAATTTGTGATCCTGTTTCAACCCCACAAGTACTGGGATCAGACGTGTGCACCACGCACCTGTGAGCTACATCTCCAGCAGAACGTATTTTACTTAACAAGTAGAAAGAGGTATTTTTTTTAAAAGCAAGTATGGTACACTGGGGAGGGGATGGGGAATGGGTTCCATCAAACACTGCTGGTAGAAAGGTAAAGCCTGAAAAAAAACAAACAAAGCAAAACAAAAAAAAGGTAAAGCCTCTTTAGAAGGCATTTGTCACCTTCTTGCCAAAACTAAACTCAAATGTTAACTTTTATTCTCAGACTTTATCCTTCAGACACCCTTACATAAGAAAAACGATTTCTTAAGTTAGTTCCTTTATCATGGCATTAACAGTAATAGCTGCAGGGTGAAGACAGGTTGGCTGCCCCGTGGCAGAGAGCCAGTAACGAGTGGCATGTATTATACAGTGGACGCCTTGGAAGTGATAACTCGGACAAAGGGAAAGTGATGATTTGAATGTCCACTGAACTGTAAGCTTAAGAATGGTATATTTGGGGGGCTGGTGAGATGGCTCAGCAGCTAAGAGCACTGACTGCTCTTCCAGAAGTCCTGAGTTCAAATCCCAGCAACCACATGGTGGCTCACAACCATCCATAATGAGATCTGATGTCCTCTTATGGGTGTCTGAAGACAGCTACAGTGTACTTACATATAATAAATAAATAAAAAACCTTTGGGCTGGAGTGAGAGGGGCCGGAGCAAGTGGGGAGAGGGAGAATGTTATCTATTTTATCGCAAGTGAACATAGTGGTATGGGCATGAAAATGGTTGTACGGAGCAATGGAATAGAATAATCCAGAAAAAAAAGCCCTTAGATACACGGTCAAATGATTTCTGACAAATATGCCACAGTCACCCAGAGGGGAGGTACAGTTATTTTCACAACATGGTTGTGAAGACCAGATATCCATACACAGGAAAATAACAAGAAATACAACATCTCACAGAATTCCATGTACAAAATGGATCAAAAACTTAGGGAAAAAAAACACACACATAGAGAAAAGCTTTATGATTGGGTTATTTTCTTTTTTTTCCAAAAACATTTGTCCATTTTATTTTATGTGCATATGTGTGTGCTTGAGGACACATATGTGCGTGCAGGGCCCACAGGTCAGAAGACATCAGAGTTCCTGGATCTGGGGTTAAAAATGGTTGTGAGCTGCCATGTGGGTGCTGGGATCCACACTTCAGTCCTCTACAGAGCCAGGGCTCTGAATTTCAGTCATTGCTTCACCCCTTCCTTTTAAAAAATAAAATCTTGCTATGTAGTCCACCCTGACCTGGAATTCGCTACAGACCGCACATTGGCTTTGATCTTTGAAATGGAGACATTCCTGCCTCAGCATTCCTAGAACTGTCTTAGTCAGGGCTTCTGTTCCTACACAAAACATCAGGACCAAGAAGCAAGCTGGGGAGGAAAGGGTTTATTCAGCTTACACTTCCACATTGCAGTTCATCACCAAAGGAAGTCAGGACTGGAACTCAAGCAGGGCAGGAAGCAGGAGCTGATGCAGAGGCCATGGAGGGATGTTACTTACTGGCTTGCTTCCCCTGGCTTGCTCAGCTTGCTTTCTTATAGAACCCAAGACCACCAGTCCAGGGATGGCACCACCCACAATGGGCCCTCCCACCCTTGATCACTAATTGAGAAAATGCCTTACAGCTGGATCTCATGGAGGCATTTCCTCAAGGGAGGGTCCTTTCTCTGTGATAACTCCAGCTTGTGTCAAGTTGACACACAAAACCAGCCAGTACAGGCATGTACCACCAAATCCAGCCATGACATTGGATTTGGCAATGACTTCTTAGCTATGATACCAAGAGAATAGGCAGCTAAATAAAAATAGATGAAGTGGGTTTCAAAAAAATGAAAGATGGATGTGCACCAAAGACCAGTATCAGCCGTGTCAAAGAGCCAATAGAGAAGAAGAGAACTTTTGGGGCACATATGTCTAACGAGGAATTAATATCCAAATGACACAATAAAAACAAATGAACAAAAAACACAAAATGAATTCGGTACGGAGTATTCATTTTAAAGATAAATTCAAAACCATTACATTTTCATTCAAGGACTAAATATTGGCAGAAGCTGAGGCAGAAGGACTGAAAGTTTAAAGTCAGGTTTGTTGTTGTTGTTTTGTTTTTTTGTTTTTTAAAAAAACAAAAGGCTGAGGGGCTGGAAAGATGGCTCAGAGAGATGGCTCTAATTCCTGCCCCAGAGGCTCTGATGCCCTCTTCCGGCCTCCTGCGAACACTGCATGCACATGGTGCACAGACATATATGCAGGCAAAACACCCATACACACAAAATAGAAAGAGAGAGAGAGAGAGAGAGAGGATGAATGTGTACATAGCCTGTCTTGAATACACAAGGGGTTTGGGTACCAGTAAAAAAGGAAAGAAAGGAGGGAGGGAAGAAAAGGAAATAGTTTTTGGTGTCTACTATGTCCTAAACAATAGGGAAAAAAGAAAAAGAAGAAAACAAATAACCCACTGGTAACCATGTGGTAACCATGTGGTAGCACAGATCTGTATTCTGATCTCATGGGAGGCTGAGGCAGGGGACAGAAGCCAAGGCCTTGCACTTACCAGGCAAGCGACCTACTACTGAGCTAACATCTCCAACCTGTAAAAAGACAGTCTTGAGTTCAGAGCCAGCATGGGTAATGTGAGACCCTTTCTAAAAACTGGAGGGGGAGGGGAGAGGAGAAGGGGAAAGAAAGAATACATAAAGACAGGAAGGAGGGGAGGAAGGCATACAGAAAGAAAAGAGCTAAAGTTAACGCAATCCCTGCAATTTACACAGGAAAACACTCACAACGGGGCTGGGGGATGTCGAGTGGCTCAGTGGGTAGAGGTGCCTGTTGCCTGCCAAGCCTTACAACGTAAATTCAACGTCCAGGTTTCACACAGTAAAGGGAGAGAACCTACCCCAAGGGCTGTCCCTGACCTCCATGTATGCTGTGGCATGTGCACCATGGAACACATCCCCAAATATACACACACACATTAATTAATTAATGTGATAAAGAAAAGTTCTGAATTATAATTCAAACGAACCCATTCAGGGCTGCAGTGTGGCAGTTGATCTAGCACTTCAAATACCTGGATTTGAAATCTAGAAAAAAAAGAGAGAGAGAGAGAGAAAGTGAGTGAGTGAGTGAGTGAGAGTGAGAGAGAGAGAGAGAGAGAGAGAGAGAGAGAGAGAGAGAGATCTGAGTAATACATCTACCTACAGGATGAGTCCTTCAAAGAAAAAGAACAGATTGTTAATGAACAACTTAAGTCTGTAGGTTGTAAAAACTAATGTTATTATAAATGTATGCAGTAAATTAATATAGCAGCTGTTTTTCTTTATCCTAGCTAGTTCCCCAGTCATGACAGAAAGTCCAAGATTGATTTGCAATTTAAAAGCACAATAACTAGTCATTATACGAGCACTGGCTGCTCTTCCAGAAGATCCCTGTTCAATTCCCAGCACCCATATGGCAGCTCATAACTGTCTGTAATTGTCTGTTCCCGGGGATCTGACTCCCTCACACACGCAGGTAAAACACCAACATACATAAAATAGAAATAAGTACATTTTGCAAAGGAGGGGAGCTCATGATAATTCTTAACTGTAGTTCCAGGTGACCTGTTACCTGTTTCTGGTTTCCAGGCACATATAACATGCTGGTAAAATATGTCTATATAATAAAATAAAAATAAAAAAAAAAATAAAATGTGCTGTGGCATGTAAAGAACAGGCTGGTGGGGTCTGGGAACAGTGTCATCGGTGTGTAACGCTCCTGTCTTGCCCAGGTTGCAGTGTGGGAGGAGGAAAGTGAACAGATGTGAGCTGGATTCAGAGACACAATCAACACCTGTGAATGAGAGGCGGCGAAGATCGGGCAGTCAAAGTCAAGGATGAGTCTCAAAGCTGGGCGGGTGGTGGTGTGCACCTTTAATCCTCACGCTCTAAAGGCAGAGAGGCAAAAGGATCTCTCAGTTCCAGGACGGCCTGGTCTCCATTGTGGGTTCTAGGACAGCCAGGGTTACATAATGAGACCTTGTCTAAAACAACAACAAACACTCTCAGGCTTCTAAAATAAATCAATGGAAATAATGTTTACCGGGAAGGCAAATTCTGAAGGAAGCAACTTTGGGAAGTGGGTTGGATAATTTTGTCAACTTGACCCAAGCTCAGGTTATCTGAGAGAAGGAACTGCTGATTGAGAAAATGCTCCTTTAAGATTTGGCTGTCGGCAAGGCCAGTTGAGCATATTCTTAATTCATGACTGATGAGGAAGGGCCCAGCTCATTGTGGGTGGGACCATCCCTGGGCTGGCAGTCCTATAAGAAAGCAGGCTGAACAAACCACGAGGAGCAAGCTAATAAGAAGTTCCCTCCATGGCCTCTGTGTCACCTCCTGCCTCCAGGATCCTGCCTTGTGTGAGTTCCTGTCCTGACTCCCTTCAGTGATGAGCAGTGATGTGGAAGTGCAAGGTGAATAAACACTTTCCTCCCCAGCTTGCTTTTGGTCATGGTGTTTCATCATAGCAATAGAAACCCTAACCAGAACAGAGATCATGAAAAACCAAATGTTCAATGTCAACCATGCTAACTGCCCAGTGGGTGGCAGCCATGCTGGTTACAGTTGTACGCCTTTGTGCGTGCACACACACATGAGGAGGTCACAAGACAACTTGCAGGAGTTGATTTTCTCAATCTACTATGTGCATCCTGGAGGTCAAACTCAGATCATTAACCCGGGCAGCCAGTGCCTTTATCTGCTGAGCCATCTTCCTGGTCCAGTAGGAGCCATGAGATGCAAACTTCTGAGTGTTGAAGGGAGGCAAGAGCCAGTTATAAACATTTAGGCCGTGTCTGTAGAACGGATAGTGCAAGATATACAAGATTCAGTGCTGGAAACTTAACACTTAGCAATTTGGAGAGGTAGAAACTGTTAGATCGGCAAGGGAGGGAGGGGCAGGAAAACCAGGGGATTGCCAGAGACATCAAGGGAAGGGGGAAACGGCAAGAGGTCATGGGAAGACAAGGGGGAACTTGGGGACACAGATGTCAGTCTTGGTATTGTCTTCCATGATAAAGAGAACTCAAATTTGGCATCATGACCACTGCTACCACCGCCTTCTCCCCTACTGCTGCTCATGCAGTCCAGGCTCACTTGAAATGTGGTATGTACTGGAGGGTGGTCTTAAGATGCGAATCTTCCTGTCTTTGTCACCCAAGTGCTGGGATCAACAGCACCATCAACTTCAACCTTAATTATTTAATGGTCTTTTAAATTATCTCCAGTTTTTCAACACTGAAAATAGTGTACATATATATGTGTGTGTGTGTGTGTGTGTGTATATATATAAAATTGTATGTATAATATAATATGTATAATATATATATGTATAATACGTATAACATATGTATATAATTTTATATAAAATTTTTTTTCCTCCAACTGAACTAAAAGGCTTAAGAGACCGCCTTAACTAGGAATTGAGAAACGCAAAGGACTGCAGTTAAACCGGAACTTAGGCTTGGCCTTGAACTTTTGTCTCCATACCTTGTGACAATCGTCTACTGTTTATGACAGCAATAAATCAGTATAGAGAGCCAGACTCACACACAGGCTTACAGCCAGTGAACCATTCTCACACTGAGCTTGGTTGAATAAATATTCAGAGGTTCCTTTTCCGTCACTGTCCTAAGAGAAGTACAAATCTTAAAATACCAAATACCTTGGGTGTTGCTTCTGTTTTGTGAAATAGGGTTTCATGGCCTAAACATGCTATGTAGGCCAGGCTTGCCCCCTCCTACGTCCACCTCCATGTGCTTGGTATACCCCATCATGCTTAGCTTTTGTCTTTTAATTGCTGTCCCGCACTTATGGTGCCTAGTGTCCAAGGAGGCCAGAAGAGGGTATTAGATCACCTTGGACTGGAGTTACAGATGGTTGTGAGCTGCCAAAAGGATGCTGGGAACTGAACCTGTGTCCTCTAGAAGAGCAGCTGGTGTTCTTTTTTTCCTTTTTTCTTTTTTGGCTTTTTCGAGACAGGGTTTCTCTGTGTAGCCCTGGCTGTCCTGGAACTCACTCTGTAGACCAGGCTGGTCTTGAACTCAGAAATCCGCCTGCCTCTGCCTCCCAAGTGCTGGGATTAAAGGCGTGCTCCACCACTCCCCGGCACAGCTGGTGTTCTTAACCATCGGTCCATCTCTTTCATAGCTCCCCTCCTCCTAGAGGTGTTTCTCTGTGTTGTCATGCTAGACTCTACCTTCTGGGCTCAACTGACCCTTCCAAGCACAGGCTACAATGGAGGCTGGTGAGGCTCAACAGACCCAACCCTCCTGCAGTGTGCAGAATTAAACCTATGGCCTTACCCATGCTGGGCAAGTGTTCCACACCGGACTTTCTCACTATCTCTGAAGTGTAGCGCCAGAATTCAGGTCTCAGACTTCGTTTGGAAAAGTGGGAAGGGCACTTTGAAGACTCAAGTTGAGGTTAAAAAATAAGAAAGAAAGAAAAAAAAAAGCCAGATTTACATTCTCTAAGCAAGACCTAGTGTGGTGGTACTATATGCAATCCTGGCACTCAGGAGGATCTGTGTCCAAGGCCAGCCTGGGCTACACATTAAAATCTGCTCTCAAAAAAAGAGTTCTATAATTAAAATCTCATGCTATATCCCTTCCCAGATTTCCTGTAGTCGGCTGGGACCACAGATGACCATCCCCTCCCCCCCCCACATATGGAATCTAATCTTACAACTGTTCATTAATGCGCAGCTGTGGGGCAGGCAGCTGACTGAGGATACTAAAATTATCTGGAGAGTAATGACAGTGTCTGAGATACTTCTAAGGCCAGAAAACAGAGTTCCTGAGCTATGACCTCTTGCTTGCATGCTTTCAGATAGAGCAAGGGGAACTCTGGACCCAAAGAAGAAAACATGGGAAGTCCCAAGGTTGAGGCAATGTGTTTTCTCCTGGAACAATTTTACCACTAAAATGTTAAAGAGAAGCAAAAGAGGAAGCCATCAAGAGAGGTCTGAGAGCCTCTTTCATTGTTATTATTAAATAAGGACACACACACATACATACATACACACACATAAACTAAATCCGTACCCCGTAGTACCCTCTTTAGCACAGGGATTCAGCCGTGAAGGTGTATGGGTGCTCAGCAGGAGCCATCAAGTGGGGAAGACACAACTGGTGGGGGCTGAGGGATCGGTGGGCTGGGCTGACCAGTTCCTCAGCATGTGAGTGACCTCCTGACCTTTAATCACAAATTCCTTATAGGCCAGAGTGGGACAAAGGTTAGGCAGGTGTGGTTTCAAACTCTGCCAGCTGCTGGACACTCATTTCAGCGCTATCCTGAGGACCTCAGGGGAAGATGGCCTAAAAATAACAGGGTTAGATTCCCTTTAACTTCAAAAATATTGAGTCAAACAGGAAACTCAGGCTAAGAAACCAAACTCTGCCAGTTAACCTTTATCAAGAAAAGAATCGAATCATATGATGCCGAAGCCACAGGGAAGAGAAACCAAAGTTCTTCAAACTGCCATTAATAGGACCTTTCTTATGCCAGGGCCAATGGTTTATAAAGCAGAGATCTAAAAACATACACATTTATAAAGAGGTAAGTGTGGAACTATAAAGAGCATGAGACGTAGGCTGTGCTGCCAGAAACTACTCTTCTGTACAGACTGTAAGGTGAAGTCCCTTCCTTCCTTCCCCCAGAGAGCGTCTCTCTGTGTAGCTCTGGCTGTCTGGTCTGTCTGATGGGAAGACCAATCAAAGGCACAGGTTCATATATATCCCAACTACAGTTCTTAATCCTAGCAACTCAGTCAGAGCTGCTGCCCCTTCTATTCTCAGCCCAATGCTTCCTCATACACGTCTTCCCTGACCACACTCAAGCCTACAGCACAACCCCAGGGTCTGTCCCTGAAACTCCATCTGTAGACCCGGCTGGTCTCAAACTCACAGCGCTCCTCCTGCCTCTGACTCCAAAGTGTTGGTATTAAAAGTGTGCGCACTCTGCTCTGCCCTTATTTATTTTAAAGTAACTCTTTAAACAAACAAACAAAAACATAGTACTGTAGCCATCTCTGGATTCCCAGAGATATAGTAAGTGAACTCTACAGTATTAAAGAGGTATTAGCAGCATGTTTCCATTTAATATGAAACCTAGGAAAGAAATCCAGGCTGAGCCCTTCGTTTTTTATTGCTGGTTCCACTTCTGTATTTTATTATTAAACATTAATAATACTCTGAGTGTCTGTGTGTGTGTACACGCGCGTGCGTGCACACTCGCCGAGGGCTCCTGCCCTGAGAGACTAGAAGAGAGCCTGCTATCCTCTGCGCTGGAATCAGAGGTGGCTGTGTGTCACCTGATGAGGTGCTCTGATCTTCTGAAGTGCAATCTGAACTCTTGGCTTTGGAGCCGCCTCTCCAGCCTGTCTGTCCCATTTCCATGTCTTTACTTTCTGCTCCCCTGGAATGTCCCCACCACGTTCCTAACCCACAAGTCAAACGCAATTCATCTCCCCAAACCAGTTCAGCACGTTAAGATAAACGCCCCAGGGGGGGAGAAACACTAAACAGAAAGACAAATTCAAATGTTAACTCCAGCAGGTTTTCTCAACTACAAAACGGAGATAAATCCGCTCCCCGTGCAGGTTTTGTAAGGAACAGAAACACTGTATGTACATTTCTACCAAAAGTCCAGCAGCTGGGAACAGCACTCTGTGGAAGAGTGTGCACTTAGCTCGCACCAGACATTAGGTTCAAACACCAGAATCACCATAAACACAAAATAGAAGCCCGGTGAGTCGGCTGTGGCTAAACGGGCTCAGGACGAACAACTTTGTGTCTGTGCACTTTGTCTTTATAACCTTCACGTAGAGAAGATAGGCAGCCTACTATTCTGTGGAGAAGGTGACCTATAAGATCCTTTTAAGAAGACCACCAATCCTGACAATGGCGGGCAGGGCGGGGCGGGGCGGGGCAGGAGGGGGAGGGGGCGTGTGCAGATGAATCTTTGTGAGCCTGGTTGAGCTACAGGACAGCTGGGGCTATGCAGAGAAACTGTCTCAAACAACAACAACAACAACAACAAACAAAAACAAAAACAAAAAAAACAGGCAGAAGCAGTTAAGAACATTTTCTGTTCTTGTAAAGGACCCAAACTTGGTCTGTACCACTTACACAGTATAGCTCTATAACTCCAGTTCTAGGGGATCCAATGACTCCAAGGACACAGAATGCATGTTGTACATACATTCCAGCAATGAATGAATGAATGCTACCAAGATGAACACCCCCCTCCCAACTTTCTAATGAGTGTCAAGTCCTCTTGAGAACTGGCTAGATGAGGCAGGGGGAGGGTGAGACGGTACTGAGTGAGAGCTTGGAGAGATTCCCCAGCTAGAGATAAGCTGAACGCCAGCCAGGGAGACACCGTTGCCACTGTACAGAGAAAGTCATGTGGAAGTCCCTGAGAACTGCCTGCAGGAAGAGGGCATCTCAGACACACCAGGGACAGAAGGACAGAGGGACTCAGCCTGAGACACTGAGATCGGCATTCCAAATTAGGTTGCTGCTAGGCCCTCCCTCGGTCAGGGCAAGCTCCTCGACCCTGACTGTCACCTCCAAAACACCAAAAATATCTTAACTTCATTTTCTTTCTCCATGCTACTGTACCCAGGTTTTGATTTTCTCAGCAGAATCAATAAAGTTTTTCAAGTGTTCAAAAACAAACAACAAAGAGGAGTGAGTGTAGGTCACAGATGTGACCATGTTGGGCAAGGGTGTCCTCGTGAGGTCCACGTGTGAGGCCAGTGGGAATAGGAGACCAGAACAAACAGCAGGAGAGGCTCTGACGATGGGCACATTCCCCAAACTCGTCCTTTCAGAGGAGGAAGATGGAGGCAGGGCACAAAGACCGGCTTGAGAAGGAGAGAAGATCAAGAAATTAGGAAGAAATTCTAAGTATAAGGTCAATGATATGAACCAAAGACTCATTGCTAGAACCAGTAGGGCCCGTGGCAACTAGAAACATGGGGGATCTTACTGGGGTTTTTTCTCTCCTGCTTCTCTTACCTTTCTTTGGTTGCTACAACTTCTGCATTTGGAGGAAAGAAGAATGACTAATATAGTACACAAGGAAGATACGCTTTACCTAAAGTGACAGACACACTCTCAATGGGGAACAGCAAAACAAAAATGAAGCTGAGGGCTGGAGAGATGGCTCAGTGGCTAAGAGCACTGTCTGCTCTTCCAGTGGTCCTGAGTTCAATTCCCAGCAACCACATGGTGGCTCACAACCATCTGTAATGGGATCTGATGCCTTCCTTTTGCATGCAGGTATACATGACGATAGAGCATTCATATACATAAAAATTCACAGAATGGAGAGGCTGGAGAGATGCCTCGGTGGTTAAGGATACTGACTTCTCTTCCAGAGGTCCTGAGTTCAATTCCCAGCAACCACATGGTGGCTCACAACCACCTGTAATGGGATCTGATGCACTCTTTCAATATCTCTGAAGACATAAAATAAACAAAAACATCTTAGAGAGAGAGAGAGAGAGAGAGACAGAGAGACAGAGAGACAGAGAGAGACAGAGAGACAGAGAGAGACAGAGACAGAGACCACTGAAGGCAGCAGCTTGGCTGGAGTCTGGCACACACTCATGGCAGTCGAGGGAGGGAGGGAGAGGGAGAGCGGCTGTCAGTGGCTCAGTAAGATGCAGGCCTCACAGCACAGGCTCAGGGCTTCAAAACTGGAGATGACAGAAGATGGGAGTCGGAACTGGAGATGCAGGAGAGTCACCATTGCGGCTCCTAGCCCTAGAGCATTTCAGGGACAGGTGCAGAAAGAGCAGGCAGCCACCACACAGACACATGACTAAAGTCAAGAAAGCCAAGTGCAGTTAACCGCAGGTGGGGCTGAGGAGGGAGAAAAGGTCGGAGGTAGAGCAGTTTCCCTGCTTAACAGGGAGTTTCCCAAGCCCATTAATCATATCCCCACACTGTCTCCTATTCCTTTCCTTTCTTCCCATTCCTGGTAGCCCCCCACACCCCAACAGCCTTCACTTGAGTTCCCATGAAAGCCCATTAATCTCTCCAACCTCTCACTGTGCCAATCAACCTTCGTGCTGTTGCCAGAAGCACCTCAGGAAAGCACAAGTCTCATCTTGTCAGTCGTCTCCCTGCAGGAAAACTTCCCATTGCATCTTGCTGTTAACCCAACTAAACCCAGCCACAGCCGTTCACGCTTACCATCTGGCCTAACTGAACTGTGAGCACTCGCTGTCCTATCCCTCTGTCTTGTGAGTCTGCTCTCCATGCCTTTCCTTGTGCCCTTTCCTCTACCCTCAACTTTCATTCCGCAAACCCACCTCCTCTCCCAATCTCCCTGAGGATAAAAAAACAAAACACTTAGGTTAAGAGGTAGAGGCAGAAGTTCAAGGTTATCCTCAGCTACAGAGCCAAGTTCAAGGCCGGCCTGAGCTGGAAGAGAGTTTGTTTAAACAAAACAAAGCAAAACAAACAAACAAACAAAAAGTCCCCTGAGACAGCTGGGTCCCACTGCAGACACACAAAAGCCTGTCTCTGCCTCCCAAGTGCTGGGAGTAAAGGCGTGTGCCACCACCGCCCAGCCAGAAGATGGTTTAAAAACATGTTCAAGGGAACTGAGGTTGCAGCTGAGTGGTGGAATGTTTGCCTGGAATACATGACCTTCTGGGGTTCAATCCCTAGGACTTAAAGAAGACAAGTGCCAGACAGGGTGGTACCTTAGCATCTGTTGAGCAGAGATGGGAAACTAGGTGTTCAGCCTAGTTTCATAATGAGGTCTAAGACCCTGTCTCAAAAAAAAAAAAAAAAAAAAGAAAAGAAAAAGGTCCGAAATATTTTTGATATTTCTCCCACCAGAAGGTGGAGCCAAATTCCACCCCCTTCCTCCAGAATGGGAGCCAGCCTTAAGTGATTTGCATCTGAGACTAAGGCCACCAAGAATCGATGGCTTCCAAGCCCACGGTCAGGAGCAGGCATAGAGCTTCTGGCTCCTCCCCCTTCCTCTCCCTCCCTTCCAGTCATTTGCCTTTGGAAGCCAGCCACCGAGCCAAGCAGTCACATGGACTAGCCCTGCGGAGGTGTTCCAGCCCTGGCTCCCACTGAGATCCCAGACAACTTCCTGATTTGTGAGTGAAGGAGTGAGTTTTCAGATGTCTGAGGCCCCCAGCCTGTGAGCCGCCCAGCTGATGCTAAGTTGAGAAGAGACAAGCCCAAATCAGATAGTTACAAACCAAACACTGTCACCCATTGCTTCATGCCTCTCAGTTTTAGAGATTTACTGAGGCTGGCTGGGTGTGATAGGCCAGCTTGCACTGTTGAGTTCAGCCCTAGATGGATGAGGTACCCGCTGGTCTGGAATTCTTTTTATTTTTAAATTTATTTTATTTTATATGTATGGGTGTTTTTGTCTACATATGTCTGTGGACGGTGTGTGTGCCTGGTATAGGTAGAGGTCAATAGAGAGTGTCGACCTGGAACTAGAGTTACACATCATTGTGAGCTGCCAAGTAGGTGTTGAGATTTGAACTCAGATCCTCTGGAAGAGCAGCCAGTGCTCTTAACAATTGAGGCGTCTCCCTAGCTCCTGTTCTGGAATTCTTTATGTAAACCCAGACTGGTCTTGGGGCTTGCCAAGATCCTCCTGTCTGTCTCCCAGCTGCTGGGATTACAGGTCTGCATCATCGTGCTCTCAACAAGCTGTTCAAATTGGTCTTAAACTCACTTTGTAACCCTGATAGACCATGAAGTTGCAATCCTCCTGCCTCAGACTCCCAAATACTCGGAGTTACAAATCTCTGACACTAGGCCATGAATTTTGGATTTTGAGAATGAGTCTTGCTATACTGTAGCTGGTCTTTGCTATATTGTGGGTTCTTCTTCTTCCCACCCTCTAGCCCCACCCCCTTTTATGACTAGATAGGAGAGAAAAGATAGAGGAGAAAGAGAGGGAGGGAGATGGAGAGAGAGAGTCAGAGATCCCTGAATCTAATTCCTTTCCTTTTCTTTCTTCTACTAACAAATTGTAACAAACTCCCCTGACCAACCAACCCAGCCTGCCTATCTAGATCGTAGCATTTATGTACTCTCTGAATTCCAAATGTCATACAACCACAGGAATTATCTACAGCTGGTAAAACCACACCTCTGCTAGAGTATGAGACAAATCACAGTCATCTGCTGCAGGCAGTCCAAGTGGCCCCATATCCCCACACCTGGGATTAAAAAAGAAACGTATTCTTATAATATTTTTGTGTTTTTTTAAGAGAAACCAAAACTCCAGAATTATCACTAAACTATATAGCTAACATTGGCCTCAAAGTAGTGATCCTTCTGCCTCAGCTCCCTGGGTGTGGGAGTGTAGGCACCCACTACCGTGTATGTCAAGGCTTTAAAAAAACAGAACTGGGACACTGTATCATTAATAACTACTCTAATGAGTCATTCTTTTGAAAAGTTTAAAATTGTATTTCTTTTGTTTTCTCTGTGTGTGAGTGTGTATGTGAATGTGTATGTGTCTGTGTGAATGAATGTGTATATGTGTGTGAATGTGTGTCCGTGTGAATGTGTGTAGGTGCACACATGCCATGGCCTTCAGGAGTTGGCTTTCTTCTTTCACTATCCAGGGTCCTGGATTTTGAACTTAAATCATCAGGGTGGTTGACAAGAGCTTTTTTACCTGCTGAGCCATTTATCAGCCAGCCCCTCACAAATCTTTAGATCTGGAAAGTTGGTAGGCCTAAAGTAAACTGTCAAGTCTCTGAAGTCTGGTATTAAGACAACAGCTTTCATCTTCTAATGTCTTCTCTGTAGTGAATTTTTTTTTTCTCATGTGAGTTTCTGACAGAAAATTGCAACAAGAGAGAATACAATATGAGACAGTACGGACAGACTGACTCTAGTCCTCTCTGCACCCCAATCTGGCAGATAACTGAAGACCGCATAGCAAGTACACAAGGAATTTGTTATCAAAGAAAAGGGGACACTGTGGGTTAGAGAAACTTCCTGCTAGTATTTAACGACATCCTAGATACAGTTCTTAGAATCGCTGTCTTCACATTTTTACTCTCTTTTCATTAAGGGCAGCAGCTTCCTGGTAATGGACTCACTATCATGGTGAGCCTACCACCTGTAGGGATGGGTCTGACATGAAGGCCCTGTTCCCCAATTGGTTCTTGATCCATCAATAAAGATGCTAGCGGCCAATAAGCAAGGCAGAATAGGCAGGACTTCCGGGTCCCCGCAGGCAAGCTACCAGAAGCACGGAGAGAAGAAAGGAGTTTTCCCTCCATGCTTCAGAGGGAGAAAAGCCAACCAGCCTTGCGAGAGGAGCGGTCGACGACCGACCGCGTCTCCAGGTAGGAGGCTGGGATTGTTAAGCTGGGACTAAGGTAACCGGGCAGCTGAAGTTAGGGCTGATTGAGAGGTGATGAGCTGAGAGTACTGGGGAGGGCACGCTAGCCGCGGTAGATGGTAGGCGCACAGAAATTGAGCCAATAATTTTTGATACGGAGACCCAAGGGAATCTTGGCGGGGGGGTCGGTTGCATGACCCGCTCCCAGAGCTTAGAGAGGGGTAGCAGAAGCTACACACAACAACCACCTGTGCTGGCCTCTGCCCCACTGGCGTGTCTCTGCTCTCTCTGGTGTGCTAATCATTCCTTTTGCCTGTGTGTGTCCCAGACACTGTGCTTGTCACTAGACATACAGATGCAGAGAGTGCAGGAAGGTCCTCAAGTTGAAGGCCAGTGGAGGGGGTACCAAACGCTTTTTTTCTCAACGTAGCCCTGGCTATCCCAGAACTCACTCTGTAGACCAGGCTAGCCTCAAACTCAAAGATCCACTTGCCCCTGCCTCCCCAGTGCTGGCTGCCATACCTGGAAGCCAAATGTTTTCTCATTTTCTTAAATGGTCAGATGGGAAATATATTTTAGACTTTTGAGATAACGGTCTCTGTCAATCCAGTGTCTCTGTTGGCTTAGCGTGAAAGCAAAGGCAACCTACAAATGAATACCTGTGTTTCACTATACCCTTATTTGCTAAACCCTACTATCAGACCCTTGAAATGCTACAAGTATAACTGATACCCTGAATTTTAAATGGTATTTCAACTCTTACAGGTGGGGAATGTAACTCAGGGATGGAGCACACAGCTAGCATGTACAAAGCTCTGGGCATGACCTTTAGCACTGAAAAATAAAAGTTATACTTTTTTTTTTTTTCACAGAGAATGGTGGTTTACACCAAAAATGCAGCATTCAGGAGGCTGAGTCAAGAGCTTTGCTCATGGGTTGAAGCCCAGTCTGGGATACATAGTGAGTTCTGGATCCTCAACCTGGGCTACAGAGTAGGAAGGGGGGAAATCCTATAAAACAAAACCAAAAATGAGCTTGGTGGCTCATCCCTGTAATCCCAGGATGTTGGAGGCAAAGGTTAGAGGTTTCAGAGCTCAAAATCATTTTCAGCTACAGTGGGTACAAGGCCAGCCTGGGCTACAGGAGAGCCTGTCTCAATATAAACAAACAAGCCAAGGAATGAACAAAGCAAAACAAAGCACACTCCAAGATGGCTCCTGCCCATGACAGACTCTCCTCGGAACCTCGTTCCATGCCTTTGGATTTGGTCACAGTTTGCTTTATAAGTATCTTTTTTTTTTTGCTTTTCTAGACAGGGTTTCTCTGTGCAACAGTTCTGGTTGTCCTGGATACTGTAGACCAGGCTGGCCTGGAACTCACAGAGATCCCCCTGCCTCTGCCTCCCAAGTGCTGGGATTAAAGTTGTGCTCCACCATTCCTGTCTCTTACATGTATCTTTTGTGTTTATAACTTTCTCTTTCCCTCAGTTAAATAAAAACTCAAAGACAGAGGAGGTGCCTTCTGATCGGGACGTTCTTTCCTCTATAGCAGCCTGTAGGGTGCGGAAACTCCAGGGGTGCCCATCCAGCCATTTGACGTCACTTCACCGATTTTCCTGACAGGTGGTAAATCTGCTCAAGACAGACAGTCCTTTCGGACCAAGACCAGCACTTACTTGGAGAATATTTCCACAATTGCTGATGACTTGTTCTTGTTGACAAGAGAGAGTTCTCTGGCTGTCACTCTCAGTGATAGGGAGGTCCACTGTCGTCTGTTAAACGGAGTCGATTCCATCTTGTCTACAGAGGCTGAGACACCTGTAGGCTGGAGAAAGGGAGAGAATGTTTAGGATCCCGGCACTCAGGGATGGGCAGCCCTGTGAGCCAAGCAAGAGCCCAGATCAACAGATCTCACTCCTCTGCTGCTTTCCCCACGTTCATGTGACCTCTGTCAGTTGAGTCAGGATCCTTGGGGTACAGTTTACTGTAAAAGGAGGTCACAACAGATGATCTCTGAGGTCCCATTCCAATTCCATCATTTTATCACTGACCCCACTGTGCAAGCATCAGTTGGCCTTTTTCTGAACTTAAGTTGGTTCCAAAGTCACATTTGGAGTGAAATCATCCCCTCTTTGGAATAACATCCTGGGAGAGATAGAATCAGCATCTCAGAGTAAAGCCCAAACTAGGCTCTGCCGAGTCCACAGGGTTTCAGGTCTCTGTCTCTCCTTTCTTTGTTCCTTCCTTCCTTCTTTTTTCCCCTACTGTCTCTCCCTACGCACAGGAACACTGATCACTGTTACTCAGGAGAGAACAGGGGAGGTTGCATGGCATAAGAGAAAGAGCTAGCTCTGGAGGTACTGCAAGTCTGTTACTTTGAACTGATTCTATCTGGGGCTGGGATTCTGCTTAGTAGTGAGAGCGTGCCTAGCATGGGCAAAGCTCTGGGCCCCAGCACTGCAAAATAGACAAATACAAAATACTTTAAAGATTTATTTATTTATTTTATTTATGAGTACACTGTCGCTGTCTTCGGACACACCAGAATAGGGCATCCAATCTCATTATAGATGGTTGTGAGCCACCATGTGGTTGCTGGGATTTGAACTCAGAACCTCTGGAAGAGCAGTCAGTGCTCTTAACCACTGAGCCATCTCTCCAGCCCCTACAAAATACTTTAAATTGGTAGAGTCTTAAGAAGAAAACCATCAGACTTGAGTGTGGCAACCCGGGCCCTAAGGAAGAAACTCTGTTCCCTCTCATAGGTAGACTGTAGCTTGACATGTTTAGATTTCTGTGTTTAAGTTGGAGTGCGTGCCTAGGGAAGCCAGGGATCAAGAAGGGGTCATGAGAGTTCCGCGTGAGTGTGTGGTGCCGGAAGTCTTTGGTGGGCGGACAGTAAGTAAGACGCATGGAACATGGAAGTAATGTTGAGGAATACCACAGGTAGAAAGGTTTAACCGGTGATGGGCTGCAGAAAGGAAATGTGGGGGTGATGAAGAGTGTCAACCAAAAGGGGGAGCCTGCTACTTCAGAAACTAAGCAATATGATGATAGTAGCTTGAGTGGAGGTACCCTGCATGGGTGAGCAATGCTGGTCTCAGAAGACATAGGGTTTTGTTTTGCTTTGTTTTTAATTTTTATTTTATGTGCATGAGTGGTTACTTTGCCTTCATGTATGTCTGTGCACCATGTATATGCCTGCTGCCTGTGGAGACCAGAACAAGACATCAGAGCTGGAACTGAAGTTCCAGACAGATGTGAGCTGCCATGTTGGTGTTAGGAATCGAACCTGGGTCCTCTGCAAGAGCAGCTAGCACTCTTAACCTCTGAGCCATCTGTCCAGCCCCAGGAAGCCATAGGTTTTAAATGAAAGCCCCAGTGCAGGTACTGACTACATCCCTAGAAGTAATGGTTAGGGAGTCCCCAGAAGCACCCAAAACAACACAGGCTATTACCGCTGCCCTCGGTTCCCACTTGAACTAACCAATACCCTATTGCTGAAGATACCATACACTTTGGATGCAGGTCACAGAAATCAAGGTAGAACTGAGTGGAAGCTGCCTCCCTGCTGGCTGGCATTCATAGTTCTGGAAGGGGCTTTGCAGAACGCTGGAAGAGAAATGTCATCAACTGTCTTACCAGGCTATGGAGCCTGTGTGCTACAATACCAACCTGCCAGGCAGGATATATCCACCAGTGCTACAGGGCAAGACTGTTTGGTGGGGGTGGGTTAACCAATCACTTCCCGATTGGATCTGAGGCCTGCTCCATAGGAAGGAATGCATGTATGTTATAAACTTGGCCAAAAGCCTATGGCTGGGCCCTGGAGAGAAGGTACTACTGGTGTGTTGCTAACTGGACAAGTTGATGAACTGCCACAGAGCAGTGCTGGTATCGATCTGGGTCAGAGCATCTTCTATTTACAATGGTTAAAGCAGAGACTTGTCAGAGTGTTGAGGATAAGCGAGTCCGGAGTGCAGTCCTCAGCCCTAGACGGGATCCTGCAAGAGGAGGCGCAGTGTGTAAGAGCCATAGGTCAGACAGCAGTGCCACGAAACGCACCGTCTTCTGGATGTAATGACTCTCAAAATCATGAGCACACAGAAGCTGTGGTCACCTGAATAAGACCTACACACCAAAAGAAAGGACATGGAACTGGGGAGGTGATTAAGTAGGTAAAGACACTTGCCACCAAGCCTGACCACCTCAGTGCTATCCCTGGGACCCACATGATAGAAAGAGAGAGACCACTTCCCAAAGTTGTCCCCTGCCCACCACAAGCAGGCTACTGGCATGCACATGCCCCTTCCCAATACAGCCAAAGAAAAGCTGATTGATCCATTGATTAATAAGATACAAACCAGGATAGGATCTGATTGGGAAGAAGCAGAGGCCCAGTAGGAGTTGGGGGATGAGGAAGAGTGACTTGGTAAGTATGATCATGATACATTGTATCCAGTCATGTAACTGTGACAATGTTTCAACTTACATAATCTCTTTAGCTTTAGCATCTTCAAATGAAAAACAAGGATAACATTTGTCTTTCTAAAATTTTACTGTAGATTTTTTTTAAAGAATTATTTATTTTATGTAGGTGAGTACGCTGTAGCTGTCCTCAGACACACCAGAAGAGGGCATTGGATCCCATTACAGATGGTTACGAGCAACCATGTGGTTGCTGGGAATTGAACTTAGGACCTCTGGAAGAGCAGCCAGTGCTCTTAACCACTGAGCCATCTTTCCAGCCCCTTTACTGCAGATTTAAAGAGATAATATATTTTAAATATTAGACATACTTTAATATTGTGAAGACTATTTTAAGTGTAATGTACTACCATTGGCTCTTATAATTATAAGGCCTTTTAAATGACTGGGTAAAGTACATATTTAAATTAAGAGGGTAAATCCTCTACACTTAAGGGATTTCTTTCTGGAATCCCTTCAAGCTGTAGAACACACAAAGTGTACCCCTGACACCACTCAGTTCCCACTTGCTAACCTAACCTAGAGGTGGGGTTTTCTTGCCCTAGTAATTACCAAAGGAGTTCTAACCTTTGACCAGAAGAGGTGAGATCAGAAACAAGTCAATACTTCCTTATTTGAATAGGAAAAAAAAAACAAACACAGATTAAACAGCTGTTCTCTTGACAACCACAGAGCAGGACTGATCTGTAATGGAATCGTTAGAACTGTTCTCATCAGCCATAAGAATGGCAGAATACAGTGTGCTGGACTAAGCACTCAGATCACCTTCAGAGGCCACCCTCCATCCCCACAGGTAGTGTGCTGTCCTCCCTATCAAAGCCTTCTCTGAAAATAACAGGTTTGTTTTTGATGACTTAATTCTCATGCTAGAAGGTAGCATTGTACACAGCAATGAAACAAGCCTACGTGCAAGAGAGACATATATTCAGGTACACTTGTCTCTACCACTTAAAGCTTGTGTTTTTTCCTCAAACTTAGATTTTAAAAAAAAAAAATCATGACAATAGGATGAATAGGGTGAAGAGAAAATGACACTCATACAGAATAAGTCAACAGTAAGTGTGAAAGCGTTGAACATGTATGTTTCTCACTCATATGGCCTCAACCTGAGTATACCAGGTGGCAGATGTGACACACGTGGGTCTTCGCTTCCCAGCTTAGAAGTTGACAGGCCCACGAAGCATTGTCAGCATTTTCTCTGACGAGAAAAAGGCAAGGGAGTGAGTGACATGTAATTCAGCTGAGTGTCAAGACCGGAAACCACAGCAGTCGCCCTTCAAGCCAAATTTAGGAAATGTTGACCAACACTTTAAGACAACATTTGGAAAAATTCTGCTTCCAATGTGAGTGTGAATAAAAATGCTGTCAGTCCTTTCACAGTGAACCATTGTGGATAAAGGAAGAAAAATATAAACAAAGTATGTTCTCAACGCCATTCGTAAAAAAGGAAACGGAGAACCAGACGCGGCAGTACAAGTCCATAGTCCCAGCTGTCTTCGAGGCTGAGGCAGGGACGCTTGAGACTCGCTTGGGCAGTACAGTAAGACACTATGCAGAGCTCACACCACCAGCAGCACCCCTAGGCATTCCTATACTAGGGTCTCACTAGTTAGGTCTTTCTGGCTGGCCTCAAACTCACAATCTTCCTGGTTCAGCTTTCCAAATGCTGGGATTACAACCATTTGCCATCATGCCTGGATGTATTATCTGGAGAATTAGAGACGATAATTTTTTTTTTTTAAAGCAGTTCGCAAGTTTGTGGTTTTGATTACTTTTATCCAGAATGCCCAGGAAATCTATATATTCACCCCAGTAGAAGGTTAGGAGGACCACACCTTATATTCAAGCAGTGAGTACTGCGTACCCTAGAAACCGAACAGAAAGTTCCTCTCTAAAGAATGCTCATGGTTTATGGACTCTGCAGCCATCTACATAGTTACAGCACGAGACAACGATGCGGTCAGAGGCGAAGCATACCTCCGGCTCGGTGGGAGGAAAAGACATTAGCTTGACTTGGGATTTGCAGAATGGAAAGAATTTGAAAGTGAGGGCAGGGTAAGGGGGGGGTAGTGAATCTGAGGGGGAAGCACAGCGCTAGTGTCTGAGGAAGAGACATTCCAGGCAGAGACGGACAGGAGGCCAGGCGGGGAAGGGTTTTGAAAACCACGCTGAGGAATTTGGGCCGTATTCCAATGGTGGAAAGAAGTAGCCTGTGGTGGACAGAGATGGAGTCTAATCCTTATATGTATGACCTTTAAGGCAAATAAAACTTTCCCTCAGCTCTAACATTCACATCTGTAGGACAAGAGGTCTATCGTGCACCGTAGTCTGTGGAAAGACAAGACATATGTGAACAATATGTTCTATAAAACTATTCTTTTAGCTGACTATGGTGACGCATACCTATGGCGGTGGTGGCGGCAGTGCTCCTTGCTACCCACCCCAGTGTTTGTTGGGTTCAGCAACAGACGACATGCTGACTGCTAGGAAGGAAGAGCACTTTCATTCATTCCTTGACCACCTTGCTGCAAACCTAGAACAGTTAGTTTTCAGTGAGGGAACATCCAGCCAGCACAATAGCTCAGCGAGGAAACATGTGTCATACCAAGCCTGATAACCTGAGTGAAGCCCCAGGATCTGCATGTTAGAAGGCGAGAACTGATTCCTGCAAGCTGACCTCTGACTTCCACACCTGTGTCACGGCGCACGTGCACTTGAGCACTCGAACATAAACGTGATTAGATTTTTACTAAATACAACAGTGACAGCTATAGATTGCTCCCTACACACCTGGATTCTGCATTAGTGGAACAAAACCAACTGAGAACCAAAAATATTTTTAAAAACTTGCATATACAAGGTATGTTAGTGCATGCCTGTCTATGTTTTCAGTACTCAGGAGGCTGAGGCAGGGGGATAGTCATGAGTTTAAAGCCAGTCAGACCTGTCTCAAAATAAGAAACCATCAAAGAAACAAAGCCAAGAAAAAGTGTTGCACCTACTCTGAATGCACAGACTTGGGTCATTATTCCATGATCAATATACACAACACAACTATTTGACTAGCACCTGTCACTGCTAGCTATCATAAGTCATCTAGTGATGGCAGGGAGTGCACACAAGTTATATGTAAACATCACGCTACTTTTATAAAGGGATTTGAGCATCCACAGCCCCAAAGACTTCAAGGGACAGCTGTTTATTATCAGAACGGTGAGCACCAGAGGTAATCATCCCTACTCCTGAGAGAAACAAGTTACTCCTGGCCACTGTACACTTCCCACTCTAAACAGGGATCTCAGCCATTAGGGGCTTAAAGGTGTAGTATTGCTCTTCAGCCATGCAGTCTTTCTAGATGAGACTCTTCTTCAGACTCCCAAACCCATCCTCTTAGGTCATATTTTATTATAATAAATATATATTATAATATATAAGTATAAAACAAATGTATAAAATATACACATAATAAGGTATATCTATATGTACATACATATAATAAAAATATTTTACAGAGCCGGGTGGTGGTGGCGCACGCCTTTAATCCCAGCACTTGGGAGGCAGAGGCAGGCAGATTTCTGAGTTCGAGAGTTCGAGGCCAGCCTGGTCTACAGAGTGGGTTCCAGGACAGCCAGGACTACACAGAGAAACCCTGTCTCGAAAAAAACAACAACAAAAAAAAATTTACATAAAACTATAAACATATATCACTGAGCCATATCTCCAGCCCTTATTCAAACTCTTGACATAAATGCAAATCATATGAAAAAAATGAAGCCTTAGTAAGTTGAAGCCAGGTGTGGTATTACGGGAAAGCCCCTGTAATACCAGTACAGAAGGTAGAGACAGGAGGATCATGAGTTTGAGGATGGCCCAGTCTGAGTAGTGAGATACTGTCCTTGTCACCCAAATAATCCTATAAACAAACAAGAGTACCACATATAAAAGGCTCACTGTTTTATTACTCGGAGACATAACAGACAAGTCTATAGGCATGTCGGGCTAGTCACTACCACTGTTGCTGGGAGAACTTCAGCCAGCTGTCTGTAGAAATATGTATCTAGACAATAGAATAATTGTAAAGCCAACCAAATTCCCAGAGCCAACAAAGATGTAGATGTTTGTATCAGGACAGAGACATTTCAGGAGCATGTGACCCCGCTTTTACCTCCTTTTATTGATATTTTGTATAGAAAAGTGGTTGTGTAACTAAGAAGCAAATTCACTTGTGGAACTGCTAACGGAAGGATCAGGAGTAAGGTTACATTTGCTGAGTAGTTTGTGCTAAGTGTTTATATTTATTTACTGACTCACACATTACCAGGGCAGGGATAAAATAAGAAAGCAAATAAGCTCTCTCAGACACAATCTTTCCTACTTCTTTCTGCCTACGATCTGGGAAAGTAACTGTTGCAACCTTCTAGCTGGCTTTTTTCTCCACCCCTCACCCTTGTACTAGAGATTGAGCCCAGGGCCTTGAAAGTGCAGGACAAAGGCTCTACCACTAAGCCACAGCATCCAGGCCCCTGACAAGTCATCTTCCCCAGACCCTTGGCTTGTCTCTATCCCCAGTTTTGCCCTTCTACCTAAGATGTGAGCTCTTTCTGATGACTATGTTTCTATAGCTATAAATACATGTCTGAACTCACACATAGATTTTTAAATTACTTTTTATCTTAAGCTTTTCCCTCTCACACTCACTTTTCTTCTACAGTACAGTCAGACTACAGTCCTTACATGCTCCACTTGGTCATCGTCCATCCATTGCTCTGGCCTGACTCCATCCCTAGCCATTTCCTGAAGATCACTGAAGAGATCTTATGATCAACACAAGGACCACAGACCAGTCCTTGCCTTTAATCCCAGCACTCAGGAGGCAAAGACAAGTGAATCTCTGTAAGTGTGAGACCAGCCTGGTCTACAGAGTGAGTTCCAGGACAGCCAGGACTACACAGATAAACCCTGTCTCCAAAAACAAACTAAAACCAAAAAAGCCCAAAACCAAAAAGCCAGGGCCATGTTTTAGCTGTTTTTGCCTCTGCCTCCTGGGGGCTTGGACTAAATCCACACTTTAGATCTTACTATCTTGTCATCTCCTGGGCTAATTAGTCCCCTAATTTTGAAATTATCTTTTTAATGACGCTCTCCTGACTCAAATCATTCTCATTACCTCACAGAAGCCTCCACTCAGCCTCGCGCCCAGCAACACCCAGGGCTCAGTTTCTCTTTAAACTCTTACCTCAGCCCTCGAGACAGCTCAGTGGGTGAAGGCATCGGCTTGATGACTTGAGTGGAATCCCTTGTAACCACATGGTGAAAAGATGAAAAGAGACAGCGGTGTCCCATACTTTGGTTAAAATTCTTTAAGGATTTATTTATTTTTATGTTATATATATATGAGTGTCTTGCCTGCATCGATTTATGTACACCATATGTGTGCAATGCCTGAGCCGGCCAGAAGAGGGCATCCAATCCCCTGGAATGGGAGTTTCAGAGCGTTTTAAGCTGCTGTGTAGGTGTAGGGAACCAAACCCAGATCCTCTGGAACAGCAGTCAGTGTGGTTAACCACTGAGCCATCTTTCCAGCCTCTGGTTAGGGTTTTGTTTTGTTTTGTTTTGAGACAATCTCATTCAGTTTAGGCTGGCATTGAACTTGCTATGTTGCTGAGGCTAACTGAATTCCTGACCCTCCTTTCTCCTCCTCCCAAGTGCTTGAATTACAGGCCCTAGCTAATCACCATAACCAGCCAGTATCTGTCAATGATAGAAAGGACCTCAGGCTCTGAAGTCACCAGTCTGAATCAGCTATCTGCATAGACTAGTGCTTTCAGGGGAAGCAGACTGAAACATACGGCTTGTTTACTAAATAAATCAGTGCAAACAATGAGAAACCACTGAATACAGCAGCAGACATGTCCTTAGCGCTGAACTCAGAGCAGCTTGTCCTAGTCAGCGCCATTGACATAACTCAGGTGTTTCCTCATAAATGCTAATGAATATAGCTATGGTTCTGACAGAAAACAAAGCCTTTGGTTTCTCTGTGATCAGAGAAACCAAAGGAGTTAACATGAGAAATGAAAGAGAAAAGAACTTTTAATCCAGTAGGTCGTAGACTTAAGCATACATAAGAATCACTTAGGAAACTTGTCTAAAATACTGACTTTGGGGTTCTTGCCCATGATCCATCAAGTTGGAGAAGAGCCCAGGAAGACCACATTTTAACCAGAACCTTGTAAATGAGTCTAGTATTCAAGGTTTTCTCCCCGTTAAAGGCTGGAAAACACAGAATTAAAAGGCTGGAGACGGGTATTCCAGAAAAGATTCCAGAAATCTGTCCTTTAAAAATAACCCAAGCAGCGCGGTATTTCCATGGCTATAATCCTAGCACTGGGGAGGCTGAGGAAGGAGGGTTGCCAGGAGTTCCAGACCTGCCTTGACACACAAACAAAATAGCAAACATAACAAAGCAACTTGAAAGCTATTGTGCTAGGACCTGTGATTCCAGCTCTCAGGAGGCAGACCAGGAGCTTAAGGCTGGCCTGAGACACACAACCATCTATTAAAGCAACAAAAGAGTGCCCTTATGTTTAAACACATCGAATTTGTCCAATGTGATGCTTAAGTCCTATGCTCACCTAGAACTTCCTTTTGAGCCTAGACATCATGAAATTATTGTGTTAACAAATAGATCTTGATAATAAAATCAGGGTTATTTTCATTATTTTTTTTTCTGATCTGGTTATTTAATTTAAAATGATTCTTGAGAAAGACATAAAAAAAAGTAGCCAGGCGTGCTGACACACACCTGTAACTACTCATTCCGGACTTGGAGGCGGGACGATTAGGATCTCGAGGCCAGCCTTGGCTACATGGCAAGTATAAGGCTGGCTTGGGCTACTTGAGAGCCTGTCCTAAAGGAAACCAAAGGGGCTGGGCGTATTGTTCGGTGTTAGGGGATACACTGTTCTTGCAGAGGACCTGGGTTCTGCTCCCAGCACCCACTCCACCCCTGCCCCCAGCCCCATCCTATTAGGCAGCTCTCAGACCATAGCATCTCCAGCTCCAGGGACCTGAAGCCTCTGCCCCTCCAGGGACCCAAATCCTCTGCTCAGTGCACAGAACTTGCACACAAACACACATCCACATACATAATTTTAAAAATAATAAAAAGACGGGGCTAGAGAAAACCAAAAAATAAAATAAAATAAATAAATAAATAAATAATAAAATAAAAATTAAACATTTAATTTTTTATTTTTAAACAGGCATGGCAGTGGACACTTTTATTCTCAGCACTTAGGAGGCAGAGGCAGGCAGATCTCTGTGAATTTAAGGCTAGCCTGGGCTACAAAGCTAGTCGTAGGTCAGCCACAGCAAAGTAAGACACTGTCTCAAAACAAACACATAAAATATTTATTTATTTATTTATTTATTTATTTATTTATTTATTTATTTTATTTTTTAAGGTTTTTTTGAGACAGGGTTTCTCTGTGTAGCCCTGGCTGTCCTGGAACTTACTCTGTAGACCAGGCTGGCCTTGAGCTCAGAAATCCGCCTGTCTCTGCATCCCAAGTGCTGGGATTAAAGGCGTGCGCCACCAATGCCCGGCTTTTTTTTTTTTTTTTTTAAATATTTTTTTTTTTAAAGGTGAGTGGTTCAGCAGCAGGGCACTTGTCAGGCCTTGGGTTAATTCCCAGCTCTTAGGGCATGGAGGGAAGGCAAGGGAAAGAAAAATACACAAAAGTAAAAGTGAAAGGAGGAGACAGCTCTTCCTTACCACCTGGAGAGTTTCAGCCACAGGCTGGGACAGGGAAGAGCCAGGCAGACTGCAGTCTACAGTAGCTGAAAAAAGGATTAATAAAAGACAAAAATAAAATGTAGAACTAGAGTGTTCACCTAGCATGCATAAGGCCTATGCTCAACCCCCAGGGCTGAAAATCAAAACAAAATATTAAATTAAAAAGCAACTGAGGAGGCCAGCCTGGTCTACAGAGTGAGTTCCAGGACAGCCAGGGCTACACAGAGAAGCCCTGTCTCAAAACAAACAAACAAACAAACAAACAAAAAAACAAAAACAAAAAAACAAAACAAAACAAAAAGCAACTGATTTGGCCTGCGACCTCTGGCACTCGGTCAGGCCCATGTTTTTCATGGCAAGCCACAATCATGGAGCTAGGTAAGAGCTCACACCAAGGGCTCGGTTCCTTTGGGTTTCTCCCATTTTCTTTCTTATAACAACTGATCATCAAACACCAACAGTTATGAGATTTTATTCTAACATCAGTGTTCTCCTGGCCTATTTCTCAAGTTCTCTCATGAGAGCCAAACCCATATGACCCCATGGCACCAGAGATGGCAAAGATTTACAAAACAGAAATACAAGCCACTCTCTTAGGAAGGACTCTGGAGCGTGTCCTGCGATGGGTCCTGGAAATCAGAATAATCTGCATTGCAGCTGGAATAGACTTTAAGTTACAATTTAAAAATCAAACCAGGAAGATAACAGGCTTGGGCTCTAATCTGGCCTCTGCCACTAATTAGCCAAGTGACCTAGGAAGACACCTGTCTGGGCCTTGTCCTCCTTCTTGTGTAAGACAAAGAGACTCACAATGGCCTACTGTTTTTCTGACTCCAGGGCACAATTAGTGAGTTTCAAAACCAGTTTTAGGAGTCAGAACCAGCATGCTTTGCTCTTGCTTTTGTTTTTGCAAAGCTGAGTACTGAACCCACAGCCTCCAGCACACTGTGTCCACTAACTCAGTGAGAAAGCTCACTGGGTCGCAGCCTCAGCCCATTTATTTGTTTTAATAAGAAAGAATAGAACACTGTAGCAAACACTTCAGTGTTTGATTATACTAAAAATAAACATCCTTAAACCATGCTCTTGTTGAGCTATTGTGTGTGTGTGTGTGTGTGTGTGTGTGTGTGTGTGTGTGTGTGAGAGAGAGAGAGAGAGAGAGAGAGAGAGAGAGAGAGAGAGAGAGAGAGAGAGAACTGGATAAGAAGATAAAATATTTATTGTCCTTTTCTTTTTCTTTCGTTGTTTATTTGTTTGTTTGAGGTAGGGTTTCTCTGTGTAGCTCTGGCTGTCTTGGAACTCACTCTGTAGGCCAGGCAGGCTGTGAACTCAGATCAGCCAGCCTCTGCCTCCTGAGTGCTGGGATTAAAGGTGTGCGTCACAATGCCCAGTGGAAGATGGAGTATTTCTTGTGGTTTTTTTGTTTTTCTTGGTTTTTGTTTTTCGAGACAGGGTTTCTCTGTATAGCCCTGGCTGTCCTGGAACTCACTCTGTAGACCAGGCTGGCCTCGAACTCAGAAATTCACCTGCCTCTGCCTCCCAAGTGCTGGGATTAAAGGCGTGCGCCACCACCGCCCGGCAAAATGGAATATTTCTTACTGTGAGACATGCTTATTTAACAGGTGCTGGTGAGGATACAAGCAGCTGGAATGTTGTGTACTGTGGGTGGGAAAGACAATGGTACACTCATTTGGAAAGAGGCACCAGTTCTTCAAAATATTACATATAAACTTCTATATGATTTGGTGGTTTATTTCCCATACGTGTGCATATACTCACATATAAAAGAATCCATGTACATGCATGGATATAAACATTCAAGATAATGTGTACATATATCAAATTACTGTGTCATCTATCCCTAACAAATATGCAATTCTTCCATGTCTACTAAAAATAAAAATAATGTTGGTTGTGATGATGTACACCTCCAATTCTACCACTCAGGAGAGGTTGAGATAGTAGCATTGTGAGTTAAAGGCCAGCCTGGGCTACATAGTGAAACCCTGTCTAAATCAATCAGTCAGTCAATCAATCAATCAATCATCAATCAAAATAAAAACCCATGTAAACATACACAACAGTTCACAGCAATGTTAATCACAATAACCAAATGGTGGGCACAACTATCAATGCATAAGCAGACTGTGGTGTACCCATGAGACAATGAACTAAGACACTGCCATGAAAGTATTTATGCTGTGCCGTGGATAGACTCTGGAACACTTTACATGAGACCATATGCTGTATGGATCCGTGTAAACGAAAGGTCCAGAATGGCTGCGTCTATCGAGATGGAAAGTGACTTACATATTGGTTCTTCCGGGAGGGAACAAAATGTAAAACTGATTGTGGTGATGGCTGCTGGGCTGTGCGGGTTTATTAAAATCCATGGAATGGGACACTTAAATAGATAAGTTACATGTTGTGTAAATATAAATAAACCCTTATTTTTTTTTTTTTTTTTTTTTTTTTTTTTGGTTTTTCGAGACAGGGTTTTTCTGTATAGCCCGGGCTGTCCTGGAACTCACTCTGTAGACCAGGCTGGCCTCGAACTCAGAAATCCGCCTGCCTCTGCCTCCCGAGTGCTGGGATTAAAGGCGTGCGCCACCACCGCCCGGCTAAACCCTTATTTTTAAAAGTATAGTTTGAGGACTGGGAAGTGGATTGGCAGTAGAACCTACAATGAACATGTACGGAACACTGGGTTAAATCCTAGCACCAAAAATGAAATATACATTATAGATTGAAAGTCACCAGGTGATCATGATGACTGAGGTGCCCTCCCCTCAGGGCATGCGTCACCCACGGCCGCACCATGGTTACCATGGTTACTGGGAGGCAGGACCATATCTCGGAAACACCAGGTAACTCCAACTCCACTTCCAATGTTTATCAGGCTCAGGGCAGCCTTCCTCCTATGTAAAGTCAAGATGACAACTTGCCCCAGAGAGTGGGCTCATTCACAGGGACAGAGCACACAGCTTGAGGTCTCTTGACATCTCTTTATAGCAGTGTCTAGGCCACAGACAAGAAACATCTAAGATTTAGTTCTTAGCTTAATTTCTGTGTGAGACCTCCCATGTCTGTCATAAGGCTCTAATTAAAAAGAATTCACAGTGGGGGCTGCAGAGGTGGCTAGGGGTTAGAGCCCTGACTGACCTTCTAGAGGACCCAGGTTCAACTCCGGCACATGTTGAGTCACAGACACCTGTAACTCCAGTGTTGGGGATCCAGAACCCTCTTCTGGCATCCATGGGCACCTGTACATGCTTGAGCATGTGTGCCTGCACACACCTGCACACACACACACACACACACACACACACACACACAAATGTACATATATACCTGCACATGCTCAAGCACACACACACAAAAATGTACACACACACCTGTACATGCTCAAGCACACACACACACACACACACACACACACACACAAAAATAAATCTTAAACTTGTATGATGCTGGGTGGGGGGAGTACATTCCTTTAATTCCAGCACTAGGAAGGCAGAGGCAGGCGGATCTCTTGAGTCTTGTACTCCTGGTCTACAGAGTAAGTTCTAGAACAGCCAGGACCACACAGAGAAACACTGTCTTTAAAAAACAGCAACAACAACAAAAAATTGTATGAACGATGGCTCATACCTGTAATCTCACCACTTAGGAAGCTGAGACAGGAGAATTGCTATAAGTTCTAGACCAGCCTGGGGTACAGAATAAGACTCATCTCAGGAAAAAAAAAATCTAAAAGCAAAACAAAACAAAACAAAAAACAATAAAAAAGCCAGGAGTCCTGGCGCACACCTTTAATCTCAGGAAGCAGAGGCAGGTGATCTCTGTGAGTTCAAGGCTAGCCTGATCTACAAAGCAAGTTCCACTAAGGCTACATAGTGAGACCCTGTCTCAAAAAAAAAAAAAAAACCAAAACAATAAAATAATAATTACTATTATCATTATTCACGATCTGGGCATAGTGGCACATGTCAGTAAGCACAATCCTTAGAAGGCAAAACAGGAGGATTTACCACAGACCAGTATATAGCAAGACTGTGTCCAAAAAAAATAAATACCTGGGAGCTGAAGAGACAGCTCAGAGATTGACAACTCTGCTGCTGCCCTGCAATTGGATTCCCAGAATCCACTGTGCGCCCCTGAATGTAAAGGATATACATAAATTCACACAGACACACACGCAGGCACACACGCAGGCACACACGCAGGCACACAAAACCCAGTAAATGAGCATTTTAAATAAATACGTAAGATCCGTTAGTGCTACATTTCCTTTACATGTACTTTTTGAGACTCACAGACACTGGCTTTACACTCTCAATGTACTCTCAAATATAACCTTAGACTTCTGACCACCCTGCCTCAACCTCTGGGCGAGACACTGTCTCTTACTGAGATTAGAGCTCTCTGCCTAATGTTTGGCTGTGGGTCTCTGTATCTGTTTCGTTCAGTTTTCTCTGATGACAGTTATGTCAGGGTCCTGTTCATGAGTGTAGCAGAATAGCACTGGAATCTTGGTTTGTTTGTTGCCAGGCATGTTTGGTTCTGGCTAGGTCTCTGGGCTATCCAGCCTCTGGTTCCCAGCCCTCCAGGCAGCGTCAGGGATGGGCTCCCTCTCGTGGCATAGGTCTCAAGCTGGACCAGACATTGGTTGGCCACTCCCACAACTTCTGTGCCACCCTTACCCTAGCACATCTTACAGGCAGGACAAATTGTACGTGGAAGGTTTTGTAGCTGGGTTGGTGTCCCAATCCCTCCACTGGCAGCCTTGCTTTTAATTACAGGAGATGGTCGGTTCAGGCTCCGTCCCTCATAGATTCCTGGGATTTTCACTGTCCTATGCTTGTACTTCTCCCCCTAAATGACCCCCAGTTCCAGCTGTCTCTCCCAGTACTGAACGTTTTAGTCTTTAATTAGGTCCATAGTTCAGCACCAAGGGTGGGATCCATTGACATTTCCGTCTCCACACCTCTGCCTCTCCACTTTGCGAAGCCCTCAACTGCCAACCTAAGCAGGTGGTGCTGACTTTACAGATGAGGGAACTGAGGCACCTAGAAGTCAACACACATTTATACGATGCAATAGTTCTGCAGGTCGTAACAGCTCATGCCTGTAATCCCAACACTAAGAAAGCTGAGACCAGTTCGAGAAGGTGCCACCAGTTCAACGCTAGCCTGGGCTCTCACAAGCCAACCAAGCTATACAGAAAACTGTGTCTCACAAACAAACACATACACAGGAAAAATATCCAAAGGCTTTTCGTCATGTCCTTGACTGACAGTAGCTTTTTGTCCCCCCTTTTGTCTGTTTTCCCACCTCAGGACACAAAGAAGTACTCCATCTTCCAGAACCACCTCACGCTGTATGGCATCTTGTAACTTACTAAGGCAACGTCAATGAACATCTAGGTTGCTTGGCTCCTCATCGTGGGAAGCCTGCGATGGATGTGAGCACAGTGCCCACCTGGAGGTGCACTTTGGATGGACAAAGGAGCTTTACACAGTTTCAGTAGACATTCCTGAATTTCTCTCAGAAAAGTTGCATCAATTCATATATTTGAAATGGCCACTGTATGAGAGAGCCTACGTTGTTTTACCTCCTCCCCCCCCCACCCCCGCCTGACATGTGGAAAATGGTATTCCCCCTTTGAAACTACATTTATTTTATTTTAAAATTATAATTCTGTGTGTGTGTGTGGTGTATGTGTGTGGTATGTGTATATGTATGTGTGTATGTGTGTAGTGCACATGTGGAATATATATATATATATATATATATATATATATATATATATATAGTGTATGTGGTGGGTATGTATGTGTGTGTGGTCTGTATGTGTGTATGTGTGCGTGTGGAGTGCATGTGGTATATATGTGTATGTGTGTATGTGTGTGTATGCTAGGTATATATGTGTATGTGTGGTATGTATATGTGTATGTATGTGTGTGGTATGCATGTGGTGTATGTGTATATATGTGTGTGTGGTACATGTGTGTGTGAATGTGTGTGGTGTGTATGCTATGCGTGGTATGTGTGTGTGTGTGCATGTGGAGTGTGTGTGTGTGTGCGTGTGTGCACGCACGCGTGTATGTGTGACATGCTTGTGCTTCTCAGAGGACAACTTTTGGGGATTGCATTTCTCCCTCCACAGTGAATCCTGACAAACCCACTCCAGTTATCGGGCATATGGAACACGTGTTTTGGGGGACTGCATTTTCTCCTTCCACCACGGGTTCTGCCGATCTGAGCAGGTCATCAGGCATATAGAACACGTGACATGTGTCTTTACCAGCTGAGCCATCCCGGTGCCATTTATTCTTAAATGTCATTTATAAATGGTTTATTATCTCTACAACTTAATTACACTTTTTAATTGCACAAGGACTTTCTGAATACTCCTTGTACAATTAAGCTGCCTCTCCCAGCAGCTGTCCCTTCCTGGTGTCTGATTCTTATCCAGACCTCATTAATATTCCTTGGGAGCATAAATGGCACTTAATGTACAGGTGAGAACCACATCTCTGGAGACATCTCTTCTGTACAGGACCCACTTCTTACTGCTCTAGCGCCCAGCCCAGTGGGAAACCTGACTGGTGTCTTAAGAGAAATTCACTGTTTGGGGCTGTGCTTCACGTCCTCCCCTCATCCTGGCAATCCAGCACTTCCTACTCGGGTAGGGGCTTCCCAAATATCGTCTGAATATTAGGATAGGCCTCAGAGGCTCCATCTCTTTTTGGAGATCACTATATGATCCAGGCTGGGCACAAACTCTTGATCCTCCTGGGTCAGCTGCCCAAGTACTGGAATTAAAGAATGTGTGATGACATCAGGCTAAAGCTGGTCCTCTCACAGGAGTCCAAACGGGATTCCGAAATGGCTCCTCTAGGATTCCAGTGCACAAGAGACTTGGACTTAGTTTTATCTTGTTTCCCAGGGTTGTTAGCCAAAGCAGGGAGGAAGGCAGAAGATTCTAGCCACCTACCTAGGGAGACTATGTCTCTGACAGCCACTGTGGCATGAGGATCGATTACTGAATGCTAACCATATGCCACATGCTTTACACACGTTGGCTCATTATCCTCTTGGTCTCATTCACTTAGTGTTTGTGACATCACGAGACAAGTATTCTCATCTGACAGAGGAAGAAATTAGCCTCAGAGAGGTTATTTTCTAAGAGTCATCCAGTTGCCAAGTTTTAGAACCAGGGTTCTGGAAATGGTTTAGCAGGTAAAGCTGTTTGCTGCCAAGCCCATGACCTGAGTTCAATTCCCTGGGATCCACATCGTGAAACAGAAGAACCGACCCACACAAGCTGCCCCCTCAATAAATAAATAAATAAATAAATACAATGAAAGGTAGTAGAACCAGACAGATGAGTTATTCTCATCTGTCACCCAGCATTCAAGAGGCTAAGGTAGGAGGATTGCTGCAAGTTCTATCCAGCTGGGGCTCTGGAGTAAGACCTTTGTTTCCAAACAATAGAAAAACTGACAGACCAGACTTTAAAAGTCTTATGGACTCTGATTCCCCTGGGCTAACAGCGTGCTGAGAATCATGCCTCTGGTGTCCACGGTAGTCTGAACAGCCTTCTTACGGGCTGTCAAGATTGCAAACAATATGGTCCAGAAGCCCGGATCTGGTCTGCATCTCTGGCCCGCCTGCCTGTCAGTTCAGGTTAACACAAAGGGTACAGATAATATCTACTTCTGGGCGCCATTAAAACAGTTCCCTAAAGCTTTGTCTTCTGAAGCTTATAGCTCATTGCTAAACTAAGTGTTTGGTAGAAAATGGTGGCTGTATCTGTACGACAGTAAAGATACCTTCTATGTGGGGCTGAGGCTATAACTGAGTTGAAAGACTGTTCACATCCTCATGCTCAAGACCGTGGGTTCCATCCCTAGCACTGCGTAACACTTAGGCATGGAGACACACACCTGGAATCCCAGCCCTTGGGACGCCGTGGCCAGAGGTTCAGAAACGGAAGAGGCCTTTGAGACCACTGAGTGGGAAACAAGGTGATTGCGACCCAATAATCAAGCCCCGAAATTCCTGGAGTCTCTCCTGGAAGGAGAGCGCTGACTTCACAAACCTGTCCTTTGACCTCCAGACACAAGCTGTGGCATTTATGAATGCCCCTCACCCCCAATACACACAGCACAAAATAAATAAACAAAAGTTTAGGTCATCTAGCTATCCTCAGCTACATAGCGAGTTTGAGGTCAGCCTGGGCTACTTGAGAGCCTATCTAAAAAAAAAAAAAAAAAAAAAAAAAAAAAAAAAATCAAAACTAAACAAAACAAACAAAAACCCAATCCCTAATATTTTGCAAGCTATTTTTTTTCTTTCAGTTTTTTTTTTGTTGTTTTTTGTTTTTTTGACACAGGGTTTCTCTGTGTAGCCCTGGCTGTCCTGAAACTCTCTCTGTATACCATGCTAGCCTCAAACTCTTCTTTCTCTGCCTCCGGAGTGTTGGGAACACAGGCTCACAGCAACATGCTTGGCCAAGCTTTTGTTTTGTTTTGTTTCCTTATTTGTTTTCTCCACAGGGTTTGACTCTGATGTTTTGGCTGAACCTGTGCTCACCACAGAGCCCAGAGGCTCCTGTGCTCTTCTTCCTATAGCTGGGAGCAGGGCGTGTGCTACTCTCACGTAATTCCACATGTAGATGTATTTCACTATCACAGTAACACATGCAGAAATGCTCTCACGGTGTATTTAAGTGGCCGAGTAATCTGTATAGAAAGAACCCGAGGCTCCTGTTCATTTAGGGGGCGGGGCTGGAAACAAGATGGCTTCCAGCACAAAGAGAAGCATGTCTGTGGAACACCGGGTGCTTCAGGCTCATCATAACTTATTTCTGTCAGATCACCAATGAAAGAAAGGGTCGGGCTGGTAGCGGCTTAGTGGGAGAGACTGCTTGCATTTCAGAAACCCCAGTCAGGACTGGGCAAGATGGCTCCAAGCCTGATGACCTGAATCCCCCCCCCCCCCGCCCACGCGGGTGGAGAGAGTTCACTCCAATAGCTGTTCCCTGACTCCACACGTGTCCACACACATGTACATACAAGATAATTCAATATTTAAAAAAAAAAACTTTAAAAAAAGAAACCCAAATTAGCTCGTTAGACATATAATTGTGGCAATTTCCATATCTTCTTTGAACATAAAACACAATTTATAGCTTTTAAAAACTCACTTTGATCTGAAATTTGTAGGTCATAAAAGATCACCCAAGAACCTTTCTAATCTTCTTCTCCCTTTAAATTAAACAATCACCGGCTCTAATACATATATGCTTACCCCTCACCTCGCTCCCTAATAGCTAATTTGGTTTTTGTCCCTTTGCTTCCTCCCTGCCCCTCCACTTCGGTTGATAATTAACTCAATGCAAAAGGCAAACAACTCACGGGAGGGTTTTTCAGCAGGTTCGGTTTTATTAAGTGCACAGTCAGAGAAATTGACAGAAAAAGACTGTCAATAATTTCAAATTTAAGACAGAAGTGGAAGAAAATCTACTTGATCAGAGAAGGTTTGGAAACAAACAGCTGACAAGGCTCTTCACATAGACGGTTTTTCCTTTAACCTTGGCACCATTTCATAAGTGACCGTCAGGTGCATCACACGTGTGTGGCACACACAGGGAACACAGTGCTATGCTGGCACTTTCCCTAGTGTTCAACAAAGTCCCACTGTGTAACTGAATATCTTACACCCAGTGGCAGCACTCCCAGCACTTGGGAGGCAGAGGCAGGCAGATCTCTGATTTAGAGGCTAGCCTAGTATATAGAGAAAGTTCCAGGACAGCCAGGGCTATACAGAGAAACCCTGTCTCAAAAAAAAAACAAAACAAGCCAAACTGAGTATCTATCTGCAAACCACATGCTCATAGGTCTTGCCAATGACATGCTTAATTAAGACTCAGCTGGCGGGACTAGAGAGATGGCTCAGTGGTTTAGAGCACTGACTGTATTTCCAGAGGTCCTGAGTTCAATTCCCAGCAACCACATGGTGGCTCACAACCATCTGTAACAGGAGTTCAATTCCCAGCAACCACATGGTGGCTCACAACCATCTGTAACAGGATCTGATGCCCTCATCTGGTGTGTCTGAGACAGCTACAGTGTACTCACATACATTAAATAAATAAATAAATAAATAAATAAATAAATAAATAAATCTTAAAAAAAAAAAAGACTCAGCTGGGGGAGTCGGCACACACCCTTAATCCCAGCACCCAGGAGGCAAAGGCAGGAGGATCTCTGAGTTCTGGACTTGCTCTACAGAGTTCCAGGATAGCCAGGGCTACCCTGTCTTGCCAGGGTTGGGGTCAGGGGAAGGCTATGGAAACACACCTTATGTTAGGAGGGTCCTAAACTGCTCCTGAAGACAGAACCTCCTTACCCAGCCTGTGTCCTTAGTAATTAGTCAAGATCCCTCCAGACACAGGCCTTCTTAGTTTCACTATTGGCCATTTACAGGAAAGGCTTGGCTTCAATTATCCTTATCTGAAATTTTAGATGGCTTTTTTTCAGAGCTTGTTCAATCTGAAGAGCCAGTTCAGATAATGGAGCCAATTCCTTCAAGCAGGAGAATTAAACAGACTTAATGAAACGTGACTCTCTTCAATCAAGCTCTCTAATCTTGCCTTCCTGTGAAAATCTGAGAGGAGGAACACAGGACAGTGCTTTAACCAAGGGTAAAAACAGCTAGGGTGGTCCTGTAAGGAATCATCAAACCACATGGCCACGCAAGGCACACAAGCCATGCAAGCCACAGAAGCAGTAACACTAGGCAAAGCCCCAAAAATGATGCTCCATACCTTTTTTCTTAGAGATTAATTACAAATATACTAATATAGATGTTTTGGGTTTGCCCCCCACCTCACCCTTTTATGGGTATGAATGTTGTGCCTGCATGTATGGCTGTTCATCGTGTGCATGCAGTACCTGTGGAGGTCAGAAGAGGGCATCAGATCTCTTGGAGCTGGAGTCATAAATGGTTCTGAATCACCATGTGGGTCCTGGAAATGGAACCCATGTCCTCTGGAAGAGCAACCAGCACTCTTAACCGCTGAACCGTCTCTCATCTCTGAGCTTCTTGTTTTGTTTTTATATAACCCATGATAGCCTCGAACTTGGCATGTAGCCATGATGACCTTAAACTCCTCTCTTGTCTATCCTCTGCATCCAGGAGGGAGCTACATTCAGCATTAATAGCAGTAGCTTAATTGAATTGTAATTTTGTCTCTTAATACGGATGGACATGCCCTTCAGTTAACATGGAAAAGTCAACTTCACCGGGTCTCAGTTGTTTTAAAATCTTTGCCTATGTATTGTGAGTATGAATGCACATGAGTGTATATGCATGTGAACACTGTATACAAGCATGTTTGTGTGAGATTGCAGGCATGTATGTATGATAGCACTAATGTATGAGGTCAGAGGTCAACCTCAGATATATGTCTCTACTTTCTACCTTCTTTGAGGCATGGTCTCTCTCTCTCTCTCTTTTTCTTCCAGGGTCTCTTGTCTCTGCCTCCCATCTTCCCATAGGAACATCGAGGTTACAGGAGAGATGCTCAGTGTGGTTTTTTGGGTTCTGGGAATCCAAACTCAGGTCCTCAAGTTTGTGTGGCAGGAGCTTTGAAGAAGTCTCAAGCTCTTCGTTTAAAAACCAGATATTAGGGCTGGAGAGATGGCTCAGTGGTTAAGAGCACTGACTGCTCTTCCAGAGGTCCTGAGTTCAAATCCCAGCAACCACATGATGGCTCACAACCATCTCATAATGAGATTCGATGCCGTCTGAAGATAGCTACAGTGTACTCATAAATAAAATAAATAAATCTTTTTTAAAAAAAAGGGATTTAAAAACCAGATACTAGATGACACAAATATTCTGAGGGTTTACGTGAGAGGAAAAAAGCAAAAGCGCTTTGAAAAGTTAAGCTGCCATGGAAGGCATCTGTGGAATAAAATCTGAGGCCGACGTCAGGGAAAGCACGGAATTACAAAGTAAGGCCACCTAGTAATGAAAACAGGAAAAGGTAGAAGTCAGTCAGTTACCTGAGGCACGAGGTTACACCTGGGCTCCCAGGACTAGGGAGACTGAAGCAGGAGGACAGCTGTGAGTTCAAGATCATGTGGGGGAGGGGGAGCAGAGGGGAAGGGGAGAGGAAAGAGAGAGAGAGAGAGAGACAGAGACAGAGACAGAGACAGACAGAGACAGAGACAAGGGGGAAGAAAAACAATTGGTATAATGTCAGGTTTAATTATTTGTAAGTAAGCAAACCTGATTCACAGCTACTGTCGAAAAGCATTTCTACTTGGTCTCATTCCAATTAAGTAGAGGGAATTTCAGCATTCCTGGGGGGCTCTGGATAGTTTCTTCCCCCGAGGGGAAAGCAGAAGTCTGTTGGTTCCTGAGGCTTTTACCCACTGGATTCCAGGTTTTTAAAGGGTAATGAGAGAGCGGGCAATGGTGGTGCTTTCCTTTAATTCCCCTCCCCACCCCCCGCAGAGGGAAGCAGATCTCAGTGAGTTCAAGGTCAGCCTGGTCTACAGAGTGAGTTCCCGGACAGCCAGGGCTACACAGAAAAGTCTCGACAAATGAAACAAACAAAGGAGAAAAAATTAGAGGCTAGTGAGAGGCAGAAGCAACGTATTGTCTCAGTTGCAACTCAACTCAGGGCGCAGACGCGCAGGCGCACACAGCAGCAGCAGACCAGTGTCCTGATCCTGGCATCACCTTGGAAATCTGCACCAATGGAACCAAATCCCAGCTGCCACTGTACCCTTTGTCCTACAGAAATCCTCAGAGGGTGGCACCTGATGTGAACTCACATGGAACTCCTAGAGCCGTTGTCCACTTACAAGATAATGCCACACCTCTTTGGACTGCAAACCCACAGAAGACTCATTAAAAGTCTATCTTCAATGCTTATTCATTTGCTCAGCAAATATCTACTGACTCTTACCACTCAGGGCAGAGTCTGCGGCTCAGAGTTAACAATGATAGGCGAAGTCTCTCTTCTCAGGAAACTTCCATTCTGCTGGAGAATCGAGACAAACGAAGGACGTGACTGGGGCAGGCAAGCGCACCAAGGGTAACTGGCGTATTGCGGGGAAGGGGACAGAGGCTCTGGAGCCGCTCCAGAAAGCCTCCTGATGAATGACATTTGAGCGGAATGCAGAATGAGGGGGAGGATACAGGCAGCCAGCCAGGGGAAAAGACGAGGAGAATGTTCTAGGCAAAGGCCCTGAGGCAGGAATAAAATTGCTAGGGAGTGAGCTAAGAGGGAAGGACAAGATGACTAAGAGAGTGGCAGCCAGGTTCAACGTGGACTTACGGGCAGTCAGAAAGGACTTTAACTGCTATATAATACAATGGATGCAAGATAAGATATATTTCATATACTTCGAGTATCTGATTACTCACTGTGTGCATTACAGCTACAATGAAACAGAAAGCCTCTTTCGTACAGCGCTCGTAATCTTTCAAGGAAGCAATAATTCTGCAAGTGGCAAGGTGAGAAATGAAACAAAAATAAAATGACAGTCACTGACTCAAAAGTCCATACTAGAATATGCCTGTTGAGGATTTTTTTTTTAAGTCGCGTTTTATTTGGATTCTTAAGAAACAGGGGTTCATCAGGAATGGGGTGGGAGCAGTGGGAGGCTGTGGGAACCGCAAAGGCACGGAGGCAGGAAGGGAACCGGGCGGGTCCAGGAAATAATGAATCACTTGCTGTGGTGCCAGGTGGGTGGGTAGTGCGAAGAGATAAGCCTGGAGAAATACTCTGGGGCATCTTGAAGGACGTGCACTAAGATTTAGACAGTATCCTTGGGTACTGGCTCCCTGGAGCGTCTAGAAGACTCTAGAAGAACTGCTCAATGTCACATTCCCACACATATCCCCCAGAGGTCTAGGTGGGACTCGAGAACCCATATTTGACCTCTCCCAAGCAGTGCTCACCCAGGAGATCTGGGAAGCCATGTTTTGACAAGTCCACGATCTTGACTTTTTGTTTTTGTTTTTGAGGCACCCCTGCTGGACTGCAAAGGGAAAGCCTCAAGGGCTCTGGCAAAAAATAAAAAATTAAATAAATGAAGACCAAAATAAATGAAAAACTGAAAGAAAAGTTGTCCTTTGACCTCCATGTGAGCACTGTGGCCTACTTGCACACATACACAAACAATAAAATAAATTTTAAAAAGTTAAAAATTAAGAGGGAAATAAAAAAGAATATTTATCTTATGTATCATTTTTTTAAGCTTCTTCCTTATTTCTTTGAGATAAGTTCTTCTTACAGCCCTGGCTGTCCTTGAACTCACCATCCTCCTCCTCTCAGTCTCAGCTGAATGCAGGACTTCCAGGCATAAGCAACCACCACGCTCAGCTCAAAGAGTAACAATTCTGGAAGTGAGCTTTCTACAAATCACAAAGTAAATACTGAGAACAGCTTCTACTTGGAACAGCAAACATTGTCCAATAACTGACATGGCAACATAAACCCTCCTGTCGGAGTGAGACCTGGTTCCTAGCCACCAGACAGGATAGGGTTTGTGGGCCAGGCCAGCATGGCTCTTCCAGCTCAGTCTACGGGCTTCCCAAGGGTCAGTCTATGGGAGTACCTGAAAGCATTGCACCGCTTTTCATTTTAGCTTCTGTAGTCTTGAAAGTTAAAGGGCTAAACTGATTATCTCAGGGTTCTATGAAGACTTACTCAAGGGGAACCTGTCTTTACTGCATCCAATCTTCCCTAGGGAGTCTGGGACGGGGAGCTGGGTGGGACAGGCCTAGAAGTGACTCCAGAATGGCTTTACAGAGTGGACTTTGGGATCAAGAGCCCAACCCTTTCCCCTTACTTGTCAATGAGTGACTTGACCGGGATCACCTACTAGGTGGGTCCCTAGCTCTGTCTGCACAGAGCTTTTAGCACACCACAGCCTTGACTTCTGACACTTTCCACTTTTTCAACCCACTCATTCCGTCTGGTCGGAAAGCCCATCTTTCCCCCATGACCTCAACACTCCAAATAAATGAAAGAAGTGAGGACCAGATAAAAACGAGAAGTAGACTGACCAAAAGGCAAGTCACGGAAAGAGAGAGAGAGAGAGAGAGAGAGAGAGAGAAAGAGAGAGAGAGAGGGAGAGAGAAGAATGTGATAAATTCTCAGTGGGTAGAAATTAAGGAAAGACAAGTAGGCCAGGGTGATACAATCTGTAATCTCAGCAGCCGAGGCCCACTTCATTCAAGGCCAGCCGCGCCTACGGTGTATGACTCTGTTTCAGAATAAAGTGAATAAATACATATAGATTGAGTCAACTGCGCTTATCAAATTAGCAAAGCTTAAAAAGTAATATTCAATATTAGCAAACATGCAAATGCAGGGCACTCACACCACTACAGGTGAGAAAGCCCTGCTGAGTTCCTGTCTTGATTTCCTTCGGTGATGGGCACTGCTGTGGACAATAGTGATCTTAACTGAGACAAGGCCTGAATGGAAGGCACATTTACCTACTGAGCTGTCTCACCAACCTCTTTTTACTTATTATTCTCAGACTTAGTAAGTTGCCCAGGCTAGCCTTGTATGTACTTTGTAGCTCAGGATTGCCTTGAACTTGCAATCCATCTGCTTCAGTGTCTAGAGGAGTTAAGAATACAAAACTACACCATTAAGCCTCACTTGGCACAGTGCAGTCAACATCCACTAAGCTGAATGTACTGGCGGAAGCTGGCAGGCTCAGCACTTGGGAGGTAGAAGCAGGAGAACCAGGAATTCAAAGCCAGCCTGGGCTATATGAGATCCAGTTTCAACATTTTAAAAAAAATTATTATTGATAATAGTATTGTTGTTACTGCTAAGTTGTAGCAAGGTAGACCGTGACAGGGTATTAGAGAGAAATCATGGGAGAGCATGTTCAGACAGACAGGCTCACACATTGAAGACTATGTGGGGTCAGGGCACAGCTAAGTGGTGAAGAGCCCAAGCAGCTCCTCGTACAGAAAAAGTTATGGAAGGAGGTTTCAGTGAGCTACAGGGTGTCAAAACTGAAGCACTGACTCCAACTCTGTTTCCCTCCTAGACAGTATAGATGCTTAACGGTGGGGGGAGGGGCTGGGCTTGGAGCCTAAGCCTGCGATGTACTGTTGCCACAAAACTATCCTCTGTTTACGCTAAACTTACAGTCCGTGTGATTTTATTTACTACACTTGAGCATGTGAAAAATACAAGGAGAAGATTCTTATTATAATCAGGAAGTCAATCCACATGGTTGGAGAGGCCCATTTAGAAAGACTACGTATGTTTCAAAAACGAGTTTTTATTCACTCACATTCTAGAAAAATCTTTCTGACGTGACTGTGCTCTAAACCTAGGAGGTACATACAGGCCTGAAGCTGAAGCACCATTAGGCCGTCACCATGGTGCTGAGACTACGGAGGTGCTTCCAAGGTCACAGAATTTTCAACTTGGGAGAACAGTGTGTCACCTGTCCCATACTCCAAAATAAGGGTTGTTTTTGGTTTTTTTGTTTGTTTGTTTGTTTGTTTGTTTTTCAAGACAGGGTTTCTCTGAGTAGCCCTCATTGCTCTGGAACTCATTCTGTAAACCAGGCTGTCCTGGAACTCACAGAGATCCACCTGCCTCTGCCTCCCAGCAGGCATGGGCCACCACCACTCAGGCGAGCAGCATGATTATACTTACATGCCACCAAATGAACAACTCCCACTTTTTAAACAGTTGTGTGTGCACGTGGGTCGGATGCTGTGCAGCTGGAGTTGCCCCTCGTGGAGAATGGAATGGCCACCCAGAATGTCTTAAAGTGACAGGAAATCATTGCAGATGCTAGCGCATGGACTGCTGTTCAATGAGGTCCCCTACTTCTAATGAAAAGCAGTCTTCAGTCAGCAATCATTGGAGACTGGAGAGATGCTCAGTGGTTAAGGACCCCAAGCTCTTCCAGAGGCCCCAAGATCCGTTCCCAGGACCCACATCAGGCAACCTAGAACATCCTGTAAATCTAGACCCAGGGAGATCTGATGCTTTTGGCCTCTTTGGGCACCTGTATTCACATGCATAACTACCCCACCCCAAATACACAGAGTTAAAGATAAAAATAAAGCCGGGCGGTGGTGTCGCACGCCTTTAATCCCAGCACTTGGGAGGCAGAGGCAGGCGGATTTCTGAGTTCGAGGCTAGCCTTGTCTACAGAGTGAGTTCCAGGACAGCCAGGGCTACACAGAGAAACCCTGTCTCGGAAAAAAAAAAAAGATTAAAAATAAATCTTAAAATTCATTTTTGACTCTCAGGACTTCTACATCCAGCCACAGAATAAACATATCAGAATGATCCCTCTAAAGGTATCATTTACCAAAAACCCTCAACCTCAATAATAAAGCAGAAACTACATAAAGCCACTAATTTGTTACTAAAAGCCTCAAGAGCCTATGTCAAGTGACTTAACCACACCTTGAGGTTACTGTGCACAGTCTGCAATGGAGTGTTTTACCTTTCTATAGAAAGCATAGTTAAGGGGCTGGAGAGATGGCTCAGTGGTTAAGAGCACTGACTGCACTTCCAGAGGTCCTGAGTTCAAATCCCAGCAACCACATGGTGGCTCACAACCATCTGTAATGAGATCTGATGCCCTCTTCTGGTGTGTCTGAAGACAGCTACAGTATATTCATATATAATAAATAAATAAATCTTTAAAAAAAAAAAAAAAGAAAGCATAGTTAAAGATCCCCAGCCACCTTCTAAAGGTTAGTCTCTTCTTGTATAAATTATGTTAAGGACAAAGTTAAGCATTTCCAATCTGTAGAATGAAGACTCTTCCATTTAAATGAATGTCATCTATCCTGCAGTAATATGGAACGAAGAAAGCTTGGAAACTGGGGCCCCGCTTGATGCCTCAGGAGGCAGAAGTTCCTGCCTCCAAGCATGGCAACCTGTTCAGTCCTCAAGACCCACACTGTGGAAAGACAGAGCTGATTCCCACAAGTTATCCTCTGATAGCCACAGGCATGCCATAGCATGGATTTGCACACACACATACACACATTCACATACACATACACACATTTACACACACACTCATACAAACACACAAAACCACAAACCTACACATATATACACTCATATACACACTCATACACATACACACACATACACTCACACACATATACACATACACAGTCACATACATATTCACACAATGTACATACAAACACACTCACACACATACACACATGCATACAAACACACATACACTCACACACACATTCACACACATACAAAATAAATCTAATTTAAAACTAAAACAAGAGGACATTTTTCCCCCAATATGTGGTCGTCATTTATAGCAAAGATGCCTAGTGGTCTCCCACACTCGACATTTCTCCCTATGTGTGTATGCATTTGACAAGCCTTTGGCATAGAATTTTAAAGTTAACTACATCTGATTACAGCTGACTGGTGGAACCCTCAGAAAAATTAAAATTATATTTGAAACATTCTAATACACATTTATAAACATTCAAAATACATAATACGTGCAAATTAGCCTGATGTCTTTACAAAACTTTCTATCAGCAAACACTTTCCAGAGCACAAAGGAGATGAGCCAAGCAACACCAAAGAACTATGTTCATTGAACACAGCCACTCAAACCCATACGGCAACTACCATATTCACATCAACTCAATGCCTTTGTTATAAAACATAAGACAGATCCTATAAGGAAGACCACATCATGTCCATCCTGTGTGTATTAGGGCCTTGCTAAACAGCCGGGAATGCTGGTGCACACCTACTGGTCTTCTGGAGGATGCAAGCAAGAGGTGTAGGAGTTCAAGTCTAGCCTCTGCTACATAGCAATCTGAAGCTAGCCTGACCTCCATGAGACATAATCCCCCCGAAACCCAAAACCTAAACAAAAGCCTGCTGTCACATGAAGGGTTTTCAAAAGTGACCACAAGTCTCAGATCATCAGATCATCAAACTTCCCAAAGAGTCCTCAAAGGCACAGAGCTTTTCCCCTGGCTGGCATAAGACAGGACATGCTTTATACTCTGTGTGTGCATGAGCTGGGGATTGAACAGTCTCTCGCACATGCTAAACCCACTCTCTACCGCTGAGCTACACCCAGAGTCAACACGAGGCGTTTGAAGGGCACCTCTGCAGCAAACAGTGTCTCCACTGTTGATGGAGCTGTTTTCACTTCTGAGCCTTCTCTTCCTACAATTATTAGGTTGAAACTTGGCCCCACCTTTAACTAGAGTTGGGAACAAAGCCTGAATGTACCAAGTCAAACAAAGTTATACAATGAGGTCATTTTTACAAAATGACACTACTTGGCTCATGTTGACAGCATACTGTCTCGGCCCAGAGACTCGACATACAGATCGGGGACTACCTGACAACTCGGCTTCTGAGTCTAACACATTAACAGTGAGAACCCCTCCTCTAACCATTTACTGAATTGCTGGAGAATTAAACAGGCTCTGATCCCATTTTCAAAAGGCTGAGAGTTGACTGACCAAAGACAAGGCTTAAGTATAAGTATACGGTGTAAGTATTCGGCAGTGGGGTGCCTTACTAGCAAGCTCATTCCCCAGGGGTCAATACACCCAGGAAACCTGGGAGGTTTTCTGAGGCTGGGTTCAGAGAGAGAAGAAATACCAAAACAATAACAGCAAATGATTCCACCAATACTCTAAGCTGTATCTGTGGTGTTACCTAACCCATTTAATTGTAGGCTCTCTAAGGGTAGGAGTTTTGCAACTTTGAATCCACAAAAGAATGGGTATAAAAGTCACTGGGAAAAAAAATATGTTTTGTCCCCTCAAGAATTCCTAACATAACTTAGTACCGTGTTATATTATTCTACCAACGCACATATATGTGCATGCAGACCTTTAAAAACAGGTAACCTTTTTTCTAGGCTGGGAAAATGCCTTATCAGGTAAAAGGTGCCATGAAGCCTGACACCTTGAGTTCAATCCCTGGAACCCATATGATGAAGAAAAGAACAGACTCCCACTGTTCTCTTCTGATCTACATACAATGCACATGCATACATATACACAATAAATAAATGTAAAAAAGCAAAAGAGAGAGAGAGAGAGAGAGAGAGAGAGAGAGAGAGAGAGAGAGAGAACTTTTCTGGGGTGGCAAGATGGCTCAGAAGATGAAAATGTTTGTTGCACAAGTCTGAGGACCAGAGTTTAATCCTCAAATCCCAAGGTAGAGAGAACCAACTCCTATAAGCTATCCTCTGACCTCCACATGCCTGCCATGGCATGCTGGTTGGTATTCACTCGCTCGAGCACACATCACACAAATGGTAATTTTAAATATATATATTGAAGGTCAGGGACAGTGAAGCACACTTTAAATCCTAACATTCAAGATGCAGAGGCAGCCACATTTTGGCCAGCCTAGCCTAGATAGCCAGTTCAAGGCTAGTCGGGAATTCTTTAAAGAAGCAGAACGAGGAAGACCAAGAAGAGAAGAAAAAGAAGGAAGAAGAGGAGGAGGAGAAGCCAACCACAGTGGGGGAGGAGGTGGAGGAGGAGGAGGGAAACGAGGAGGAGGAGTTGTTCTTCCCTGCTAACTTTTTTTTCCTTTTGGTTTTTTGAGACAGGGTTTCTCTGTGTAGCCCTGGCTGTCCTGGAACTCACTCTGTAGACCAGGCTGGCCTCGAACTCAGGAATCCGCCTGCCTCTGCCTCCCAAGTGCTGGGATTAAAGGCGTTCGCCATCACTGCCCGCTAACTTTATAGCTTTTTTAAGGATGTCTAAACATGATCACACTTGGTCGGCCATAGACTGACTGGAACACGTATTTGTACCAGTAACTATGTAGATAAAAAGTAGCCCACTTACCCAGTTAGGCGCAAGAGATGATCTGTCTTCCAAAGCGCAACCTCTTAAAAACATAACCTCAGAGTCTTTGGCTAACTTGTAAAGTCAACAGAACCATTTGGATTAAGCAAATTTTTGAAAGCTGGAATTAGTTGCAAGACAATAGCAGATCAGTATCTCTCACCAGGATCAGCTAAACTCATTGTTGTGAGCACCAATAAGGAGACTAGGACGGGTGCCAGATGGTTCGCTCCTAGCACCCACAACTTCAAGCTCCAGTGTGTGTGGCCAGGGGTGTACAGTTACCTAATATTAACACCTACGGATGTGAGTGAGCGGCGGGTCCCAGCTCATGTACAATAGCGATTTGGGAAGGACACAGCAAGTAGGAACTGTTCGGAAGGATGTTAAGTCTTAATCAGAGTTCATCTGGAGGAATGGAAGGGAGAAAAACTGGAGAAGGAACAGCCGCGTGGAAGAAGGAAAGAGTTACTGGATTACCTCCCTGAGAGGGAGTTTTGACTTCTGATGAAATGCCACTTTCCCTCTATCCTGTGGGAGACCAGGGACCCGGGCAGCGAAGGCTCAGCCCCTCGGACTTCCCAGAAGGGAGCGCGGAGCATGGGAGGCTCCTCCAACGTGGACCCCCAAGGGGCGAGGCTCCTGCTCCTGCTCCCCACCGCCTCAAAATACGCGGGGAGAGTGCGGGGCGCAGCCAGGGTCTCCGCGCGCACGCAGGCTGCGGAGGGCGAGGCGAGAGGAGGCGCTTACCTGACTGGAAAGCCGTCGGGGCTCGGCGCTGCCTCGGTCCTGCGCTCCGTCTGCCCAGCGCACCTGTCGCTACTGGGCTGCAGCACCTACAGCTCCGCGGCCCCGCCCCGGCCCTGCTCAGGGCCCCGCCCCCTGCCGCGGAGGCGCGCACGTCCCCCGCCTCGCGCGCGGCCTTGGGGCGAACGTGCTCGCTCCCGGCGGCGTGATCAACTCGTGACCGTAGCGTCGCCCTAGCAGCCGTGCTGTTGCAGGGGGCGTGGTTCCTGTGTCAGCCTCCAACCGGGTCGTTCCCTTTCTGGCTCACCCTATCTCTCTCTGACTAGAGATTGCAGCAGTCTGATCTGAGACTCAAGTCTGGTCTAAGTGCAGCTTCAGGGGAGTTCCTGGTGCTGTCGGAGTAAGTTCTGTGGAAAGGTATTTTGCAAGAGGCCATGCCCCGTGCTGCAAAGAGCTGCCAAAGAGACCTGGCTCAGACTACATTGAATCACTTCACCTCAGTGGACCTGAGTTTCCTCAGGAAAGGATAGGATGAGATAAGAGTAGGTGGTGTCCAAGTTCTCCAGGAGCTGTGGTTTGGTTTTTTTTTTTTTTGGCAACGACGGGAAGTTTTCCTTTATTTTCCTTTGAGACAGAGGAGGGTCACATCAGATACAGCTGAGATTAGCCTGGAACTCACTGTGTAGCTGAAGTGAACTTTGAGCTGTTAGCTCACAACTGCCTGTAACTCGAGCTCCTGGGGATCTGACACCATTTTCTGGCCTCCATGAGCAACTGCACACATAGTACACACTCACACACATATATGCAAACATATTAATAAGATAAAGACAAATCTTTTTTGAAAAGAGACTATAAGAGAAGGGTAGTAGCACACACCCTAGAGTGGATTCCAGCTTCTCAACACTGTCTGCAGGAGCTGTTTCTGGGATGGGAGGAACTGAAGAGGCCGTGAGGAGGCATTGCATTTGGCCATCTGGCCCTCACATTCTTGATCCACCACCATTCCTTTCTGTATGATGCCCTCTGATAGTATCATTTCCTGAGGTATAGTCACATACCAAACGAAAGGAATTCTGAGAGTTTTCATGTGAGTGTTGATTAAGTATTATAAGGGCCCCTGGTAGAAAGATCTGTACAACTCCTAAAGCAGCCACTGGCCAAGGTCCCATGACACATTACCTTCATCCTGGCACCCAGAGGACTGAGGTAGGATTGTTGCCTTCAGTCCCTGGGTGTCTTGTGTTATAGAGTGAGAATAACCCAAAAAGAACAAAACAAAATAACTTACAAAACACTGTTGATGAAAGAGTTTTAAGGAATTGAACAAGTACCAACAACAGAATATCATTCATATATCTAACCTAGACTGATTTCTGGATAAAAATACTGAAGAAGAAAAACTTCAGACAAATTAACTTTATTCAAACATTAAAAGTTTTTTTTTTAAATAAGATATCAGCAAACTGCTCTGACAGCTAGGGAAATGAACTTAATAAGCCAATCCAGGAAGTAATGATATCGGCTTTGCCTTATTTGATACGGTCACGTGGCCGCTCCCTAGTTATATAACCATCTGACTGGTTGGCTGTTTGTGAATGGCCGTCTCAATTCAGAGTTAATCAGTTAGAAGGACTTTCTGGTACAAAAATAACTGTAGGCTAATGGCCTGCCTATTTTGTGTGAACACCATCAAGCTAATAATCCAAGGGCTGAGAATATAGCTCGGTGACAGAGCGTTAGCCCAACATAAACAAGGCCTTGGACTCAGTCTCTCACCTGTAAACACCAGCACTTGGGAGGCTCAGACCCTGTCAAAAAACAAAACAGAAAAGATGACCAGACAACATAGAAGCACAACAGCACTGTTTGTGTTCTCTGTGTGCTAGAACCCAACATAGATGAGAATGTTAAAGAGTATGTTACCAATATGGGACCATACTTCAGCAAATGCTTTCTGTTGTATATGAAATCCCCTCAGTAGAAAACACAGGACCGAGCCAATAAGGAGTCCATTCTCCACAACAACAATATGTGGCCTGTGTTAGGGGCTTTAAATCTTGTTTCAGACACTTACCTACTAGACCACTAACTCCCAAAGGGTCTTTTTGAAAGTATAGGTGGTAACACCACAGGAGGCTTGCATTTGCAGTGCTAATGCTAAACTACCAGGGTTTTTTTTTTAAAAAAGATTAATTTATTTATTTTATGTATATGAGTACACTGAAGCTCTCTCTCTTCAGACACACCAGAAGAGGGCATCAGATCCCATTACAGATGGTTGTGAGCCACCATGTGGTTGCTGGGAATTGAACTCAGGACCTCTGGAGGAGCAGACAGTGCTCTTAACCACTGAGTCATCTCTCCAGCCCACTCAAGTGGCACCAACCTTGACTTCCAGATGGGATGGGACACCTGTAAGAGTCTACTATCATAAATCAGAAGGTAACCTGGGAGGAGCTGCCACTGGTGACTAGTGCCATTGAAAACCTGCTGTTGACAGCACCATCTCCTCCAGGAGCGCCAGCTACTGCTGGACCCACTTTAGCTGCTGGCTGTCTCACACCTGGGACCTTTACTAACCTAATCCAAACAGCCATGCAGGAGCTACAGCTTCTGGTGGTGACTGGTCTAGAGCGGACCACAAGCTCTTCACAGAGCTGTCAACTCGCCTGCCATCTTTCCTTGGTGCTATATGGACATTGCCATCCCCAAAACAGCCACAGCTCAGTGGGTCTGATGGTAGATTGTAGCCCAAGAAGTTCTGCGCGTAGCAAACATATATAGACCCATCTCCTGTGAGCACCCATGAGAGGTCATGCCTCATCTACATTTCCATGGAGATCCTGAAGAGACTGGGAAGGAAGAGCAACCCACTGCTAAAAAGGCTAGGACCAAGATGTTTCAGGGGCTGAAGAGATGGCTCAGCAGTTAAGAGCACTGACTGCTCTTCCAGAGGTCCCGGGTTCAATTCCAAGCAATGGAATTAATCCCATGGTTAGTACACTTAGAGACTAATGGTTAGTACACGGGTCAGACATGTTCGTCTGATCCCAACCATCTGTAACGGGATCCAGTATCTTCTTCTGGTATGTCTGACTGTACTCACATACATAAAACAAAAAATCTTTTTAAAAAATCTCAAAGATTATTTACACACACACACTCAGTTTCAGGGCAAATAGACCACACCAGCTTCTAAAGTCATTGCTCTTAGCCAGAGGTGTCAGTCTAGTCCAAAGAAATGTAGGTGCTTATCTGAGTAAAGACTGGAGGTCCTGGCCAGCCTCCGAGGACTGTCTGCAGCACCCACTGTATACTGCTATACTGTATACTGTATACTGTATACTGCTCAGGCTACTACACGGGGGGGGGGGGGGGAGTTGGAACAATGTGGTCATAAACTGTTCTGTAGACAGTTAAGCAAAATGGAGAGGAAGAGGAGGATGAAAACAGTCTGTGAAAACTGAAAAGCATGTGGCTTTAGTAGTGAATAAAGTCGAGCCAGGCATGGTGGCACAAGCCAGTAATCCCAGCACCCAGGAGACAGAAGGAAGATCATAGATCACTATGAGTTTAACACATGCTGGGGCTACATGAGACCCTGCCTCAGTGAAACAACCAAACCAAACCAAATAACTGAAATTTTAGTGTAAGTATTTGGAAAGTGAACTTAATTATATCTGTCCTGGTGGTGCTTGTATAATAACTGGTAATGCTGGAGTGTCTGTGTGACAGCGCTCCCCACACTCCCCTAGCAAACACCAACAGGATTCAGCAGCCGCAGTCCAGTCAACTCAGCAGTCACCACTCATGAATCAGCAGTGGCAGTTTGATCCAGAAGAAACCATGAGGCTCTGCCAAACTGTTCTAAGCCGGCAGAAGCGGCAAGAATGTTACAAGAAATACTTTGTTACTCTGTATGAAGTTATGACAAAGATCAGCAACTCGATGTAAGGCAAATCAATACTTGAGCATCATCAGCAGAGACTACAGAGGTGAACCAATGCCAGAGCCTCCTCACACTGTCTGTGGGGTCATATTTACATCCTGACATCACAAGTCCTCTCACGTGTCTGCTTCAGCAGATCATCCTCTTACCCGTCTGCCCCAGAAGAACATCATATGACATAACTGAGTTTCCAAAGAAACCAGAAATTTCTACTTCAATAGGGACTCTGAGGCCAGCCTAGGATACGGGAGACCCCGAGTCATACATCAACAAAAGTGTAGTCTAATAAGCATTTGATAGCAAGAAAAAAAATATTACAATTATCTACAGTGCCTGACATTGCATTCTTGGGAAGGTGGCTTAATACCAGGACCTGTCCCAACAAGTGACTGACCTCCTGGCCTGGAACTAGGCAAGATGGTCACTGAGAAGTTCACCAGGAAACCACTGTCATCATGGAAGAAAGCCTCAGAGGGGGAAATGCTGTATCACTCAGGGCTTGAGGAAACTGAACACAGCTTGAAGGCGCTGCTCATCGGATCAGCATGTGTAAGATTGCCCGATGCAGGGTCACTGTGGTGACCCAGTTCCCTGTTTGCCCTGCAGGGGTAAAAGGGAAAGGGTTGTACTACGATTTCTGCACAATTGGTACTGGTCGTAGGATCAGACCACATTATCACCGTTGACCCATACGCCTATCAGATCCAGGGATCCATGGTTACACCCTGGAGATGACTCTACAAGAGCCTGCAGTTCCACAGTAGACTCAGGGGAGCATCCCCGAGTGGAGGAATTGTGACATCCTTCCCTGGGTGCAGGGAAACCAAAAGAGTCACCTCAAGTGTAGACAGCTTGACTGTGGGATTTGCTTTGATTGGTGAAGAGGAAAAAAGCAACTGAAGTGACTCCATGGTTTTAATGAGTGTGGAAGAGTCATCATGATGGGTGATACAGCTCACACGTGTGTATCACACGCTCTCCACTGTGTCACTAGTTAATGCTGTCCTCATGGGACCTTCCCCTGGCAGCTATTTCTAGGATACTTCATTGCTGCCTTTATCACAATGCTCCTACAAGAGAGAAAAAGAAAATGTTGCCCCAAGATGGAAGTCGTGTTTCAGTGACTGTGGCTGAGGCCATCTTAAGAACACATAGTGAGGAATCTGTGTCCTGTCTGTTCCTGTGCCTCTCTAGAATGGGGAGGCCTCTTTCAAGTTCTCTCTGTTTTCATTTGCTGCTTTAACACTGGGATTCAGCACTGCTCAGGTTATCATTGGTAAACGCACCCAGTCTCTGTGTCTACAGCACGACAATTTCTTTCCAGTTTTGTAGAGGAACGTAAACCGTGTAAGACTATACTTTGTCTTCTTCTAATTTTTTTATTTTTTGAGATAGGATTTCTCTGTGTAGTCCTTTTAAGTCCTGGGACTCACTCTGTAGATCAGGCTGGCCTCAAACTCAGTCACCTGCTTCTGTCTCTGGAATGCTGGGATTGACAATATGTACTACTATGCTTGGCTGTTTTTATCTTCTGAGGTGATTGTTGTTATTGTGGTAGTGGCGGGCAGAGAGGGTATGTGCATTGAGATAAGTTCTCGCTATGAAGCTCTGGCTGTCCTGTAACTCATTCTCTAAACCATGCTGACCTCAAACTCACAACGATATGCCTGCTTCTGGCTTCCAGGCCCTGAGATTTTGTTGTTTGTTTGAGGCGACAGTTCTTAAAGTATAAGGTCCAAGTGTGGACATTCACCACTGCCAAAAGCAGCTTCAGGTGAAAGCCTTCTGTTTAAATACATAGTGAAAATGTCTCTGAGCATTTGGGTGAAGCTCTAGGTAGCCCTTTACTTCAGCATGAACCTTAGAAAATTCCTAACACTGGCCAGGATGTGCCTTGTGTGAACAAATCTAGATCAACCCCAACAAACCAGACACCCCGCAACTGAATCAGACATGATGATGCACGCCTGTTATCATATACTTGGGAGGTAGAGGTTCCAGGTCTGGGCTGGATAAGGGAGTTTGTTCTCACTGTCTACCGCCTAGATCATGGAGAATGAACTCAAATCATCAGACTTGGCTGTGTCTTTACCATTGAGCCTTGCCTCTGACCTTGGGTATTCTACTTTTTTTGAATCAACTTTGATTGAGCCTAAGATTGTCACTGGTAACATTTGTTATTTTTTGTAGAGTTCAGCCATAGAAAAGACAATGTAATTTGTATCATCCTTATACTACATGTCTTAATCAGGGTTTTTTTTTCTTTTTTTGCACAAAATATCATGACCAAGAAGCAAGTTTACACTTCCACATTTCTGTTTAATCACCAAAGGAAGTTAGAACTGGAACTCAAGCAGGTCAGGAAATAGGAGCTGATGCAGAGGCCATGGAGGGATGTTACTTACTGGCTTGCTTCCCCTGGCCTGCTCAGCTTGCTTTCTTATAGAACCCAGGACTACCAGCCCAGGGATGGCATAGCCCACAATGGACCCTCCCATTTAGAAAATGCCTTAGAGCTGGATCTCATGGAGGCGTTTCCTCAAGGGAGGCTCCTATCTATATGATCAGCTTGTGTCAAGTTGACACACAAAATCAGCCAGTACACTACATTTACTGGAAATTCCAAAACTGTGTTCAGTGAGTATTGCGATTTGAAAGCATTTCAAACTGCAGCCAGTACTCTGGTGTGTCCTTGCCCTTTACCCTCTTGCTGTGCATTTGATAAGCTTATTTTCCCAGCTCTGGTCTTAAGGGTGAATTCATTCTCTCCTGCCAATCCTGTCCCTGCTACCTACTGTGAGCACTGGCTCTCCAGCCTACCACACATGGACTAGGAAGCAAAGACATTAGAGAGACCAGAATGAAAGTCTGTGCCTGGCAAGTCTGGTTTATAGAAAACAAGTCTATGGGAAAGAAGCCATTTCAGATATGGTCAGTGAGCCCCTTGTCACACAGGTGCTTGTCCCGTCCCTCCTGAGGAAAGTCTCCCTGGAAAGCACCTCATATCCTGTTGTCTTGTTCCTTGAGTGCACATTTTTAGCTATATTCTTTGCATGCTGTATGTAGGTTCTTACTAGGGATTCTGTGACCCCCGCTATGATAGTTGTCTGCAATCTCAGCGACAGAGAACTTCCCTAGCAGGTGTGAGGCTTTGGTGGTTTGTTTGTTTTCTGAGGCAGTGTTTCTCTATAGATCCCTGGCTGCCCTGGAACTCACTCTGTAGACCAGGCAGGCCTCAGACTCACAGAGATCTCCCTGCCTCTGCCTCCATTGAAGAGGTGCTCCACTGCACCTGCTGGCTTTGGGTTTGATAATCAGCACTGCAAGAAGAAAAAAAAAGTATCCCCAGTGACGTCAAAATTACCACTCATTCCCAAGAAGGAGGAGGAACTGTGGGAATCAGTTCTGACCTTCTACCTACTTGAGACATGGTCTGTCTTACTGTTTCTACTGTGCTTCGCCTCCAGGCCAGACATTCCCAGAGTTTCCGGCCCATTCTGTCTCAGCCTCCCATTTCTCCAGAGGAATACTGGACTTACAACTATCCACCACCATACCCTGGTTTTGTTTTTTTGTTTTTGTTTTTTTTGACAGTTCCAGGAATCAAGCCAGGTGGTTAGGCTGACACAGCAAGCAGCCTTATGACAACTTGTTCAGTGAGAAGATAATTTCTTTTACTTTGTTAAAAAAAGAAAAATCAACCAAAAACTATAAAGCAAACAAGCAAAAGAACTCTGAAGTGATTCTTGGTTATCATGAAAAAGAACTGAATTCCTCATATGTGAGCAATTTGCATTCTTCCCAAATAGCCTAGCTAGAATGGCATGAGTGTATTAAAGATAGTTTCTGGAATTAAAGTTATCCTTGCAGTGAGTACACGTGTTTTATAAGAAGGAATTAGCTAGGTTTTGTTGTTCTCAGTGGTTTTTTTGAGACATGGCTTCTGTATGTAGCCCAAGCTGTCCTGGAGCTCACTACATAGACCAGACGATCCTAATCTGCATACTGAGTTTGAGGCCAGCCTGGGCTACAGGAGGGCAGGCTCAAGAGGACGACAAAAAGAATTAGGCGTTCTTTGCTTGTAGTTTTATTTTCCCGGAATATAGGAATAAAATTACTCCTCATGTGGAAACCTTTAAAAATAACCCAGGCTATGTTCTATTAAAGAGCAGAACCACTCAAAAATGTTAAGGCTTGAGAATAAAGTCTGTTCTTTATAAACAATAGCCACATTAAATACCACAAATCAAGGGAGGGGATTTCCTGACTTCTGCTTCCAAGCAATTCCAATAAATGAAGGTGGAAGTGATTGTCCTTTTGAAAAAAAAAAAAAAAAACTCGCTGCTGGCAAGATCAGCTCACTTCCGGCCACTCTGTTAGAGTTTTATTTATTTATTTATTTATTTATTATTTATTCAAATTAACAAACCAACATGATTCTCTTGTTCTCCCCCCCCCCCACACACACACACATGGCTTTCTGTGTGGGATTTTAAACACTTAAGTACTTCAGCAGATGACAAACCATTGGGATTTTGTCGGCTTCTGAAGAAGCTGAATAGTAAATTGTTTGAGGCTAAAGTCACTGTTCTGTGGTGGGAATGGCATTGCATGAGAGAGCTGATGCATTAGTAAAGGGGGCGAGGGCAAAATCCAAAATCCAGCCGTACCCTCTCAGGCTGGTAGAGTAAGCACAGGCTTTGAAGTCAGAGTTTGTTTGCATTTCCTTTTTACTTCTTTTTAAAATACTTTTAAAACATATTATTTAACATTCCATGCCTGTACATTTTTTTTTTTTTTGGTCAGATTCACCTCTGATTTCCATCTTTCAACTCCCTCCTCCCCCTTCTTATTTATTTTTAAGGCGGAGTCTCACAATATAGTCCCAGCTGGCCTGGAACTTACTTTGTAGACCAGGCTAACCAAGAACAAACAGCAATCCTCCTGCCTCTGCCTCCCAAGTGCTGGGATTAAAGGCGTGCGCCACTATGCCCAGCCCTTTTTGACTTGTTAACCACGTGTAATGAGGGCAGTTTCTCCGTCTCACTAAAGCCTCTTCTTTGCAGTTGCTTCCGAGTCATAACCAAAAGGACCCTGGGCCCCATCATCAGCAAATTCAGATTCCTTCCTCTTCTCCCACGCTGGATTTCCAAGAGGTAAACTCTGAGCCCCACAGCAGAATCTGATCTGTTAGCTTTTCCTCCTCCTTTTCATGCCCGCAGAGTATTGGGAAACAGGAGAACACCTGAGCTCCAGGATCGGCCTCTGGGATAAGAAACTAGTTCAGCAGGAAGGGAGCACGGCCAGCCCCGTAAGGGTCACATGCTCAAGGTGCCCAATCTCATCTCACATGTTTAATACCTCAAATGTCACTAGGTGGGGAAGCCTCTCTAGGGAACGGTCAGAGAACAGTGCCCGGCTGTGGCGGCAGACTGACCTGAGAACACCTCTTCGTCTTTCTCTGTCCCTCTTTGTCCTCCTGTAATTTAATTATGTTCTTTCTTACCGCAGCTTTTAAATTCAAGGACAGTTACTCTTGGTGTCTGTCACCTTAAATCACCAGAGTCTGGCGCTCCTCTCCTCCTCCTGTCTTTTCCTGTGCAAAGGACAGCAGTGCTCCCTAGGTTGGCTGCTGCTGGTTCCTCTTCCGTGTCTCCAACACACCTGCCCTTTCCCAGTTAACTGTGAAACGGTTAATTCTAAAAGGCAGGAGGAAATACCAAAACACACAGACAGCTTACTGGGAGATGGGTCACATCCCTGTTAGCAAACAACAGTCAGCAGGTGTTCAGATGTCTGAATGGACTTTTGGGATCATGCAGAAAAACTCCATCTTTACATTCAAAATATAGACCAAAACAAAACTGTCTCCATGTGACTAGCTGGTCATACATTAGACTCTGCACCACCCTGGCTTTCTATTGACAAACTGTGTGTTCTTGATGCCTCAATAAAAGCTCCAGAGTCAGCCTCAGATCTAGTTTTCAAGGAAGGCAATGAACATGAATCGGTTTGGTTTTGTTTTCAAGACAACCTTGAATATGCAATGATCCTGGGGCTCCCACCTCCCGCTACGGCCACACCCCACCAGGCTCAGAGCTCCAGCTCATCCTCCCCCTTTCACTATGTAGTCCACACTGGAACTTGACATCCACCTCCCTGAGCTTCTCAAATACCAAGAATAACAGACGTGCTGGGACTACAGGCATGTCCTACTACCTGGCTCAAAAGCTGTCTCTGTCTGTCTGTCTATCTACCATCTGTCTGTCTGTATCATCTCTATCTATCTATCTATCCATCCATCCATCCATCTACCTATTTATTATTGACACAGGGCCTCACTCTGTATGTAGCCCTGGAACTTGTAGACCAGGTTGGCCTCAAACTTATATTGATCCACCTGCCTCTCTGCCTCCTCCCAAGTTCTGGGACTGAAGGTGTGTGCTACCATCCTGGCTTTCTGCTTCTTTGATCATTTGTAAGTCTGAGCCTGTGCAGTTATCTATGCAAGTTTTTATATGTTCTGTTATAGTATAATGCATATCTATATTAGGCAGGGTGGCGCAAGCCTGTAACCCAGCCAACACAAAACCCACAAACAAAAAAATACATATTTCTTAGGAAAAATTCTGAGTCTTAGATTTTTTTTTTTTTACTTTCATGTGCATTGACGTTTTGCTTGCATATATCTGTGTGAAGATGTCAGAACTCATGGAGCTGGACTTACAGACAGTTGTGAGCTGCCGTGTGGGTGCTAGGAATTGAACCCAGGTGCTCTAGAAGAGCGGCCAGTCCTCTTAACTGCTGAGCCACCTCTCCAGCCCTGAGTTTTTAGAAATTTATTGAAACCATTGAAGATCTCCACAAAGCAGGACAGCCAGGGCTACACAGAGAAAGCCTGTCTTGAAAGACCAAGGTATATACCACCAACCCTAGCCTTTCCCTTTTTATCTTATACCTCTTCCCTCCCTCCCCCCTTCACAGTCATTGAGAAACACAAAAAACATTTTAGCTCATGAGCTGTACAGAACAGGCCATGGGAGAGATTCAGTTCACAGGTCAGAGGTTATCCACACCTTAGCTAGAACACCTAATCCTCGGATATTGTTAAAGTGAGTCAAGCCAGCATTAAACCAGCTCATCGTAACTGGCAATGCAGGCTGAGTACTGTTACTACTACCATTTTGTGACTTGGAGAGCCTGAAACAAAGACAGTCAAAATAAGTAAGACTGTACTCTGTGGTGCCTAATCTTGATTGTCTAGATTGAGAGACACCTGGGTTAGTAAATCAAGGCCCTCTGGGCATGCCAATGAGGGAGTTGTTAGGCTAAGTGAGAAACACATACTCAGATGTAAGCTGGCATTAGCCCGGAGGCTGGAAGCCTCGGAGAAATACAGAAGGGAAAAAAAAGAACCTGGCATCGTTTTCTATTTCCTGGCCAGCCCAGCCACCCCCGCTCCCCTTCATGAAGGCCTTTGGAACCATGGATCACAATAAATTCTGAAGTCATTTGTCAGATACTTACTACCACATCAAAACGCTAGCATACTTGCTAGGCATGGTGGGTCCCACCTACAACCCCAATCAAAAACCTGAGGCAAGGAGAATGGCAGTTCAGGGATAGCCTGGGCTAACATGAGACCCTGTCTCAAAAGAATAAACAGTTCTGAGGATACAGCTTAGCAGCAGAACACTTTTGATAACATACATATGTAACAGCTCCCCCCCCAACCTTATCACAACTGACTCCATGATGGAAGTACCATTCAGGCTGTAGAACTCAGCACGTAGACCACACCACCTGCCAAAACAGAAACAAAGGCCTACTCCATCAAAGTCTGTCAAAGTCCTGAGAAAGTCTCTAAATGTACTAACCTTACCTTTTAAGCTTCTGTACTTCTGCTTCTGGCTAACTGTTCTTGTTAACTGAAGTATGTCAGTCCAGAACATGGTTTTTGTGCTTAAAAGATCACCTGAGAAAGTCTTGGGGCTACATTGAGATCCTGAACACCCAGCGTAGTTGCCACCAGCAACGAAGACTTTTTATTGGCATAAATCTATGTTTGAGCAGTCGTCTCTGATGGATACCCCACAGCAACATGTGGTCCTCGGTTCATTCTGTCTCAAGATCTGTAAGAACAAACAACAAAAAGTTGAATATGATACTTTTTCATCAAAACTTACAGTGGTGGTGTATGCCTTTAATCCCAGCACTCAGAAGGTAGAGGCAGTTGTATCTCTGTGAGTTCAAGGCTAGCTAGGCTGTAGGGAAGCACTGAGATACAGTTCCGAGGGTGGGAAAGCCGGAGTTGGTTCGGGAGTCCCTGGGCCTACGACAAGGCCGGGGCTGTTGGGTTCACAGACTCTTGGACATCCAGGCACAGGTGGGAGTCTCAGAAGAGCAGAGAATGGAATTGGGCCGTCCCCAAGGACTAGGGACAGCATCTAGCCTGGGGGCCAGGGGTGGGAGGAAGGGGAGCTAAGGCTTGTTCCAGCAGTGATTGTTCTTAGCTGGGTGGAGGCAGGCTTGGTGGCAGTTGTGACAGGGAGCACACAGAGGCCTTCTATGGGAGTATTACGCTGCTGTTCTGTAAGTGAATGCTTCCCCCATGGCTTCCCGTGGTGGATCTTGATGGAAGAGACAGTCCATGGTTCTAAACTGGTTATTGGTTATTCATGGCGGAAAATGGATGCATACTGTACCATACCCACGTCTCAGGGTGGACCTGAGATTAAATACCTTTTGCAAGGAGGAATGTCTGGGAAAGGAAGCTTATTGGCTAAACCCTCCAGGCCTCTACGTACCTCATTAGCGTGGAGAACTCTGCTTTGGGCCTACGTGACCGTAGCACACGTTTCCTTATGTGAGGAGTGTGGCACGTGCTCCTGGCCAGTGGGGAGTCGCCTAGACATCAGGTGTGTGCCCACCAAGTCTCCGGGTCTCAGCCTGCTCTGTCTTGCCAAACTTCCTGGCATGGTTTTACGTCCCACAGCCTAGTCTACAAATAAAGTTCCAGGATAGCCGCCAAGGCTGCACCATGAGACTCTCTCAAAAACAAACAAACAAACAAACAAAGAACTTTTAAAAATAAATAACATACTGTGCATATTACCCTTCACATTTATCACCCTCTTATATGTGTTTGGAGTTGTGCCCAAAATATTTTATCTTTGTAGACGAATTGGAAAAAGTCAAATAAAACTGAGTTTTAGTTATGTATTTGTCAGAAACATTGTGAACATTGAACTGGGTCCACCAAGCCCAAGATTGTTGGAACACCGAGCCATGCCAACGCAGCAGGGTAAACACATGTCAGTCCTTGCTAAGATGTTGAGAAGAGGACAGTGGCCTCATCCAGGACAAATCCTGGAGGGGACAGGCTCTTCCGGAAGCAGATTGTCTGACCCAGTCATTCACACGTGATAGACGCTCTCAATGACTAAGCTCTGGAAGCCACTTCTGGAATTGTCATCATGGAATCTTTACCCAGAGGGGATCCAGGGTATGCTCAGTGAGTCTTGCTTCATCTCAGTATTTTTTTTTTATCATCACTGTGTTATTGAAGGGTGTGCCTTAGGACGCCCTGTTGTTTGTCTCTTGGGATTTGTGTAACGGGTTGGTAGAAGCAGAGCCGTGACTCCCCCAGTTCTCTTGTTTATAGGCAGAATTGCAAGCCAGGGCTTTGGGACAGCACTCCTGGGAGCGAGTTGATACTTGAAGTACCGGCTACCTGTTTGCGTTTTGTTTCATTTTGTAAACAGACTCTTTCTCTGGGGTGTGCATGTGTATATATATATACATGCATGCATACATGCATGTATGTATGTGTGTTTATGTGTGTGTGTATGTGTATATATATGTGTGTATGCATGTGTGTTTATGTGTGTATGTATGTTTATGTGTATGTATGTGTATCTATATATGTGTGTATGTGCATGTATGTATATGTGTGTGTATGTGTGTGCGTGTGTGTGTGCACACGTGTGTGGGGGTGGGTGGGGGTGGGTGTAGCCTTTTTGAGTGTATTTGGTTTTCCTCTGAGACTGTAAGTCAGCACATAGCCTAGGCTGAGGCTAGCAATTGTGGGGTGACAAACTAGTGTTTGTATCTCAACTTTTTAACATATGGGATCTGGGGACCAAACTGTGTTTCAGTTTACTGACTGAGATATCTCCCCAGCCTGTTGAAAACAGTATCTCTAAGGGCCAGCAAGATAGCTCAGTGGATAAAGATGCTTTGTGTCAAACCTGACAACCTGACCTAGGACCCACATGGCAAAGAGCCGGCTCCTGATGCAAGTGACCCTCTGACCTTCAAACATGTCCTGTGGCACATGCTCACCCACCACCCATACATGTAATAAGCACATTTAATACAAATTTTAAAAAATAAACAGGATTTTTTTTTTATAGCCCAGGCTGCACTTACACTAGCTGTGTTCTTGGCCGTGGATGGCCTTGAATTCTTGATTTTTCCGTCTTTACCACCCTAGTACTCAGATTGCAGCATAAAATACCACAGCCCAGCTCTCTAGCCAAACTTTTTAATCTTGATTTCTGTTTATTGAAAAACTAGAAACAAAAGATAAAGTCCTCTGTAGTAGTTTTTATCTTATATAGCAGTAACCAACACATGTACTCACACACACACAGCATGTGCGTATGTATGTATATGCTCAGTAAGTATAATTAAGCGTGTTTTATATGTGTGTATGTGTGCACCATGTGCATACAGGAGTTCCTGGAGGTCAGAAGAGGGCATCAGAGCCCCTAGAGCTGAAGTTGTGTGTGGTTGTGAGCAACTGTGGATTCTGGGAACCAAACCAATAGCACTCTGAACCAAGGAGCCATCTCTTCAATCCCAAGAAAGATAGTTTCTATTTCTCCTTATTCTGTTCTCTGATTGAGCCACGGGGATGAAGTCAGAGCCCTTTAAATCCACAAAAGACTAGGTCCAAACCCTTGGCTTCTACTCTCTTCTGTAGGTCTATGCCTTGAAAACAATTACTTTGGAACATGTCTGCCAGCATGTCCTGCATAACCAATTCCAGTCACACACACAGACACAGACACAGACACAGACACACACACACACACACGCACACACGCACCTCTTTTTCTCTTTAGATTTTTGAGACAAGGTTTCTCTAGATAGCCCTGACTGGCCTAGAACTAACTATGTAGACCAGGGTAGCTGTGAACTCACAGAAATCCTCCTGCCTCTGCTTCTAGAGAGCTAGGATTAAGGTCATGCACCACCGCACCCCGTCCCTCTGAGGAACTGCCTTGAGTCCATTGAGGTGGGAAGACTCTAAATGGGGCCAAGATCCTGGATTGCAGGCAAAGGAGAAAGACAAGGAAGCAGCAGTGTATGCTTCCTGACAGCAGACACTATGTGACCAGCTCCTTCCAGCTCTGTCACCACAAACTCTCCTCTGTGACAGACAGTACCCTCGAACTGCAAGCCAGAATAAACCCTTCCTCCTTCAAGTCACTTTAGTGAGGTATTTTTATCACAGCAACAGGAAAAGTAACTAAGGCACCTGAGTGTGAGCCCATGCCACATACGACAGGAATGGTGACATGCTCCTGCAATCCAGCATCTGACAGTCTGAGACAGGAGGGTCGGAAGCTCAAGGTCGTCTACACGGATATGATGAGTTTGGTGCACCTGGGCTACTTGAGAGTCAAAGGGGCCTCGTTTTTGGTTATCGATCGAACACTATCCAAAGATCAACTTTATTTCAATAGAAAATCCAAATTGTAGCTGGGTACTGTCAGCACATGTCTAAACCCAGGCTCTAGGAGGCAGAGGCAGGTGGATCTCTGAGTTCGAGGTCAGCCTGGTCTATAGAGCGAGTTCCAGGACAGCCAGGGCTATACAGAGAAACCCTGTCCTGAGAGAGAAGAAAAAGAAAAAGAAAATTTGGATTTTTACTCTTGGCATAGATCTCTGATAAAACATCATTTGTGCCAGACACAGAAGGACACACCTGTAATCCCAGCCTTAAGAAGGTGGAGCAGGAGGATCAAGGCCATCCTCAGATATGTACTGAGTTCAAGGCTGGTTGTTTGGGGTACATGAGGTCCCTTCTCAGAACAAAACAATCCCCAATAAACACCATTGATGAGCTAGGTTTCCCATGTGGGGGTTCAGGGATCAAACTTAGCGGCAACTGTCCTGACCCTTGAAGCCATCTGTCTCACTGACCCCAGGAACAAACATTCTGAGGATGTAGCTTAGGTTAGGGTGGACCCGGGGATGTGCTCGGGGGATGTGCACGGGGGATGTGCACGGGGGATGTGCACGGGGGATGTGCACGGGGATGATTCCCCCCCCCGCCCCCCCCCCCCCGCACTGACAAACAAAACCAAACACAATTTGCAAATCCTTTGTTACTCTTCCCTTCAAAAGGTAAGGGGCTCGCTCTTTCCCTCCCTCCCTTGCCCCCCCCCTCTCTCCACTTGTTCCTGTGGAACTTACAGACCCCCCTCTAGTCACAGTTAAGTCTGAAGCTGCCTCATAAAGAGACGTGTGGCTTTGCGTTCTCCCTCTGGTCCTCTGTTCGGAGAGGAAGCCAGACTCTCTATTATAAGGTACTAGGAAGGTTCCCCCAGGGCCCTAGGGACACACCCCTCTCTGAGTGGGCTGATATCGATCCCCCAGCCCGTAGAATAAATAAATCTTTAAAAAAAGGGGGGGGGGCTGGAGAGATGGCTCAGTGGTTAAGAGCACTGACTGCTCTTCCAGAGGTCCTGAGTTCAAATCCCAGCAACCACGTGGTGGCTCACAACCATCTGTAATAGGGATCTGGTGCCCTCTTCTGGTGTGTCTGAAGACAGCTACAGTGTACTCATAAGTAAAATAAATAAATCTTTAAAAAAAAAAAAAAAGGAATCCCCCAGCCCTAGTTAAGCCTTCCAATAATAGCAGCCAGCATTTCTTTCTTTCTTTCTTTTTAAAGATTTATTTATTTTTATTTATATGAGTACACTGTAGCTGTCTTCAGACACACCAGAAGAGGGCATCAAATTACAGATGGTTGTAAGCCACCATGTGGTTGCTGGGAATTGAACTCAGGACCTCTGGAAGAGCAGTCAGTGTTCTTAACCCCTGAGCCATCTCTCCAGCCCCAGCATTTCTTTCTTTTTCTCATTTCTCTCTCTTTCTTTCTTTCTTTCTTTCTTTCTTTCTTTCCTTCTTTTTTTTTTTTTTTTTTGAGACATAGTTTTACTGTGTATCGTTGGTTGACCTGGAACTCCTTGTGTGGACCAGATTGGCCTCAAACTCACAGAGATCCACCTGGTACTGCTTCCTGAATTCGGGGGTTATAGGTGTGTACTCTCATGCCCATCCCTGGGCACGTCTTGTATAAACAAACCATCATGGGAGAGTCTGAGCGATAACCAGCCCTGTATGCTGCTATTGATTGACCTAAGCCCTGGCCACAGACACTGTGAGGTGATGTTTTAGGCTGTTTTAAGCTGCTAATCTGTAGGAGTGTCTCTTTAAGCAGCAAGCTAGCTGATGTGTTGTCCTGTGACTGTTTTGTTTTGGTTTTTTGGTTTTTTTGGTTTTTGAGACAGGGTTTCTCTCTGCAGCCCTGGCTGTCCTGGAACTCACTCTGTAGACCAGGCTGGCCTCGAACTCAGAAATCCGCTTGCCTCTGCCTCTCAAGTGCTGGGATTAAAGGCGTGCGCCACCACTGCCCGGCAGTCCTGTGATATTTTGTAGTAAGGAATTTACAAAGCTTTTACCCAACATGTAAATAGTATCTCTTAGTGTGCCTACCCTGGTTTTCCAGATTTTTGTTGTTCTTTGATTTGTTATTTTGTTGTTATTATTTGTTATGTATCTTTGAACTTAGACAGAGAGGTATGGTTGAAGGCATTATTCTGTTTCCCCACATTCCTAGTCTCTCCAGGTTGCTGCAAGGTTTCTGTTGCTTGGGTATTTGTAGCTGTTTTATCTGTATCTCAAGTGTAGTTTTTAGCACTACAGTACAATATCACCTGTCTAATGTCTTTTTTCTTGAATTCAGCCTTGTCTGACATTAGAGAACTTTTTGCTTCTCAAAATATACAGCTGGCTATTATATATTTGTTCTTCCAAAATCCCTCCTTTCAAGAGGGCCTTCCTGTATACCTCAGGCTGGCCTCTAAGTTGTGAGCCAGCCTCAGGACTTGGTCTGTCAGTGTTCTTCTCAGTGTTCTTTCTTTTACGATCTCATATACAGCAAGCAGTGAGCCCACCTTTACATTTTTCTTTGACTTATTTAGTTTTTTTGTTTTGTTTTTTGAGACAGGGTTTCTCTGTGTAGTCCTGGCTGTCCTGGAACTCACTCTGTATACCAGGCTGGCCTCAGACTCAGAGATCACTTGCCTCTGTCTCCTGAGTGTTGGGACTAAAGGCATATGCCTCTGCACCTGGATATTTTTATTACTTTTAGTTATATGGAGGTGTGTGTGCGTGCGTGTGTGCATGTGTGTGTGTATGTCTGCATATGTGTCTATCCAGCTGCCTGAGGAGGCCAAAATAATCAGATCCAGAGTGGGAATATCATTTTGTTTTTGTTTTTCAAGACAGGGTTTCTCTGTGTAGCTCTGGCTGTCCTGGAACTCACTCTGTAGACCAGGCTGGCCTCGAACTCAGAAATCTGCCTGCCTCTGTCTCCCAAGTGCTGGAATTAAAGGCGTGCGCCACCACCACCCGGCTCCGGAGTGGGAATTTCAAGCAGTTGTAAGCTGCCTGGCACAGACACTACTGAGAACTGAACTCAGGTCCCCTGCAAGACCAGCAAGTGCTCTTAACCACTGTGCCATCTCTCCAGCCTCCTTGTTAGCCACTTTAGCTAAGGTTATTTAACCCTGATAATATAGACTAAGACAACTGTTATGTTTTGTTTCAACTGTGTCGTATCTGTATCCATGAGACTGGACACACAGCCTCTCTGGAAATGCTCCCATTTCCTTTGCTTTTTTTTTTTTTTTTTTTTTTTTTTTGGAGATAGGGTTTCTCTGTGTAGTCCTGGCTGTCCTGGAACTCACTCTATAGACCAGGCTTCCTTTGCTTCTTATGAGGGGTTTCTCTTACTTCCCTCCTCAGCGCCGCTGAGAGTCAAGCCCAGAGCACCACACCTTCGAGATGAGCATTCTCCCACTCAGCACCCCCAGCCACCTTTCTCCCAGTTCTTATGGAAATCCATACTCTGCCTATAATGATCACCTTTGCCGGATGTTCCAGTGACACCTCAGCCCTCTCTTTCTTACATGACTGTCAGTTCCCTGCTGAAAATAACGATGAAGGAACTTGAACCCTCTCATTCGTCTGTGTCCTCTGCCACACAGCTTTTGCTGATACTATCATCCTCTTTCTTTAATTTGCTCTGCCTTACACAGCAGCTGTTGGCTTTCAGCACCACTACCCTTTCTCCTTCTACCCAAGAGACAACCAGTGAGCTAACATTCACCCTCTCCTCTCAGTGTTTATGGCGTTCCTTCAAACTGTCAGAGCAAACAAAATGTATTTACTACTTTAGCAGTTTCTCACCACCCGTTACAAGCTCCCGCTGAGCACCCTGGGCTAAGAACAAGTTAACCAGCAAGCATGTCTGCATATCCGAAGCACCTGTGATTTTCCACAATTAGTTCGATGCAGTGAGGACAGTTGTGGGGAGAGTGAAGGCAGGAGCGTGAGGGTGAAGGGGAACATGGCGGAGGGGTAAGCAAGATCTGTTCAGTTCTTCTTGTCTCTTGCCATGCTTTCAAAGATAAGAATGTTTGTGTCCTTTGACTTTGGAGAGACCTCCTTTCCATTGAAGGTGTAGCTTCTGCTGTTGCTTTGTTTGTATGTGCTGTTGTTATTATTAATTTTATTGTATGTATGGGTGAGTGTTGTGTCTGCATAGATGTCTGTTCACCAAGTACATGCAGTTCCCAAGGAGGCCAGAAGAAGGGGTCTCCTGGGACTGGAATTATAAATGGCTGCCATTTGAATGTTGGAAATAGAACCCAGGTCCTCTGGAAAAGTGCTCTTAACCACTGAGCCATCTCTCCACCAGCCTGCTGGATCCCTTCCAGGATGAGTTCAAGTTTCTCCTCCCCTCCACAGAAGTGTGACTGAATTTGAATTATAGTTTTTGTAAATATTAATTCTATTGTGTTATTTTGAATTTCTTCTGTAAGCCACCAAATCTGTGTGTTTAATCTGTTTTGTCTAGTTTCAATAATTTTTAAGATTTATTTGTATTATACTTAATTCTGTGTAGGTGTGTCTGCACAGGGGAGTGCAGTTGCCAGCAGAGGCTAGAGGTGGTACCCCTCCCTCCCACCAGGAACTAGAATTATAGACAGTTGTGAGCTGCCATGTGGGTGCTGGAGATCAAACCCGGGGTCCTCTGGAGGAGCAGCAAGTGCTCTTAACTGCTGAGTCATCTCTCCAGCCCCGCCCCGTATTGTTTTGAGCTTTTGAATTTCTATTTAGTGGTGGAGATTATAGCTCAGTTGTAGCCTGCTTGTCCAGTATACATAAGGCCCAGGATTGGATGGCTATGGGGGTAGGGAGGGTGTCATGCTGTATTCTGTCTTCCTGTCTCTTGATTCTGTCTACTACGGGGCTTTTCCCTAGATAGCCCTTTCTGTAGATTTGGGTCACATTCCCAGGGATGCTGACTCTGAAACAAGGGCACGTGCAAGGTGCTTGTTGGAGAGCACCCTTGTGAGGGGAGGAGAAGATGGGGATGGCAGCTAGTTAATGTTTAACCACCAGCTCTCAAGGGCAAACTTTGATCTGTAGCATTTGACCACTTTCAATACGTGGACACTTGTGTCCTGGCCGTCTCCTCTGGAGCACAGATGATAGCACACACGGTACAATGGTCAGGAAAGGTAACTGCCAAGTATTTGTTACTTTGGTTTTGAATATAATTTATTTAAATTTGACTTTATAGCTGAGCGTGGTGTGAGTGTAACCCCATCTGGGATGCTGAAACAAGAGACCTTTGGATTCCAGGCAAGCCTGGGTTATGTTGTGAGTTCTAGGTCAGCCTAAGCTATGCCGCAAGCTGTGGCCTCAACAAAGTTAAGTTTTATATCATGTAAGTCCAGATGGTGGCTTTAACAGCTGTTTGTGAAATATCTAACAGTTGACTCTCAGGTCAGTAGGAGGCTGTTGCTCCTCATCACTGGCGATGGCCTCAGCTGATAACACGAAGAGAGGTTTGAACAAAATTACTTCTGGTCACTATGTTCGTCTTTAGATGGAGTCACCTGTTCACCAGGCTGGCTCCAAACTGGCTGTGTAGCTGTCGATGACCTTAAATTCCTTCCCAAGTGCTTAGATCGGAGGAGTGAGCAGCTAGGCCTCACATGAACCTTGAAACAGACTGACCCTTCAAAGATGTCTATCTGCTGATAAAGGCTCATTACCCTACCTGAGAAGTCACTGTTATCAATCACATCTTGAGGACAAGGGGTGACCCAGGATGAGGGGGTGCTCTTTGCCTAAAGGAAATTCCCAGAGACAGACCAGCATTCTGAGCAACAGGCAAGCATGTGTGCTTTAAGGCTGAAGAGTAACAGAGGACACCGGAAGTAGCCCCCCGGGGTCGTGTACCCTGTGATTTTATTTCATTTTCTGCTTTGGGACAATGTTTGCCATGCTTTCATCGACATTTACAGTTCTATCAGGGCGTAGTGGAGCACAGCTCTAATCCCAGCTCTGGGGAGGCAGAGGCAGGGGTATCTCTGAGAGTTCAGAGCCAGATTGGTCTACAGAGTGAGTTCTAGGACGTGAGTTCTGGGACAGCCAGGGCAACAAAGTAAGACTTTGTCTCAGAAAAATCCAAACCAAACTAAAACAAGCTCTGCTCCCCAAACATCTGGTTCTTCTGCGTGTACGTATTCTTTCCTTATTGTAATTTTAGATACAACATTTTTTATTGTTATCATATTTTAATATATCAGATTTTTTGAGCCAGCTTTTTTCTTTTTGATATGTTTTGAGATTATAATTACATTGTTTCCTTCTTCTTTTTTATCTCTCCAACCCTTCTCATTTCCCCTTTCAAATTCATGGCTCCATTTTCTCTGTTTTTTATTTATTTTATTTATTTATTTTTATTTTTATTTTTTTGGTTTTTCGAGACAGGTTTCTCTGTATAGGCCTGGCTGTCCTGGAACTCACTCTGTAGACCAGGCTGGCCTCGAACTCAGAAATCCGCCTGCCTCTGCCTCCCAAGTGCTGGGATTAAAGGCCCCGGCCTTCTCTGTTTTTTATATATGTGAGTGTGTACATGTACACAGAAGCACACACACACATACCTACACACGCACACTCCTGAATACATAACTAGAACCTGCTCGGCCTTCATGATGTTACCCATTTGTATGTTTTCAGGGCTGACCATTTAGTATTGGAGAACACTCTTCAGCGTGCTCTCCATAATCAGCTTCCCACAGATGCTTCTTTGGAGGACAACGGGGACAGATTTGGGGTTTTCCTCGCTCTTTCAGCTCAAGGGCGCCATCTTCTGTCATTAGAGCGAATAGCAGTTTTCTGGATTTTGGCATTCTCAGTGTTGTGCTGTTTAAGGCTGGCCTTGTGTGAAGAGTGACTTCTCTATTCAGTGAAGAATGACTTCCCTGACCACAGCCTCCAGGTTCTGGGACTGGAGTTATCACACCAGCCTCCTTCTCCTCCTCCATCTCTCCTCCCCCACTTTCTTCCTTCCTTCCTTCCTCCCTCCCTTCATTCCTTCCTTCCTTCCTTCCTTCCTTCCTTCCTTCCTTCCTTCCTTC
>NW_021620574.1:407409-419629 GCF_004785775.1 Grammomys surdaster | reverse complement strand
TTCCTTCCTTCCTTCCTTCCTTCCTTCCTTCCTTCCTTCCTTCCTTCCTTTACTTTTCTCCGGTGTATGTACATACTTGAGACAGTCTCACACTGCAGTCCAGGCTAACCTGGGTCTCACTGTGTAGTCCTGCCTGGCCTTGAACTCCTGGTTGTCTTTCTGCCTTAGTCTCTGGAGTGCCTAACGTGGTCTTCTTACAACCAAACGCCTTCTGATTCTCTGTTTATTTTCAAGAGCAATTATTTTACTTTTCACAGTTCCTCTTTCCCAAAAGAGATATCAAGAGCAACACCATTGTTCCTATGGATGGATTTTCCGGCTGTGACCTCTGTCACCTGTAGTAACATGCTGAGTTTCAGACCGGTTCTGCACTAGTCTCACTGTGGGTTGGATCCTTCCTTCTGGGACTGAACTACTGGTCACGAGATGTAGATCTTTCTGTTTACATTCCTCTGGTGCCAAGATGAGGATTTACCTCCTGAAATGTGGTCAGTCTGGCGAATAATCTATCAATGTTTTTTCTTGAATGTGATCTGCTCTCCAGAGTGGCAAGAGGACCACACGTTCAAGGCCTTCTTGGACTACAGAGTGAATTTCTAGGCCAGGCTGGGGAAGTTGGTGGGGTCCTGTCTCAAAACAAAACAAAAGGTGGATTCGTAGTGCAGAGTGGCATTCTGGCTGACAAGCCCAAGGCCTTGCATTCCATTGCTGGCATGGGAAAGAAAACTGAATGAACAAAATAAACAGAAGCTTCTCCGGTCCTAAGCCAAAAAGATTCGCTTAAACAATTTTTATTTTTAAATTGTGTGTGTGCTTGTGTGTGTGCATGTGCATGTGTGTGTGCATGTGCATGTGTGTGTGTGCATGTGCATGTGTGTGTGCATTTGTTTGTGCATGTGAGTGCTTGTGTGTATGCATGTGCATAGGTGTGTACATGTGTGTATGAATGTGCATCTGTGTGTGCTTGTGTGTGCGAGTGTGTGTGTGCATGTGTGTGTGTTCATATAAGTACAAGTGCCTGAAGAGGGTATTGCATCCTTCGAACTAGAATTTCAGGTGACTGTGAGCCATGTGGTGGGTACTGGAAGTCAAACTCAGATCCTGCAGGTACAGCACCCGCTCTTTACCCCTGAGCCAACATTCTGCCTTTACCCTCTGAGCCATCTTGCTGCACCTTGATTTTCCACTTACATCTTTAAAGCCAAAAGATTTGTTTTATTTTCAATTACGTGTCTGTGTGGTTATGTGAATGGCCATGGGGCCAGAAGAGGGTTTCAGGTTAGCTAAGCTGGAGCTACAGGGGGCTGTGGGTGCTGGGAGCTGAACTCTGCCCCTTGAAGGAGCTGCCAGTGATCTTATCCTGTCATCTGGCTCCTCCATTTACATATTTAATCTGCCAGAAGCTCACCTCGTTAAGTGTGGAGTGGATCTAGCTTAATCTTTGTAGGCTGGTTTGGTACTCACTGTGTAGCTCATGGTCACCTCAAAACTCTTGTCAATCCTCCTGCCTCTGCCTCCCAAACTGGATTTATAGGGGTGTGGCCACCACACCTGTTTATTAAACAGTTTTCTCTACATGGTTCTAAAAAAGGCTGTGTATTGTGTTTCATAAAAACACAAGTACCGGCCGGGCAGTGGTGGCTCACGCCTTTAATCCCAGCACTTGGGAGGCAGAGGCAGGCGGATTTCTGAGTTCGAGAGTTCGAGGCTAGCCTGGTCTACAGAGTGAGTTCCAGGACAGCCAGGGCTACACAGAGAAACCCTGTCTCGAAAACTTAAAAAAAAAAAAAAAAAAAAAAAAAAGCAAGTGTTGAGTTTAAAACAAACAAACAAAAAAAATCGGCAGCGGGGTGTGGTGGCCTATGCCCTTAATCCCAGCGGAGGCAGGCAGATCTTTGAGTTCCAGGATCCAGAGGAGCACTGAGAAACGGTGAAGCTTGGCCAGCGCTGGGAAGCCTTCTTTCCTATCTTTATGGTTTCGGTCTACCTGTGTGAGGTTCCACGTGCCATGGATCTGCTCCCGAGCTGTCGCTCTGTTCTCTTGGTTTGTTCGTCTTTCTGTCTTTCTGATATTTGGATTTGTTGCGAGGATCCAGCCACAGCCTTTGTACACTCTTGGCAAATATTTATCTCTGTCACGCCCCAGCCTCCCATCCTCCCAGCCCCCGCTCATTCCTTCCTTCTCTGTGGTTTTGAGTCACCCTGCACCCTGCTGTGCAGACGAGGAAGACCTCAAGCTCACAGAGATCCACCCGCCTGCATTTCCTGAGTGCTGAGGATTAAAGACATCGTAACACCATGCCTGCCCCTCTTCCTCTCCTTCCTTCTTCCTTCCTTTTTCCTTCTTAAACAGTGTCTGAAATTAGAGCTGGCTGTGTAGCTCAGTGGGTAGAGCCTAATAGGCATGAAACCCTGGGTTGGATCTCCAGTATGACATGAAGTGGCCATGGTGAATATTAATTAGCATTAGGGAGGTAGAGACCGGAGGATTGGGGGTTGGAGGCCATCCTGGGATACTCGAGATCCTGTCTCAATGAATAAATAAATATCTCCTGTGTGTGTGCTTTATCTGGGAAATTGGTGTATTACCTCACCTTTGTTTCACAATGGAGTCACTTTTCACACATTACTGTCCCGTGTTCATTTTATTTATTGTGTGTATGTGTGTGCATTAGTCAGGGTTCTCTAGAGAAACAGAACTGGTAAAATGACTATCTATCTATCTATCTATCTACCTATCTATCTATGATTTATTAGAGTGGCTTATAGATTATTATTCAAATTTTCCAACAACGGCTGACTGTGGATGGAAAGTCCAAGAATCCAGTGGTTGTCTGGTCCACGAGGCTGGATGTCTCAGCTGGTCTTCAGTGTGTGCGGGAACCCTGCAGCCGATCTAATGCCAGTGAAGGAATGGACTTGCCAGTGAGAGAGAGAGTGTGAGCAGGTGAAGAGCCAGCCCTCCCTTCTCCACACCCTTTACACAGGCTGTCTCAGAAGGCTTGATCCGTATTTATTTAAGGTGGGTCTTCCCACCTCAGACGATCCAGCTTTAGCGGGGGTGGGGTTGGGGGGGTGTCCTCCCACTCTGAAGGATCCAATCAAGAAAAATCCCTCACAGGAATTCAGCAGCTTGGGCTTTGATTAAGTCCAGGTGTAGTCAAGCTGCCAACCAAGAATACCCAACATGGTGTGTGTGTGTGTGTGTGTTGAGTTTCTGTGCCCCCCCCCAGTGCATACAGGTACCCAAAGAGGCCAGAGGACATCAGAAATGGAATTGGAAATGGAGTTAAGAGACCATTGTGAGCTGCTTGGTATGGATGCTGTGAACCAAACCTGGGTCTTCTGCAAGAGCAGTGTGCACTTTTCACCTTAGAACCCTTTTTCCAGCACTCTATAGTCTTAAATGAGTCAAGTTTCTTCTTCTTTTCTTTCTTTTTTTTTTTTTTGTTTTGTTTTTTGGTTTTTCGAGACAGGGTTTCTCTGTGTAGCCCTCACTGTCCTGGAACTCACTCTGTAGACCAGGCTGGCCTCGAACTCAGAAATCTGCTGGCCTCTGCCTCTTAAGTGCTGGGATTAAAGGCGTGCGCCACCACCGACCGGCCCTTAAAAACACTTTCTGTAGTTCAAATTTATTTGAAGATATTGATTAAAGAAGGAAGACTTGACATCTCTCAGGATGTTTTCTCCTTTAACCTAACGATATAGTTAATTACAGTTTTCTCACATTAAACCGTTCTCGTGATTCTCGAAAGGAAACCTCAGTTGTCGGGTTTACAGGGCATGTGAACGTATGAGCTCATATAATGGACAATGATTTGTCTATTTTTTTCTTATTTTCCTGGAATGGAAATAGAGATGATTTATTAAGAAAGGGAAGGTGGGGGCTGGAGAGATGGCTCAGCGGTTAAGAGCACACTGACTGCTCTTCCAGAGGTCCCGAGTTCAAGCTCAAGCAACCACATGGTGGCTCGCAACCATCTGTAATGGGATCCGATGCCCTCTTCTGGTGTGTCTGAAGAGCTACAGTGTACTCATATACATAAAATAAATAGATAGATAGATAGATAGATAGATAGATAGATAGATAGATAGATGGAAGGAAGGAAGGAACGGTGGAGCTGGAGCTCGCTCAGAGGTAAGAGCAAGTACTGCTCTTTCAGAGGACCAGAGTTCAGTCCTAGCACTCACTCTGCATGGCTCACAGCTGCTTGGAAGTCCAGGCCCAGGGGATCAGCTACCCTCTGCTCTCTGTGGACACACATGTACACGTGTGCAGATCCACACAAAGACACACAGAGCTAAGTGACAGATCTCTACAAGGAAGAGAAAGCATCCTGACAGTGGCATGGGCTGATGAGCCAAGGGAAAAGCAGAGGCTCCAGTCTTTTTCTTTCGAGGCAGGGCCTTGCTGTATATCTGCCGCTGGCCAGGGATTCGCTCCTCACTGTGTAGTCTAGGCTGGCCTTGAACTTACGTAGGCACGTGCCGTCACGCCAAGTGTGTTTTTGCCATAGAGTGTCTGAGAGTCTATAAGGTCTCATGTAGCCAAGCCTGGTCATGTAGCCAAGGTACATGGCTCTAGATAAAAATACCTTGAATACTCCATCTTTGTCTCTACCTCGCTGGGGTAGACATGAACCACCACATGTGACAATGTCTATTTATTTTTAAACCTATTTTTATTAGCAACCCAGATTTATCATCTGTTGTACTTGCCGTGTGTGTGTGTGTGTGTGTGTGTGTGTGTGTGTGTGTGTGTGAGAGAGAGAGAGAGAGAGAGAGAGAGAGAGAGAGAGAGGTGGGGGGAGGGAGAAGAGAGAGTGTTTGAGGGATATACATATTGACACATGTGAGACCATGTGTGTGGTTGAGTGCGTGTAGGTGTGTGGGCACATTTGTGCTCATACATGTAGAAGCCTGAAGCTGACCCTAGGTGTCTTCCTCAATACCAGAGCATCCTACTGAACCGAGAGTTTGCTGGTTCTGCTAGTCTCTCTAGCCATCTTGGCCTGAACGCTGGGATGCCCGGTGACTGCTACACCTGCCTGCCTTTCCTGTGCATTCTGGGTATCCAGACTCCAGCCCTCCTGCTTGCACGGCCAGCAGTCTATCTATCGGTGGAGATACCCACCCAAGCCCTGGTTTTTGTTATCACTTTTGCTACCGGGTCTCCCTGTGCAGCTCTGGCTGGTAGTCGGTGATACTCTCTGTGCAAATGCTGGATTGCCTGTGTGCACCACCATGTGGCTATTTTTATTCCTGCACCGTCTTTATGGTGCCTCATTTCTTACTATCTGGAATGATTTTTAAAAGGAGCTGTATGTTCTTTGAAGACTTGATAAAAGTCACTGTAAAACCTATAAACCCCATGTTTCCTTTCAGCTGGGAAAGCCTTTAATCACCAAGTTACTTATAGATACTTTGTCTGTTGATAGGTAATTCTCCTGCCAATTTTGACATTTTAAAAATTCCCCCAAATCATTCTCTTCACCCGGCATTATCATTAGCCTACAATTAAACTTTTTTTTTCATCACTGGGGATTGAAAACAGGGCCCTGAATAAACTCAGCCATAGGTTTCTAGAATGGTGGTTTATTCCTTGAATCTCAAGTACTCAAGAGGTTGAGGCAGGAGGATGAGGGTTAAAGACCAAACCCACAAAAGAAGTGAGGCCTCAGTTCAAGCAAGCAGACAGACATTGTTCTCTGTCTGTACGGTAGGCAGGACACTCACTTTCCCTCACGGTCTCATGATATAATTTGATTATTTCTATCTTTTCTTAATCAGCTCATTAGAGAAGTCACAGTAAGCATTAATCAGCTAAATAAACAAGAAGGCAGAAGCTCAGGTTGGCTCTAAAGCTAGATTTAAAAAGTGAGGTCTTGGCTAGAGAGATGGCTCAATGGTTGTGAGTGAGCCCCACTCTTCCAGAGGCTGGAGTTCATTCCCATGTTGGCTGTTTCACAATCTCCTGTAAGTCCAGCTCCAGGGACATCTGACATCCCTGGCACCGTGCTCACTGACACTCTTGCACGTGCACTGTCGTACAGACTCCCCCCATTGCTGCTCTTCCAGAAGTTCTGAGTTAAAATCCCAACACTCACATAACAGCTCACAACTGCGTACAAATGTAGTCACAGGGGATCCAGTGCCCTCTTCTGGTATGCAGATATACATGCAGACAAAATGCTCACATACCATATAAATAAAATTAGGAGTCGAATGTTTGCATGCCTATAATTGCAGAACTCAGCAGACTGGTGAGGGAAATTTACCACGAGTACAAGGCTAGTCAGAACCCTGCATCATCAACAACAAAAAAGGGCTGGTGAGATGCCTCATTGGGTAGGGTGGTATGGTGGTTTGAATATGCTTGGTCCAGGGAGTAGCACTATTAGGAGGTGTGGCCTTAGAGGTCTCTATGGGTGTGGGCTTTAAGACCCTCATCTTAGCTGCCTGGAATCTAGTATTCTGCTAGCAGCCTTCAGATGGAGATGTAGAACTCTCAGCTCCTCCTGCACCATGCCTGCCTGGATGCTGCCATGTTCCCACCTTGATGATAATGAACTGAACTTCTGAACCTGTAAGCCAGCCCCAATTAAATGCCTTCCTTATAAGACTTGCCTTGGACATGGTGTCCGTTCACAGCAGTAAAACCCTAACTAAGACAGGTAGAGAGAAAGAAGCAACTCCATAAAGATGTCCATCCTCTGACTTCCACATGTGTGGTGTGGTATAAAGATGCCACACACACACACAAATATTCAATATAATAAAAAGTGAGAGAAAAAGGGGCGAGGATAAAGGTCAAAGTTGTTTGCCTGACATGCAAGGCTGAGGGTTAAATCTCCAATGCTGACATGTATGAATAAATAAATAAAGAAGACAAGGACCTGGGGCAGTCATACGTCCAAGTAGACAAATAAGCATGATGGCCTTGATCCTCAGGACCCACAGGCTGGGAGGAAAGAAGTTGTCCTTTGACCTAGCGCACACACACACACACACACACACTATGGCAAGTACACACCCACACAATAAATAAAGGGCTGGAGGGCTGGAGAGATAGCTCAGCAGTTAAAAGAGCACCGGCTGCTCTTCCAGAGGACCTGAACTGTTTCCCAGCATCCATATGGAGGCTCTGTATCTCCAGACAAGGCAATCCAGCACCCTCTGTGGCTTCCTCAGTCACTGCATATGATACACAGGTATCCATGTGAGCAAATGCCCATATACATAAAAACAACAAAATTAATTATAAATAAATAAATACTTTAAAAATATACAGAGAAGGACTGGGGTGAGGCTAGGTGGTAGGATGCTTTGTTTAGAACACCGGCTGAGGCTTCTGTGGCCCTGGATCTGTTCTCCAATATCATGTCACAAAAGACAGACAGTAGACAGGAGAAAAGGAAGAAGGAGGGGACGGGGAGAAAGCAAGGCTTGGTGTTGTCAGCTAAGTAGAGCTATCAAGAGGACAGTTGGGTATATAGAGCTAGAATTCAGGGGCAAGGGTCGGGGTCAGAGCTAACAGCAAGGTGTAAAATAAGTCCATCAGCAGATATGAGACATTTAAACATGAGACTGCCTGAGACCATCAAGATAAAGCAGGCAGGAAAAGATGTTCAAGGAATAGTCTGTGGGCCACTCCAGTATTTTGAGGTCAAGAAGGTCAAGAAGGACTATAAAATAGATACACGGAGATCTGAGGACGTGGCTCAGTGGGTAATAGCACTTAGAACACAGCATGAGGACCCATGAAAAAATGGTGGGCGTGGCCACGCAGGCCTGCAGCCCCACCCCTGGGAGGAGACTCAGGAGGCCACAGGATGTGCGCTCCACTGACCTCTACATGTGTGCCTACAAATAGACAGATAGAAGGAGAGAGGGGTGAAGGAGAGGGAGAGGGAGAGGGAGAGGGAGAGGGAACATGAAATAAGACAGATTGTTTTGTTTTAGACAGAGTCTCATTCTAGGCCAGGATGACTGAACTCACTGTGTACACAAAGTCAGCCTCAGACTTACACTGAGCCTCTGCTTTGTGTGCACCACCGCACCTGGCCCGCGGACTGCAGACTAAAAGTTGATTTATAGTTGAAACACCATGAGGTTGTTTGCTGATATTGGCTGGAGCAGGCTCAAAGGCAGAGCAAGTGCAAAGCCCAGGTTACCCTGGGGGTTCAGGAGAAGACAGAAATTAGAAGCAGTGAATTTACACAGATTATTCTCTCTCTCTCTCTCTCTCTCTCTCTCTCTCTCTCTCTCTCTCTCTCTCTCTCTCTCTCTCTCTCTTTGTTTTAAGTTGGGGGGGGTCTTTCTATGTAGCCCAGGTTGGCCCTAACCTTCCAATCCCTCTACCCTAGTCTCCTGAGTGCTGAGGTTATAGACATGTGCCACCCACACCCAGTGCCATACATTTTTGTTTGTTTGTTTTGTTTTGTTTTTCGAGACAGGGTTTCTCTGTGCAGCCCTGGCTGTCCTGGAACTCACTCTGTAGACCATCCTGGCCTCGAACTCAGAAATCCGCCTGCCTCTGCCTCCCAAGTGCTGGGATTAAAGGCATGCGCCACCACCTTCCGGCTTGTGCCAAACATTTTAAAGTAGTTTTATTTTTGCATCTATATTTATTGCTGTAAAAGGAAGGAGAGCAACAAGACAGCCCCTGACAAGGAAAGAGGATACAAGATAAAATGTCTTTTCATCCTTTTTTTGGTTTGAAAAAGTCTCATAGTCTAGCTCTAACTGGCTTGGAATTCACTATGTAGACCAGGTTGGCCTTGATTTCATAGTGATCTGCCTGCCTCTGCCTCCTAAGTGCTGTTATTAAAGATGTGTGCTACCATGCCTAGCTATTTGTCTTTTAAAGGATATGTTTATTTTTTATTTTATGCATATGAATGTTTGCTTTTCCAGGCCAAGATTGATGGACTGATTCCTTAAAGCTGGAGGACAATTTTATTAGTGTTTAAAAGAAGAACCCTGACCTCAGAAAAGAGGAAGGGAGAAAGCCATGAAGTTTGTAAGCAGCCACTTTTTGTGGAAGGGGCAGACAAAGTGAGAGGAAGCCCAAAGAATCCGGCAAAGCAAGCCCAGGCTTTGGCAAGATCCAAAAGAAGAAAAGGAAAACTCTCCCTTTTCTGAATTAAGGAAGCCACATGGCTACTCCCTGTAAGCAACTGACTCCCAAGATTTGTGTGTGTGTGTGTGTGTGTGTGTGCTGGTAACTGTAGAGTCTAGATGCTCTGGAGTACAGGCAGTTGTGCGGCTTCCAAGCTGAGTACCAGGAGCCACACTTAGGTCCTATGCTCTTGCAGCAATCACTCCTAAGCCCAGAGCCGTCGCTCCAGCCCCGGCTTAGGATTCTTTTCAAAGCTGGGGGAAGCTGGATGTGGTGATAGGTGCTTCTAATCTCAAGGAAGGTTGGCCACACAGTGAGTTCGGGGTCATCCTGGGCTACGTGAGACTGTGTTTTAAAACGACCACAAAGTTAAGGCCTCTGGGAATAACGGGAGCAGTTGTGGGTAGAGGGAATCACTTAGGAACTGCTCTTGAACAGGAAAGGGAAGTGGAAACATGTACAAGCTGAGGGGCTGGCGTCACGTATGAGTCAGACAATGTCTTACAGAGAGGGGAGGAAGAATACGGGAATACAGATGGGTCAACGCATGGGTATTTAAAGACTGTGGGGCTGGAGGTAACTCAGTGAGGACCAGAACACAGGTTTCCCCAGAATCCATGGAAATGCCAAGTGGGTGTGGAGGCCCACCTGTCATTTCAGCACTGGGTACCAGCGGCAGGATCCCCAAGTGACCGGCTAGCCAACTAGCCACATGGGCCAGCTCTGGGTTCAACTGAGAGACCTTGTCTCAGTGAAGAAAGTGGAGAGCAACTAAGGAAGAGCCATAGCACCAACTTCTCAGTATGTACACACGCACATGCGTGCATGCACACGATAGGCACGTGTGAGTGGTGGTAGGAGCCAGTTAATCAGGATACGATGGCAATGGTCATAGAGATTCTAGGGAACAGGAGAGAGCATAAGGTTGTTTTGAAAAAAAATTAATAGTAAAATTTTTAAAAATTAAATCCAGAGTGAGTGTATGGGAGAAACAGCAGGTGTGTCTGTCAGGTAGTTTTCTGCGACCTCTGGGCATTCACGATTATTTAAACAGAGACCAAGTTCAGGTCTTTCCCGAGGCTTTGTTCATCTCTCTGGGTGCAGGCCTGGAGGGGACAGAGAAACTATAGTTAAACTGGGTGGTGGTCCCCCAAGTTGGGGTTCAAAGCAGACCTGGAAAAGAGCAGGAGCTGAGTGGAAGGGAGGGAAGGGTTATAATTACCGACCTTGCCAGTCAAACCTGGTTGCAAAGGAAGAATAAAGCATTTGAAACATTGTGGAAAGGTTATTTTGTTTTTGCAGGGTAGGCGCCTAGAGGGAACACCTAGCAAGGAAACAGGAGCCCGGCTGTGCGGCGAGTCAGTGGGTAAGAACATGGACAATTCTTCTAGAGCACCCCGGCAGCTCGCATCCTCCTGTAACTCCAGCTCCTCTGGCCTCTGTGGGTACCTGCTCCCACATGCACACACCTCATGCAGACACAGACATGGCTTTTTATAATGTGTTGTGGTTATATACAAGACACATTGTTTTATAATGTGTATTGTTGTATCAATAAGTTTTTGATCTACCACCCCCCTTTCACCCAAAAAATATCTTTTGCATCAAAGCCAGTTCTGATTTGACCTTTGTCTGCCTTTTGATTTGCATTTTACTTCCTCCCTTCGGGTTTGTTCCCTCCCCCGCTCTTTAAAGTTTACTCAGTACAACACAATTTCCAGCTTCACTGAGGTGGCTGACCATGTTCACAAACAAAGCCGCCTCTAAGCTGGAATTCAGTTGCTGGGTCAGCCCCAGCCTCAGCTTTCCTGTCAGCTCCAGGGGGCACAGCACTCCTTCTGTAGTGTCTCTGCTTGCCTCCCCTCTTGGGAATCTTGCAGGCTGCTCACCCTCTGGACCTTTGGACAGTGGCCTGCCAGTCTCTGGCCAGTTGCCATGAAGGGTGGCGGGCAGGCTCTCCTGAGGTAGGTGCAGGTAATCTCAGAGATAGTGGGTTCCCTCATTTGTAGAAATGTCTCCAAACAAACTGCTCCTGCATGTAGCATCAAGACTTGAGACTGCATGGCCTCCATTACATGAAGGTCAGGCACGTTCTTATCTGCCAGCTCTGGGTGTTTGGCCATGTGGACATCTTTCTTGGCAACCATCACACCTTCCTTAAAAAGTTCATAGATGGCAATCCTGTTCTTCTTAGGCATCAGCCTCATGGAGGCTGCAAGGTTCGAGGCGGAGGCTGGAAAGGAAGCCCTCCCTCCGTTTTCACTCCATCTATCCCTTTAAGCATCTCGTATAGGTAATACATTTTTTCTTGTGTGCAGTGTTATGCTAAGCAAATGTTCTAGCGCCACGCTCTACCTCCAGCCCTCCTTATGGATTTGTTCATTCTGATGTTGTTTATTCTCTTTTGTTGTTTTGAGACCAGGAGCTTGCTTTCCGAAGAGGCCTGCCCTGAGCTCAGGACCCTCCTGCTCCTGTCTCCCAAGGCGGGGATCACAGGGATTACGGATGCACCACCAACTACTCTTACTTGGTTTTTCCTTCTGATTCATTTCCAAGATCTCCCTTTATTTCCTTGGGGATATTTATATAGCTGTGTTTTATTCACGCTCATCACCTAGAATACGCTACGCATCTTGTTGACTTCGTAGTTGTCTGCTTTTCTTGTTAACCTGTGATCATTTTCTCTCATGGATATCAGCTCTCTTGATGGGAAACAGATGGAAAAGATAGCACGGAAGCCCAGATCTCAGTCCTGATGAGCTAGCGGTCAACTTTGAATAACCTCATTGCCTTTTAATGAGATTTACCCTTGACTCCGTTCCTGATCATGTATTTGTTTTGCAAGTGTAGCAAATAGAAAAAAATCAAAATTCTCCTCAGATACAGTTCCATGTATGAAGCCTGGCTCTCCTCTACGCCACCGTGGTTCTGCCGAAGTTTCTGCTGGCTTTTATTGTCCTGCTTTAGATCCATTTATTCTTCCCTTTCTATACATAAAGTATGTGTGTGTGTGTGTGGTGCGTATGTGTGTGATGTGTGTGGTATGTGTATGGTGTGTGTGTGATGTGTGTGGTATGTGTGTGTGTGCTGTGTATGGTG
>NW_021620574.1:398837-407399 GCF_004785775.1 Grammomys surdaster | reverse complement strand
TGTGTGTGCTGTGTATGGTGTGTGTGTGTGATGTGTGTGGTATGTGTATGGTATGTATGTATATATGGTGTATGTGTATATGGTATGTATGTAGGGGGTGTGTGTGGTGTGTGTATGTATGGGGTGTGTGTATGATATGTGTGTGTGGTGCATATATATATATATATATATATATATATATATATATATATATAGTGTGTGTATGGTAAATGTATATGTGTGTGCATATGGGGTGTGTGTATGGGGTGTGTGTGTATATGGTGTGTGTGTATATGTGTGAGTATGGGGTGTGTGTGTATGGAGTATGTATGTATATGGTATGTGTGTGTATGGGGTGCATGTGCATGGAATGTGTATATATACTGTGTGTGTGTATATGTGTGCATATGGGGTGTGTGTGGGGGTATGTGTATGTGTGTGTTATAGGGACACATGTGTGTGCCAACACACGTACCTGTGTGTTCACACGTGGAGACCAGATAGCGGTCACTATCTTATTTTCGAGTCAATGTCTCTCAGTGTTTGGCTGAGCAGTAAGCTCCTGGGAGCCCCCCTCCATACCCCTGCCCAGTTCTGGGTTACAGTCATTCACAGCCATGCCTGACATCCTTGTGAGTGCTGGGGATTTGAACTCAGGTCCTCTTGCTTTCATGGCAAACACTCTTACCCACTGGACCACCTACCCTGCCCTTGCATGTTTAGGCATGGATGGGGGGGGCGCTGACCCTCCCTTCACGTCAGGGGCCTGTAAGACTACCCTTCCATGGCTCAGCCTATCCCAGAGTTTGACAGAGCTATTTCCAGTGATGTCAAACAGAAATCTTTTTTTCCTCTTAAGTTTTTAATATTTATTTTTGGCTGTATGAGTATTTTGCCTGTATGCCTACAAGCACCATGTAAGTGCCCAAGAAAACCACCGGTTTTCAGGTCCCCTGGAATTTGGGGTCCAGAGTTATAGGTTGGTGTGAGTCATCCTGTGGGTACTGACTAGCTCTAAGCAAACAGATGGAACAAATAGCACTTTGAACCACTGAGCTGTGGCTCCAGCTACCCCCCCACCCCCCACCCCACTCCCACGCTCCTACCCCCACTCACCCCACCATACTCCCACCACCAGGTTCTGATGTAGCATAGGCTGGCCTTAAACTTGGTATGTACCAAGGATGACTCTAGAGGTCTGATGATTGTCCTGTCTCTGCCTCACGAATGCTGGGATTACAGGAGGGTACAGCCTTGCCTGGTTTTCTATGGTTCTGGAGACTGAGCTCGGAGCCTTGTGCATGCCGAGCAAGCGCTCTGCCAACTGAGCTACACCTCCAATCTTCTTCCTTCTCATTTTTTAAATGTTTGGCCAGGCAAATGATCTCCCGCTGAGCCAAATTCTTAAATTTAAAAAAAAAAACATTCTTTTATGGGCATTTTTTTTTTGCCTGAATGAATGTATGTGTAGCACAGGAATGTATGGTGCTGGTGGAGGTCACAAGAAGTTAGTGAATTCCCTGGAACTGGAGCTATGGGTGGGTGTGCTTGTGAGTTACACACCCCCTTCCCATCAGAGCTGACAACTGCATAGGCTCCTCTGCAACAGTATCAAATGCTCCTAACCACTGAGCCACCTCTCCAGCCCCATCCTGTCCACATAGGCACTAAGGTAGAAAAGAATGATCTTGAACTCCTGGCCCTCTTGCTGTTCCCTCTAAAGTACTAAGATTACAGGCTTATGCACCGTGTCTGGCTTCCAACGACGTTCTTTTTTTTTGTTTGTTTGTTTTTTGTTTTTTGTTTTTGGAGACAGGGTTTCTCTGTGTAGCCCTGGCTGTCCTGGAACTCTGTAGACCAGGCTGGCCTCGAACTCAGAAATCTGCCTGCCTCTGCCTCCCAAGTGCTGGGATTAATGGTGTGCGCCACCACCGCCTGGCGACGACGTTCTTAAGATCTACAGGCAGCACAGAAAGCAAAGAGCAAATATAGCAATTTATATCCACAAAAGACAAAAAAAAGAAAGGCATTTTACTGAAACATTGAAATTTGCTTTCTACTTTCTACATGCTTGTCTTTAGTTTTGTGGCCACTTGTGGATCTTCTTAGACCTGGGAATGAGACAACATAATTAATCGTGTTACAATAAAATATCAAAATAAAAGTCTGGTCCTAAACACGCATTTGTAGGAATGCAGATGTGTGATGTGTGGTACAGAAAATGTGTGTAGAGCCCCCAAGATAAACCAGGGAAAACAAGACAGAACCCATAGCCTTTAAAGTCACTTTAAGGAGGCCGACTTCTCAGGAGGATCGAGGCCTGACACTAGCGTATCATTTATTGCAGACGTCATTAACCTAAGGCTAGAACATGGCTGAAGCCTCCAGAACACTCAGCACTTCAGAGAAAGGACCTGCCTCCATTTTCCAAAGCTTCCATCGGAAAGAAACTGTTCTCTTCAATGACATTGCCCCAGGGAAACAATCTCACAGCTATTCAGAAGTTACAGGGTATTTGGTGCGGAATAACTTGCAGTGTTAGAAAATGCCTCAGTGTCTGTTGGAATTGATGGCACAGTAACTAACATATCTGTGCAGTAGAAGTCATATAACCAATATTATGACGGTGTGTGTCCATTTTTAATTTTTAAATTATGAGCTGGGTGTTGGTGACACACATCTTCAGTCCCAGCACTTGGGAGGCAGAGGCCTGGGTTTGAGGTCAGTCTGGTCTACAGAGTTCCAGTACAGCCAGGAATACACAAAGAAACCTTGTCTTTGCACTTGGGAGGCAGAGGCAGGTGGATTTCTGAGTTTGAGGCCAGCCTGGTCTACAGAGTGAGTTCCAGGACAGCCAGGGCTACACAGAGAAACCCTGTCTTGAAAAACCAAAAAAAGAAAGAAAGAAAGAAAGAAAGAAAGAAAGAAAGAAAGAAAGAAAGAAAGAAAAAAGAAACCTTGTCTTCAAAAAAAATCAGTGTGAGAGAGAGAGAATGCCCATGGTGTTCACATGGAGGCCAGAGGACAATTGGGGAGTTGGTTCTCTTTCCTCCCTGTGAGACTTGGGGACGGAACTCAGTCAGTCAATGTGTTTAGCAAGAGCCTTTATCTACTGAGCTATCTTTCCAGTCCTTCATTTATTAACGTAGAAAATTGTCAAAGATTTATGTTTAGTAAAACAAAAGCAGCTTTAAAAATGTCCCATTGCTTTGTGCTGTAACCAATAAGGTGTATTTGAGGCACAACACTGCTAACTGAGAGTTTCCACCAGCATCCTAGTGTGGCAACATGTGGCTCAGTCAGCAATCTCAATGGAGACTGAATAGTTCTGACTTGATAAATATGGCTTTTTTTTTTCATTAAAATGTGCCTTTTATGAGCCTGTTTAGCAGCTGAAAAGTATGTGTGCATGTCTGTCTGTGTGTGCAAGCATAAGAAGTGATTGTTTGGGGAGGAAAGATGGCTCAGTGGTTAAGGGCACTGATTGCTCTTCCAGAGGAGCCAGGTTCAAATCCCAGCACCCATGTGGCAGCTCACTACTACCTGTAACTCCAAGATCTGACACCACACTCATCCAGACGTACATGCAGGTAAAATGAAATGAGAAAACAAAAGAGAAGTAAGATCGCTCCAAGCCTGCTTTAAAATTACACACACACACACACACAACACACACAAATAAAAGTGACCACTCCCTTCTAACAAGTAAAAACCTGAAACACTAAAAATACCGATAACGATCTGACAGAGAATTGAGGCGGTCACAGGAGAGATGGAAAGGCAGATACCAAAAGTCACAACTTAACAGAGCAAAAACCCAGGGACAGCATTCCCAGTGGGCACTGGGGCTTCGAGGGGGAAAGAACCCAGTGTAACTGTGGAACTGCCGGAGGCTCCCAGTGATTGAGAGACAGAAGCTGCAGGGCCCACAGGAAGCTTCCTTCTGTCTCCAGGCTCTGGCAAGGGTAAAAGCAACCATTTAAAACACTTCAGAACACTGGTCTTAACAGGCCTGCCATCAGAAGAGCTGTTCTACCAAGGCATGGCCTGCCTGAGAGAGGTCGGATCAAACCGTGGCTCTCCTGAGCTGGGGAAACGGTGGAGCTCGCAGTTGGGGCGCAGGCTGAACAAAGAGACAAATTACAGGACCGCAGAGCGCCGTCTCTCATTGCTCGCCTCGCCACCACAGTGCCACGGACAACTTCGGCTACTAATGCAGTGTTTCTCAGCCTGTGGGTTCTGACCCTTTTAGGGGGTAGAATGATATTTTCACAGGCGTCACATACCAGATATTTATGTTTCAATTCATAACAGCAGCAAAATTCTGAAATAGCAATGAACTAATTTTATGGTTGGGGGTCAGCACAACACGTGGTAGGTACTATACTAAAAGGTCACAGCGTTAGGAAGGTTGAGAACCATTGACCTAAAGGGTAGCATCATAGGTATGTGCCACCGTAATGCTGGCCCCCCTCTCCTTTCTTCCATGCCTCCCCTCTTCTTCTCCATCCCCTTCCCTCCCCTCTCCTCCTTTCCTTCCCCTCCTCTCCTTTCTCCCCAACTGCTGGGTCTCATTGTGTGTGGTCTTGGAGCTTGTGACCCTCTGAGCCTGAATGCTTGTGCGTGATACCAGACCCAGCTCAGACACAGAGTTAAAGCAACTATGATTACTGTTAGGGTTTTGAGGTGTTTGGAGACCTGTCTCAAAATAAACAAAAACTAATGAAGAAGAATACGTGTTAGTAACTTGTACATGACCCCTTCCCTTGTCTGTCTTTATGCTTCTAAAGCCAGCACACATGGGCAACATGGTCAAGTTCAACTGGGATTAAAGGCATGAGCTGCCACTTGCCCAGCCCGCTGCTTTTTAATTTAACCTCAGGCCAGTTCTCAGGCCAAGGGCCGAAGGCTCCTAGGTTCTTTGTCAAAATGCAGGAGAATGGCCTCTTTCCCAGTAGCCCTCTGAATTCCCTTAAGCTGGGCCTCCATAGTTCACGTGGCTCTCATTGCTACTGTCTTCCAAGGTCCTATCAGAAAGGCCCTTTAAGCTTTAAGTGTTTAAAGTGTTCAGTTGCTTTTTGGTTCAAATTTCCAAAGTTTTACACATTTCTCAGAACAAAAACAACAAAAAACAAAACAAACAAGATCAGGCTCTTCACAGCAGGTACCTCTCCAGTCCCAGCTCCCTCTGAACTAATTACTTTAATGTATCCGTGATTTTTAAAAAACACTATGGATAAAAACCAAAAACAGATACATTGTTTTTTGAAACAGAGTTTCTTTATGTAGCTCTGGTTGTCTTGGAACTCACTCTGTAGACCAGGCTGACCCTGAACTCAGAGATCCATCTGCCTCTCAAGTGCTGGGACTAAAGGCCGGCACCACCACTGCCCGGCTCTGAGGCACTTTTTTTTTTTTTTTAAAGTTAGAGTTTACTTATAAAAGGGTTTGTGGTTCCAGAGGGCTAAGAGACCATCAAGGCAGAGACTTGGCAGCAGGAGGCAGCAGTGTTCAGGAGCAGGAAGCAGAGTGATCACATCTTTTACTACAAGCGTGGAGCAGATAGCCACGGCTGGAAGTTAGGTGAGGCTGTAAGCCCTCTAAGCCCACCCCACTGAAACACTTCCTCCAGCATGGCTGTACCTCCTAAACCTGTCCCCAAAGCACCACCGACTGTTCTAATGTTCAAATGTCAGTCAACTAAGAACCTCCCACATCCAGAACCAGGTGCTCCTCCATCTCCCACCCCGCCTTCAGTCATCATCTCTAAAGACAAACGTTGATACTTCTCCATCATCACTGTGTAGAGGATTTTCCTATGTGCATGCTCCATGACCCCATAAAGCTCACACCATCACAGCCAGCCTACTACTCTTTTCTTCTTCCGGTCCCTTTCCTCACTCCTCACTCCTCACTGTCTCTCTCTCTCTCTCTCTCTCTCTCTCTCTCTCTCTCTCTCTCTCTCATCCTCACTCGGAGGCCATCTTTCACATCTCCCCTCCCATATCTCTTACATGAGGTCTATTGCATGGTGTGATTTTTTTCCCTTTACCCCTAGTTTTTCGGGGACATTTATCATTCAAACCACCACAACCTTTACACCCATATCAAGCATTTTCTCTTCCTGTGGTCCTGGGGATCTAACTCAAGGCCTTGAGTATTCTAGACACAAGCACCCCACCACAAGGCCAAAAGGCACTTCTATAATCTTTTATTTATATGTATGTGTCTGTATGGTTATGTGCAGGTGGGTGTGAATGCCCATGGAGGCCAGAAGAGGGCGCTGTCCACTGGTGCTAGACTTACAGGTGGTTGTGACCTATCTAACATGGGAATTTGGAACTGAACTTGGATCCTCTGTAAGTACATGTCCTTCACTCCTGAGACATCTCTCCAGCCCACATAAGACTTTTAAAAGAACAAACAAACAAAAACCCATACTACTTCATCTAAAAGGTAATGCTGATTTTTTTCAACATTCAGTTTGAATGTTTCCTTTGTGCCCAGTCCTTCCCAGTGCTCTCTAACTCCCTTACAAGGAATCACGGACCATGATGGGGATCTGGAAGACTTAGGAACAGAAGCCCTGGGCCATGACAGAACACAAACTGTCCATTTCCTCCCCTGACTGCAGACCAAGGCCAGAAGAGAGGGGGACCCCTTGAGCATGAAATGAAATTCAGTATCAATTATTTTGGCTCTGGCCAGTTTAATCACTGATCAGATAAACTCGTATTACTGAAAAGGAACCAGAAATGTCACAAGAACGCAGAAACTTTCATGTGGAGGCGAGGAGTAGCTCTGCTATGTGCATATACACACAAAGGGAGACACAGCCACTGTGAAATTATAAAGGTTTAGAAATAACATGTGCTTATAACAGCAGACCAGCACTCATGCTTACTCATCCCCAGACCTTCATTTGAGCTTCTACCAGTTTTATACATAGTTGCTAAAAGCTAGAAACAATACAAACGTCCTTTATCCCTTGAGTAAACATACACAATCTGATATACAATGTTCCAACACCACTCACTACACAGACTAATGATTGATGCTGTGACCCAGATGAGTCTCACGTGAATTATACTTCATTCAACCTTCTGGACAAGGGAAAACCATAGGGATGAGAAACAGGCAGGGCGAGCAGAATGATTGCCTGCCACACATGCAGCCCGGGGTTCCATCTCCAGCACTGTGTAAAGTGGCAATAGTGATGCAGTCCTGTAATTCCAGATCTGAGGAGGTGGAGGCAGGAAGATCAGGAGTTCAAGGCTAGCCTTAGCTACACAGTGAATCTGTGAACAGTTACATGAGACCCTGTCTTAAAACAGAGAGGAGAGAAGGGAGGGGAGGGGAGAGGAGGGAAAGGGAAAGGAGGGGAGGGAAAGAGAGAGGAAAGGAAGGGAGAGGAGGGGAGAGGAGGGGAGAGAAGGGGAGAGGAGGGGAGAGGAGGGGAGAGGAGAAAAAAGCTGAACTTTCTTGAGTCTTTCTAACTGGAAAAACCATGCAGGTTTCACCAAGTCTGTCTTGGGTCAGAAGCTGGCTGTAGACATAAGGCAGATGTTCCTTGAGATTTTGTGTCTCTTGTCCCAGAGATTGTTCTAGTTGGTTACTTTCTGAGATCGTGACCAAAATACCTGACAGGAAAAAAATATATGGCCTTTTTTTGTTCATGGTTCTAGAAGGTTCTGTCCATCACAGCCAGGAAGGGTGGCAGAATAATGGAGCTCCCATTGTGATGAGCCAGAAAGCAGGCAGAGAGGAACTCAGGGTGCTCTGTGGGCAATCCCACTTGTGGTGAAGCCACCACAGAGGGGCGAGTCTTTCCTCCTCAGTGGATTCTTTCTGGAAATGCCTCACAGATACACTGGAAGATGAGCCTCACCACCTCCTAGGCCCTAAGGGATTCTAAAATCAAGACTGGCTGGCCTTGAGCTTACTGCGTAGCAGAGGGCAGCCTTGGGTACTGACCCAACTGCCTCTACTACCAAATAATGTAGTTACAGGAACGCACCGTCATGTCCAGGGGACCCCTTCTTCTCTTCACATCCTTTTCTAATGTAGCAGCTCTCTCTTTCTCTCATCATGTCCAGCTAACTCCTTTACTTCATATGTGTGCTCTATATGTATATGTGTGCTCTCTCTATATATGTGCATGTGTGTTCTCTCTATGTACATGTGTGCTCTCTGTGTGTGTCCTCTCTCTCTCTATGTACATGTGTGGTTTATACATGTGTACTCTGTGTACATGTGTACTCTATGTACATGTATACTCTATGTGCATGTGTGCTCTATGTACATGTGTACTCTCTATGTACATGTATGATCTCTAAATACATGTGCGCTCTGTGTATACATGTGTACTCTCTATGTACATGTGTACTCTGTGTGCATGTGTGCTCTCTATGTACATGTGAGATCTCTCTCTATGTACATGTGTGCTCTCTATTTGTATGTGTGCTCTCTATATACATGTGTGTACTCTCTCTAAGTATATGTGTGCTCTATGTATACATGTGTATTCTATGTACATGTGTGCTCTATGTGCATGTGTGCTCTCTCTATATGTACATGTGTGCT